>NC_057716.1:107935174-107950772 GCF_004010195.1 Chiloscyllium plagiosum
ACTGACCTCTACACCGCTGAAGCCAAACGCCAACTCGAGGACACCTCTTCCTACTGCCCCCTCGACCATGACCCCATCCCCCATCACCAAACCATCATCTGCCAGACCATTCAGAACCTCAGGAGATCTCCCACCCACAGTTTCCAACCTCATAGTCCGGGAACCCCGTACTGCCCGGTTCTACCTCCTTCCCAAGATCCACAAGCCTGACCACCCTGGCCAACCCATTGTCTCAGCCTTCTCCTGCCCCACCGAACCCATCTCCACCTACCTCAGTACTGTCCTATCTCCCCTAGTCCATGAACTCCCCACACACGTTCGAGACATCACCCACACCCTCCATCTCCTCCAAGACTTCCGTTTCCTCAGCCCCCAAGGCCTCATCTTCACCATGGACATCCAATCCCTCTACACCTCCATTCGCCATGACCAGGGCCTCCAAGCCCTCCGTTTCTTCCTCTCCTGATGTCCCCAACAGTACCCTTCCACTGGCATTCTCATTCGTTTGGCCGAACTAGTCCTCACCCTTAACAATTTCTCCTTCGAATCCTCCCACTTCCTCCAGACCAAAGGGGTAGCCATGGGCACCCGTATGGGCCCCAGCTATGCATCAATGTGGACTTCACCAGTTTCCTCATTTCCCCTCCCCCACTTTACCCCATTTCCAACCTTCCAGCTCAGCACTGTCCCCATGACCTGTCCTACCTGTCCATCTCCCTTCCCACCTATTCACTCCACCCTCCTCTCTGACATATCACCTCCATCCCGACCCGCATTCACCTATTGTACTCTTTGCTACCTTCTCCAACCCCCACCCATTAATCTCTCCACCCTGAAGGCTTCCTGTCTCTAATCCTGATGAAGGGTTTATGCCTGAAATGTCGATTTTCCTGCTCCTCGGATGCTGCCTGACCTGCTGTGCTTTCCCAGCACCATTCTAATCTAGACTCTGATTTCCAGCATCTGCAGTCCTCACTTTTGCCCTCTTTGGTGTTATACACTCACCTTTAGACTTTAGGCCTCTTTTCCAAGTTTAGTTGTGGTTTGCTGGGCTTATAATTGTGAGTTCAGTTTGTAATTTGTGTGTTTTTGCTTTTGCTGCTGTTTACCTATTATTTACTATCTACGCGACTTAACTCTATGATCTGCCTGTATTGCTTGCAAGACAAAGCTTTTCACTGTGCCTCGGTACACATGACAATAAATTCAATTCAATTAAATTCAGTTGTACATATGTGAGTGTGATTGAGTGTGTTTGTCAGTTCATTGTGCTTTCTCGTGAATGATTGTGAATTTGAACGTGCAAATTGGTGTGCAAACCTAGGTGATTGATTGTGAATGTAACTGTCATAAAAAACATAGAGATGTAGGCCACAGAAGGAAGCCATTGGGCCCATCATTCAGTGGATAGCACTGTTGCCTCACAGCGCCAGGGTCCCAGGTTCGATTCCATCCTCGGGCGACTGACTGTGTGGAGTTTGCACATTCTCCCCGTGTCTGCATGGGTTTCCTCCGGGTGCTCCAGTTTCCTCCCACAGTCCGAAGATGTGTAGGTCAGGGTGAATTGGCCATGCTAAATTGCCCCATAGTGTTAGGTGCATTAGTCAGGGGTAAATATAGGGTAGGGGAATGGATCTGTGTGGGTAACTCTTCAGAGGGTCGGTATGGACTTGTTGGGCCGAAAGGCCTGTTTCCATACTGCAGTGAATCTAATCTAATTTAATCATGTCTGTTTGATGTAAAAGAGCGATCCAGCCTAATCAGACTCTCCAGCTTATAGCCCATACATCAGTTACAGGGTATCTGACTGCACCCATTTCAGGTAGGTACCAGTATTCCACAAACTGTGTAAAACAATTACTCAATTCCCTGATAATCCTTCCAACTGCTCCGTGTTTCCTGATAATTGAGCTATCTGCTAAGAAATTTGATTGTGTTGTCCACTCTAACACCCTGTCTCGTGGTCTATCCCACCATTTCATAAAATATCCACTCAGACCCCTCTGCCTTTCCAAGCCTTCCTCATAGCTAGTATTGAAGATTCCTTACGACATCCTCAGAAATCTCCTCTGTGCCTGATCATGTGATTACTCTATTCCCGTAATCCAGTGACCAGAAGTGGACACAATATGCTAGCTGTGACCTCAACTGTGTTTTCAGGAGTCGGAGTGTGATCCTCTGCCTGATAACTCCACCAGGAAAAGCAACAATCCTTTTCATTCACACGTGGGACGTTGGTACCTACTGGTTGAGCCGACAATTATCGTCCAGAGGGCATTTAAAAGTCAACCAGATTGCTGCGGAACCGGAGTTACATGTGGATCAGACAGGACTGGGATGGCACATTTCCTTCCTTAAAGGACACTCCTGAAATCAATGGGTTTTTATGAGGCAAGCCTTTTCATCCAGATTTTTACTAATTTCAAATTTCACCAAATTTCACTGACTCAAACGACCCTGATAAGATTCAAACCCGCGTCGCCAGATTTGGTCTGTGGATTACTAGTCCAGTGACATCACCACTATGTCATGGCCTCCCCCATATTCTGTTTCCCTCCAAGCCCTGCTCACTTCAGGTAGCTCTAGACACAAAATCAAAGGTTACTCTAATTCTCTACATTTCTCAGAACTCCAGCCCCAACACCCCTCAGCACTTCTTCTGCCTTCCCTGGCCTTTTGTTTTAAGTCATGTGTGTTTAATGACTGTAAGAGACTGAACAGAAAGGCACTCCCAGCAGAGGCAAATGTCACATAGAAACAGAAGCCAGTCCCTACACAAAGTCCAACATCATTTCTCCTAACATCCTCCTTTTCAAAACAAATCAAAAAATGCATGCAGTATCATTAGCAGTTACAAGTAATGCTTGTTCCCAATATACAGAGTAAGAAAGAAAGTTATCATTCATTAACAGAACTCTGTGCTCACTGTAGGCAGTTCCACTTTCATCAGTTTCTACACATGCAAATCTCTTAAGGGTACCTGTGAATAACATTGGCTGCTCATCTGGTATCTGCTTGCTCCAAAGATAATGTTTCTTCTCAGAGAAGTGTTGCTCCTGAGATAACTGATCATCTTTCCAAAAATAATTGTAATTACTCAACCATTTCCATTGTGGAGAATGTTGGACCTGTGAGACTGATAGTCATTCTGTAATTTGTGCAGGTGGTGAGGTCACTATTTCTCACTCGCCTGTTTGCAGTGATAGAAGAAATTCTCAACTTTCACATGGATGTCTGCGGTTGTGACACTCGGTTATTCATGTTCACTGCATATGACCAAAGTGACAACTGCAAGAACTACAGTGGAGGATTTAATCTAGATTGGTGGGGGAGGGTTAGTGGGGGTAATGGAGGTGTGGGGGGATCCTCATCTGCAGGGAGGCAAGTGCGAGGCTGGAAGGAGATATAGTAATCAGAAATAGTAAAGTGAAGAGACAAGTCAGGTTGGAACATGACAGGGAGCAATGAATGCCTGTTAAATTAAATTTCATCTATTTCAATGCAAAAGGGCTGACAGGTAAGGCCAATGAAGTCAGGGCGCAGATAGGTATGTGGGACTGGGATATTATATTCATTACAGAAACATGGCTAAGGTAGGGACAGGACTGGCAGCTTAATGTGCCTGGGTACAGGTACTTTAGGTGGGACAGAGTTGGTGGAAGGAGGGGAGGGGAGTTGTATTTATGATTAGGGCGAATATCACAGCAGTGATCAGAGGTGGAATAACTGAAGGATCATCCAGTAAAGCTTTGTGGGTAGAGCTAAAAAAGAAGGAGGGGTCAGTGACCTTATTGGGGTGGTACTGTAGGCCCCCAAATAGTCAATGGGAATCAGAGAAACAAATATGCAGGGAGATTGGGGCAGACTTGCAGGAGCAATAGGGTTGTCATAGTAGGGGATTTTAATATTTCTAACATAGACGGGGACTGCCAGAGCATTATGGGCTTAGCTGGGGTGGAATTTGTTAAGTGAGTTCAGGAAAGTTTCCTCAAGCAGTATGTAGAGGGTCCTACTTGGGAAGGGGGAAAGCTCAACCTCCTCTTGGGAAATAGGGCAGGACAGGTGACTGAGGTGACAGTGGGGGAGCACTTTGGGACCAGTGACCATAGTTCTATTAATTTTAAAATAATTATGGTGAGGGACAAAACTGGTTCACAGGTTCAAATTCTAAATGGGGGCAAGGTGAATTTGGATGGAATTAGACAAGAGCTTGCAGGGGTGGATTGGAGTAGTTTGCAGGCAAAGGGACCTCTGGCAATTGGGAGGCCTTTAAAAGTAAAATAGCTAGAGTTCAAGGTCTATGTGTTCATGTAAGGGTGAAGGGCAAGGTTGGCAGGAATAGGGAACCCTGGATGACAAGAGATATTGAGGCTTTGACCAGAAACAATGAAGGGCACATGGCTCAGATACAGTCAGCTGGGATCAAGGGAATCCCTGGAGGTATACATGGAATACAGAGTTTACTGAAGAAGGAAATCAGGAGGGTGCACAAAAATAGCCTTGGCTGAGAAGATTAGGGTGAATCCAAAGAGGTGTTTCAAGTGTATTAAAGGAGGAAGAATAACTAAAGAAAGAATAAGGCCCCTCAAGGACCAAAGTGGACATGTATGTATAGAACTGCAGGAGATGGGCGAGGTCTTCAATAAATATTTTTCCTCTGTGTTTACCATGGAGAAAGATACGAAGACTTGAGACCTTGTGGAAGTTAGTGGGAACATCTTGGGGACAGTCCATATCACAGTAGAGGAATTGTTGGATGTATAAGAATGTATAAAGGTGGATAAATCACCTGATCCTGAGCAGCTATTTCTAAGAACATTGCAAGAGGCTGGAGAAGAAATTACAGGGATCCTGTCTGATATTTTTGCATAATCGTTAGCTACGGGTGAGGTCCCAGAGGACTGGAGGGTAGCGAATGTTGTGCCTTTATTCAAGAAAGGCTGCAAAGAATAGCCTAGGAACTATAGTCCAGTAAGTTTGATATCTGTGTTTGGTAAGTTACTTGAAAAGATTCTGAGGAATAAGACAGGGTTTGATTAGGAGTAGTCAGCATGGCGTTGGGAGTGGGAGACCATGCCTCACAGGTTTGTTAGAGTTCTTTGATGAAGTGCCTAGGAAGGTTGATGAGGGCAGGGAGGTAGACCTAATCTATATGGATTTCAGTAAAGCCTTTGGTAAGGTTCCATATGGTAGGCTGCTCTGGAACATTAGATCACACGGAATCCAGAGGGAGCTGGCAAATTGGACACACAGTTGGCTTATTGGTAGGAAGCAGAGGGTAATAGTGGAATGATGCATGTTGGACTGTAGGCCTGTGACTAGTGGAGTGCCTCGGGGTCAGTGCTGGGCCCATTGCTGTTTGTTATCTATAACAATGATTTGGATGAGAATGTCCAAGACATGACTCGTAAGTTTGCAGATGGCACTAAAATAATTGGTATCATCAACAGTGAGGAAGGTTATCAGAAATTGCAGCAGGGCCTTGATCAGCTGGGGAACTGGGCCGAGAAATGGAAAATGGAGTTTAATATGGATAAGGGTGAGGGCTTGCATTTTGGAAAGTCACATCAAGGCAGGAGTTTCATGGTGAATGGTAGGGTCTTAAGGAGTGTAGTGGAACAGAGGGACCTTGGAGTTCAGGTGCACGGTTCTCTGCAAGTGGAGCCCCAGGTAGACAGGGCAGTGAAGAAGGCTTTTGGCACACTGGCCTTCATCAGGCAGGGCATTGAGTATAGGAGTTGGGAAGTTATGTTGCCATTATACAGGACATTGGTGAGGCCACACTTGGAGTATTGTGATCAGTTTTGGTCACCTTGCTATCGGAAGATGTTATTACACGGGAAAGTGTGCAGAAGAAATCTACAAGGATGTTGCCAGGACTCAATGGTCTGAATTATAGGGAGAGGTTGGACAAGCTGGGACCTTTCTCTTTAGAGCGTAGGAGACTGAGGGGCGAATCTTACAGAAGTGTATAAGATCATGAGAGGCATGGATAGGGTGAATGCACTCAGTCTTTTTCCTAGGGTTGGGGAATCGAGGAGTAGAGGGCATCAGGTTAAGGTTAGAGAGGAAAGAATAAAAGGGAACCTGAGGGGTAACACTTTTACACAGAGGGTGGTACACATGTGGAATGAGCTGCCAGCGGAAGTGGTTGAGGCGGGTACATTAACAACATTTAAAAGGCATTTGAACAAATACATGGATAGGAAAGGGTTAGAAGGATGTGGGCTAAGTGCAGGGAAATGGGGTTAACGTGGATGGATATTTTGGGCGGCATGGACCAGTTTGGGCTAAAGGGCCTGTCTCTGTGGATGTAGGACTCTATGATTCTATGACTCTATGACACTATGCTGATCCCTTTAGTGAGTCTCACAGCCACCTTAGGGTGGTATGGAGATGACGCATGGTGTTAGATTTCCCAATTGTTGGTGAAACACCTGAATTCTTCACTCATGAACTGACAGCCATTGTCACTCATCACCATTTTAGGAAATACTGAAATGAGTACATGAGCTCACAGGCATTTCTTAACCTGACTGGTGATTGTCAATGTCAGCTGGTGTAAACCCCAGTAGTCACGGTAATTGTTGTTGGCAAGAATATCGTCAGTTCCTGAGCGAGTGATGAATTATATTCCAAACTTCATCCTCAGACTCACAAGCAGGTCTTTAGTTTGGTATTTGTTACAAGTTCTGCTCTGGGGTCCTGGATCTCATTGCTCACGTTTGATAAGTAAAGCATATCTCTTGCCTTCCTTAGGTTCGACTCCATTTCTTGATAAATTGCATTCTTCATCTCCTTACGATTAAGGACTATATTTCCTTTGTATGAGATGAGATCTTGTACCCCTGGATGTCAATTACATTCTAATAGCAGCAGGAAGATTCTTAACCCTTGTGGTGTCACTATTTCCTGCAGCTCTTGGAGATTTGTTGCATAGTTTACTCTGTTCGAGAAAGGCACTTGGCTTTCAGTGTTGCTGTTGGGTTGATGAACCTCTGGAAGCTGTTGTACTTTTGCTTCTCATTGAGAATGTTACACTCTGTCCGAACACCCTCTATTTTCCCTCTATGTCAGCAACTTATATCTATTTCCCTTGCTTTAAATCACATGCAGATAGTTTCTCTACAAACGGAGGGACACTCTTTGCAGATGCAGAGTTCAAGCTGTCTCTTTTGAAAGATGCTTTAAAGTGACTTGTGGTCATTTTGTCACTTTGTCACTTGCAAACCGGTATTTATTAAAATACTCACAAGCAACGGCTGAAACTAATCCCTCTTTCTCAACCCGAGCATAGTATTGTTCAGTTTGTTCTTGTGATGATAATGTAACTCATATCCATATGAATTAGGGACAGGTGTAGACCACTTAGAAGAAATAACATAGAACATTATAGCACAGTTGCACCAACCTGTAGAACCAACCTGAAGCCCATCTAACCTACATTGTCCCATTATTATCTATATGCCTATCCAATGACCATTTAAATGCCATTAAATTTGGAGAATCTACTACTGTTGCAGGCAGGGCATTCCACACCCTTACTACTCTCTGAGTAAAGAAACTACCTCTGACATTGTCCAATATCTATCATCTCTCAATTTAAAGCTATGTCCCCTCATGCTAACCATTATCATAGAGTCATAGAGTCATAGAGATGTACAGCATGGAAACAGACCCTTTGGTCCAACTTATCCATGCTGACCAGATATCCCAACCCAAACTCGTCCCACTGGCCTGCACCCAGCCCATATCCCTCCAAACCCTTCCTATTCATATACCCATCCAAATGCCTTTTAAATGATGTAATTGTACCAGCCTCCACCACTTCCTCTGGCAGCTCATTCCATACAGGTACCACCCTCTGCATGAAAAAGTTGCTCCTTAGGTCTCTTTTATATCTTTCCCCTCTCATCCTAAACCTATGCCCTCTAGTTCTAGATTCCCCGACCGCAGGGAAAAGACTTTGTCTATTTATCCTATCCATGCCCCTCATAATTTTGCAAACCTCTGTAAGGTCGTCCATGGAAAAAGGATCTCACGGTCCCATCCTAACCAACCCTCTGATTTTCTTATATGTCTCAATTGAACCACCTCTCAACCTTCTTCTCTCTAACAAAAACAGCCTCGGGTCCCTCAGCCTTTCCTCATAAGACCTTCCCTGCATACCAGGCAACATCCCAATAAGTCTCCTCTGAACCCTTTCCAAAGCTTCCACCTCCTTCCTATAATGCGGTGACCAGAACTGTACACAATACTCCAAGTGCAGCCGCAACACAGTTTTGTACAGCTGCAGCATGACCTCATAGTTCTGAAACTCAATCCCTCTACTAATAACAGCTAACACAACGTGTGCCTTCTTAACAACCCTATCAGCCTGGGTGGCAACTTATAGGGATCTATGTACATGGGCACCGAGTTCTCTCTGCTCATCTACACTACCAAGAATCTCACCGTTAGTCCAATACTCTTTCCAAAGTGAATTACCTCACACTTTTCCACAATAAACTCCATTTGCCATCTCTCAGCCCAGCTCTGCAGCTTATCTATGTCCCTCTGTAACCTGCAACATTCTTCAGCACTGTCCACAACTCTACTGACCTCAGTGTCATCTGTAAATTTACTAATCCATCCTTCTACGCCTTCATCCAGGTCATTTATAAAAATGACAACAGCAGCGGCCCCAAAACAGATCTTGCGGTACACCACCAAAAACTGAACTCCAGGATGAACATTTCCCATCAACCACCACCCTCTGTGTTCTTTCAGCTCACCAATTTCTGATCTAAACCACTAAATCACCCTCAATCCCATGCTTCCGTATTTTCTGCAATCTGTGGAGAACCTTATCAAATCTTTTTCTTGGTCCTTCAAGCCCCATTCCACAATTCAGTAAGATCCTGGCTGATCTGATTACTCCACGTTCCCATATCCCTCTGGGAATATCTTTCAGTCCTTTGCTCATTAGGAATTTGGTTATCTCCATCTTAAAAATATTCAAAGTGTTTAGATCTGATCCATTGGCAGTGGGACCACTTAGCTCTGTCTATCATTTGCTGCTTACATTGATTAGCATGCATATAAGCCCATAAGACCATAAGACATAGGAGCAGAAATTAGGCCATTCAGCCCATCAAATCTACCCCGCCATTCAATCATGGCTGATAATTTTCTCATCCTCATTCTCCCACTTTCTCCCTGTAACACTTGATCCCCTTGATACGCAAGAACCTATCAATCTCAGTCTCAAATAGACTCAATGACATGGCCTCCACAGCCTTCTGCAGCAGTGAGTTCCATAGATTCCCCAAACTCTGGCTGAAGATGTTTCTCCTTATCTCTGTTCTAAAAGGGCCTGCCCTCGGGTCCTAGTCTCTCCTCCCAATGGAAACATCTTCCCAACATCTACATTGTCCAGGCCATTCAGTACTCTGTAAGTTTTTTCTCTCATCCTTCTAAACTCCATCCAGTATAGACCCAGCGTCCTCAAACATTCCTCATATGTTAAGCTTTTCATTCCTGGGACCATTGTTGTGAAACTCCTCTGAACACACTCCAGGGCCAGTACATCCTTCCTGAACCTTGTGGAACACCACTTATCACTGGCTGCCATCCTGAGAAGGACCCTTTTCTCCCCACTCTCTGCTTCCTGACAGACAGCCAAGCTTCTATTCATGCTAGCACATTGCCTCTGACACCATGGGCCCTTATCTTACTCAGTAGCCTCTCATATAGCACCTTGTCAAAGGGCTTCTTGAAGTCCAGGTAGACAACCACTTGAACCAGAGTGGTACCATTATCTTGGGGTGGGAAATTTGCTAATGCTCTTCTTTGGGGGGGGGGGAGTGGGGGGGCGTTAAACTAATGCAGCAGGGGGATGGGAACCTGAATTGTAGTTCCAGTGTACAGGAGGTTGAGGGTAGTGAGGTCAGGGTTAGGTTTACAAGGTCATTGAGAGGGCACCAGCAATCAGGATGTTGGTTTGAAATGGGTGTACGTCAACGTACCTGGAATAAGGTGGGTGAACTTGCAGCATGGGTTGGTACCTGGGATTTCAATGTTGTGGCCATTTCAGAGACATAACTAGAGGAGGGACAGGAATGGTTGTTGCACATTCTGGGATTTAGATGTTATAGTCAGAACAGAGAAGTTGGTAAAAGAGGAGGGGGTATGGCATTGTTAATCAAGGGTAGTATTATAACAGCTGAGATAACATTTGAGGACTCATCCACTTGAGGTAGCTTGAGCTGAGGTTAGAAACAGGAAATGAGAGGTCACTCTGTTGGAATTGTTCCAGAGATGTAGAGGAAAGGATAACAAAGATGATTCTCGATAGGAGCGAGAGTGACAGGGTAGTTGTTACGGGGGGCTTTAACTTCCCCAATATTGACTGGGAATACTATAGTTCAAGTACTTTAGATGGGTCAGTTTTTGTCCAATGTGTGCAGGAGGGTTTCCTGACACAGTATGTAGACAGGTCAACATGGGGAGATGCCATGTCAGATTTAGTACTGGGTAATGAACCCAGTCAGGTGTTAGATTTGGAGGTAGGTAAGCACTTTGGCGATAGTGACCATAATTCGGTTATGTTTACAAAAGCAATGGGCAAGGAGAGGTATATATAGTTCAGGGAAAGAGGTATAACTGGGGAAAAGGTAATTATGATGTGATTAGGCAAGATTTAGGATGCAGAGGATGGGGAAGGAAACTGCAGGAGATGGACACACCTGAAATGTGGAGCTTATTCAAATGTGGAGCTTATGTGGAGCTGCTGCGGGCCCTTGATAAGTATGTACCTATCAGGCAGGGAGGTAGTTGTCGAGAAAGGGAGCCATGATTTACTAAAGAAGTTGAAAGTCTTGTCAAGAGGAAGAAGTAGGCTTATGTGAGGATGAGGCGTGAAGGCTCAGTTAAGGGATTTGTGAGTTATAAGTTAGCCAAGAAAGATCTAAAGAGAGGGCTAAGAAGAGCCAGGAGGGGACATGAGATGTTGGTGGTGGATAGGATCAAGAAGAACTCTCAGGCCTTCTATAGGTATATCAGGAATAAAAGAATGACTAGAGTAAGATTAGGGCCAATCAAAGACAGTAGTGGGAAGTTGTGTATGGAATCTGAGGACATAAGGGAAGCGTTTAATGAATACTTTTTGTCAGTATTCACATTGGAAAAGGGCAATGCTGGTGAGAACATGGAGATACAGGCTATGAGATTAGATGGGATTGAGGGGGACAAAGGGGAGGTTTTAACAATTTTGGAAGATCTAAAAATAGATAAGACACCTGGGCCAGATGGGATGTATCCTTGGATTCTCTGGGAAGCCAGGGAGGAGATTGCCAACCCTTTGACTTTGATCTTTATGTCATCATTGTCGACAGGAATAGTGCCAGAAGACTGGAGGATAGCAAATGTTGTTCCCTTGTTTAAGAAGGGGATTCAGGACAACCCTGGTATTAATATAGACCAGTGAGTCTTACTTTGGTTGTGGGTAAGGTGTTGGAAAGGTTATATGAAATAGGATTTATAATCATCTCAAAAGGAATAAGTTGATTAGGGATAGTGAACACAGTTTTGTGAAGGGTAGGTTGTGCCTAACTAACCTTATTGAGTTCTTCGAGAAGGTGACAAAACAGGTGGATGAAGGTAAAGTGATTGATATGGTGTATTTGGATTTCAGTAAGGCATTTGATAAGGTTCCACATGGTAGGCTTTTGCAGAAAAGACTGAATTTCAGGATTGAAGGTGATTTAACATTTTGGATCAGAAATTGGCTCGCTGAAAGAAGACAGAGAGTGGTGGTTGATTGGAAATGTTTATCCTGGAGCTCAGTTACCAGTGGTGTGCTGCAAGGATCTATTTTGGGGACACTGCTATTTGTCATTTTTATAAATGATCTGAATGTGGATGTAAAAGGATGGCTTAGTAAATTTGCAGATGACACTGAGGTAGGTAGAGTTGTAGATAGTGTTGAAGGATGCTGTGGGTTACGGAGGGACATAGATAAGATGCAGAGCTGGGCTGAGAAGTGGCAAATGAAATTTAATGAGGATAAGCATGTGGTAGTTCACTTTGGAAGAATTAACAGGAATGTAGAGTACTAGGCTAATGGTAAAATTCTTGGCAGTGTAGATGAACAGAGAGATCTTGGTGTCCAGTTGGATAAATCCCTGAAAGTTGCCACCCAGGTTGATAGGGATGTTAAGAAGGCATATGGTGTGTTGGTGTTTATTGGTAGGGGAATTGAAGTCATGCTTCAGTTGTACAAGACACTGGTGCAGCCGCACCTGGAGTATTGCATACAGTTCTGGTCACTGCATTATAGGAAGGATGTGGAAGCTTTGAAAAGGGTTCAGAGGAGATTTACTAGGATGTTGCCTGGTATGGAGGGAAGGACTTATGAGGAAAGGCTGAGGGACTTGAGGCTGTTTTCATTGGAGAGAAGAAGGTTGAGAGGTGACTTAATCGAGATGTATAAGATAATAGGAGGTTTCGATAGAGTGGACAGAGAGAGCCCTTTTCCTTGGATGGTGAAGGCTAACACAAGGGGACATAGTTTTAAATTCAGGGGTGATAGATTTAGGACAGATATCAGGGGTAGTGTCTTTACTCAGAGAGTAGTAAGGGCGTGGAACAGCCTGCCTGCAACAGTAGTAGACTTGCTGACATTAAGGGCATTTAAATGGGCATTGGACATACATATGGATAATAATGGAATAATGTAGATTAGATGGGCATCAGATTAATTTCACAGGTCGACGCAACATTGAGGGCTAAAGTGTCTGTACTGCGCTGTAACGTTCTATGTTCTATAACATCCATTGGTTCTCCTTGGTTTAACATACTTATTACTTCCTCAAAGAATTGCAGAAGATTTGTCAGGCATGACCACCTCTTGATGAAACCATGCTGACTTTGCCCTATTTTTTAACCTATACTTCCAAGTATTCAGAAATGTCAACCTTCACAATGGATTCCAGGATCTTACCAGTAACCGAAGTTAGGTTAAACAGTTTGTAATTTTCTGTCTTTTGCCTTACTCCTTTTTTAAACAGGCACATTATGTTCCTGATTTTCCAGTCCCCTGGGACCCTCCCTGATTCGAGTTATTCCTGAAAGACCACCACTAACGCCTCCACTATCTCTTCAGCTATATCCCTTGGAACTTCTGGGGTGTAGTCCATCTGGTCCAGGTGATTTAGCTATTCAGTTTTTTTAAATAGTGTTGTTTGGTAGCTTCACCAGGTAATACCTCATCTTCAGCTACCCTTGGTGCTGCTCCTGGCATACCCTCCTGCACTCTCCATTGACCCAGGGTTGATCCCCTGGCTTGATGGTAATGGTTGAGTGGGGGATATGCTGGACAATGAGATTACGGAGTACAATTCTGCTAATGTTGATGGTTCTCAGCACCTCATGGATGTCCAGAACTGATAGATCTGTTTGAAGTCTGTCCCATTTAGCACAGTGATAGTGTCACACAACATAATGGAGGGATTCTCAATGTGAAGACATTGTGTATGAGAAGTGGGTATAAGTGTGTCTAAGTGTGAATGTATCAGTGTTTGGGTATATGCAGAAATTTGAATTGTGTGTTGGTGCAAGTGTGAAATGTGTGTATGGTTGGATCAATGTATCATTGTGAGTATCACCATCTACCAGTGTTAACGTAGAAAATGAGATGTGCCATTTATGAAAGGGGGCGTAAGTGTAAAACATAACACTAGATATCAGAATATGCAAGTCTGTGTTTTTAATTTGTTATACTGTGGTTCCATGAATATACATTTAATAATTCTGCATAAAGTGTGAACATGTGCTTGTGAATGCAGTTTACAAAAACCATATGCAAACAATTACACCTCCAGTTACAGTGTTAATATTTACACACTAGTATCTATATATATATACCAGTTCACTCAACAAACATGCTCACAACCTTACACACCCACAGTAATCCCTCTGGCCAGAACAACATTCCATGTTACATACAATGACAATTAGAGGCTCACTGTTACACTTTGAGTAAAACACATAAACTATGGGTGACACAGTGGTTAGCATTGCTACCTCATAGTGCCAGAGACCTGGGTTCACTTCCAACCTTGGGTAACTGTCTGTGTGGAGTTTGCATGTTCTCCCTGTGTCTGTGTGGGATTTACTCTGGTTTCCTTCACAATCCAAGGATGTGCAGGTCAGGTGAATTGGCCATGCTTAAGTTGCCCATAGTGCAGGTTAGGTGCATTATTCAGGAGTAAATGTAGGGGAATGGCTCTGGGTGGAATACTATTTGGAGGGTCGGTGTGGACTTGTTGGGCTGAAGGATCTGTTTCCACACTGTAGGGATTCTAATTCTAAAATTTACACAATACAGTAAGTGGAACATGCACCCACAATTATATGTGCTCAGATTCACATGAAATTATCATGTCTATATTTACACACTCTCACATTTCAAATTTGACTGTATAGTTCTAATTAGTTTTGATTATTTTGTGAAATGAACTTCCTGAGGAAGTGATGGATGTGGGACAGTTACAAATGGTTAAAAGACATTTAGGTAAGGACATGAATAGGAAAGGTTTGGAGGGATATGGGCCAGGAGCAGGCAGGTGGGACTAGTTTAGTTTGGGAATTTGGTCAGCATGGACTGGTGGGACTGAAATCTCCATTTCCACATTTTATGACTCTATGACTCTGAAAGATTATAAATATAACAATGAGCATAATTATGATTGTGTCGGGTTGTCTGTGATTGTGTGTGTGTAACACTGTATTTGTATGTGATTGTGTATGATTATATGCAAGATTGTGGATGTTTCAGTGTGTGTATGATGTAGGTTAAGACAATATGTATATTTGGGGTGTGCATATTGTGTGTGCCTAATGGAATTGTGTCTAATTGGGAGAGGGTATAACTTGGTTTGCGCATAAAAATAAAGGCAAAGTTTGCTATACTCCCAGAGAACCATTGGGTTACTGTCTCGTTAGAGAGAGACATCTGGATCACCATGAGTCAAGGGAGGGGATAGGTCGAGATGAAGAGTCCTTCATGGTAACAGCTGATTTGGGAATTAAGTCCACACTGGAGTATAATTCTGCATCGTAAACCAGCCACCCAGTCAACTGAGTGCATTCTGTGTTTATAACTGTAAGTATGTAAGATTGGGAATGTGTGGTTTGGCAGTTTGTAAAACTGTATAATTGGGAGTGTGGATATTGTGTGTATAATTTGGAGAGTGTGTAATTGGGAGCATCTAAAATACTGTTTGTGTAAGACTGTAAAGTTGGGAGATGTATAATTCTGATTATGTGTGCAATTCTATGTTGTGAGCATCTTAAGATTCGTGTGGGTGATTAGGACATTTATTTGAGTGAGTGTGTAATTGTGTACGTGTGTGTAATTCTGTATATGAGTGATTGTGTATGATTCTGTGTGTGTAATTCTGTGTGTGAGTGAGTGTGGAATTTTGTGTTTGAGTGAATATGTAACTCAGTGTATGTGTGTGTGTAATTTTGAGTGTGTGTGTAATTCTGTGTCTTAGTGAGTATGTGTATGTAAATGTGTGAGAGTGAGAGTGTGTGTATGTAACTGTGTGTGTGT
>NC_057716.1:107953139-107965675 GCF_004010195.1 Chiloscyllium plagiosum
GTGTGTCAATGTATAATTTTGAGGGAGGGTGTAATTCTGAGTGTGTAATTTTGAGTGTGTAATTCTGAGTGAGTGTGCAATTCTGAGTGTGTCAGTGTGTAATTCTGAGTGTGTGTGTAATTCCGAGTGTGTCAGTGTGTAATTTTGAGGGAGTGTGTAATTCTGAGTGTGTGTGTGTGTATAGTCGCCCCTCCGGCTGTCTCCAGCCCCGGGCTCTCCCAATGCTCTGGGATTTAATTGTATATATATTGCCAGGCGGGAGCGGGTCCCAACTTCCTGCTTTTCCAGCCTCCGTGTGGGAGTGCGGAGCAGGAAGCTTCACTTTTTACTTTCACAATCCCGCAGAAAGCAGCCCAGAGGCTGTGTGTGTGTGTGTGTGTGTGAGAGAGAGAGTGTGTGTGTATGCGCGGAGTGCAGCCTCCGAGCCTGGACGGTGTTGATGGAGGGAGCTGGGCTGAGCTGAGATGAGCTGAGCCTGGATGGGCTGCACTCTGAGCTTCTGCTGCTGCCAGGACATGCCTCACCGCCATCCAGGTGGAGAGAAGATCAGAGAGGAGACTCCCTTCCTCCCTCAGGTACCTCTGCCCCTCACTCAGCAAAAACTCCGTATGTGTGGGAGCCGCTTTGCAGAGTTGCTTGGGGAATATTTCACCCAGGTGAAAGTTAGGAGCAGGAGAGTGTGTCAAACAGAAGGGGGTCAGGGGGGTGTGGGGGTGAGTGGTATCTGGGTGTTCTCCAACCGCAGGTGAAGTGTTGAAATCCTTGCAGAGAATAACACAGAGGGTTTAGTATTTTGTCGATTTTGAACAAAGTCTCTGTTAGACATGTGAGGCCCCAGAGAGAGGGGGTGGGATCTGAGTTCTACCTGGGTCCAAGCAAGTGACAGTCTGAGGGGTTGGGAGGGGGAGGGGGGAGAGAGAGAGAGCTGCTGAGAAAGTAAGAGGAGAGAGTGAGAGAGAGTTAGGGAGAGAGAGAGAGAGAAGGCAAATAGACTGCAGCAACTTAAACAGAGCAGAGGGAGTGAGAAGGAGGGGGGGGGGGAATGCGAACAAAACAATTGATGCTGATAAAGCTTCAGAGAAAGTTCACAACGATGATCCCTGGTACGGAGGGACTGTCTCATGAGCAAAGGTTAAACAGGTTGGGGCTCTACTCCCTGGAGTCTAGAAGAATGAGAGAAGATTCCATTCAAATATGGAGAGTTCTTAAGGGGCTTGACAGGGTAAATACTGAGAGAATGTTTCCCCCTCACGGGAGAGTCTAGGTCCATAGTGCATCGTCTCAGAATAAAGAGGCACCGATAAGGCTGAGATAAGGAGGAATGGAGATGTTTAAAATTATGAACAATTTTCACAGGATAAAAACGAATATTCTGTTTCCACTGGTTGGTATGTTAGTAACGAGGGGTCACAACTTCAAGATTGTCAGTGGGAGAGCTCGGAGTGAGATGGGGAGAAACTCCTTTCCTCAGAGAGTGGTTAGGATTTGGAATGTGCTGTCTGGCGGGGGGGATTCCATAGGAGGTTTCAAAGAGAGCTAGAGATATATTTGAAAGGGATGAAGTTAGAGGGTTATGGAATAGGGCTGGAGAGTGGGACTGGCTGGGTAGCTCATCCAGGAGCTGGTACAGACACGATGGGGTGAATGGTGTTCTATGCTGTAAAATTCTATGATTCTATGAATATGTTCTCTGAGTGTTCAAGTGTCTTTGGGACTCCTTGTCACAGAGAGCTGGGGGGGAGGTGGGGGTGGTGGGGGCAGAGTCCTTGTGTATAATTAAGACTACGATAGATCCTTGATCAGTCGGAGAATCAAGGATTATGGGAATTGGGCAGGAAAATGGACGTGAGGAATGTCAAATCAGCCATGATCCTATTGAATAGCACAGTAGGTTCGAGGGGCCGAATGGCCTATTGCTGTTTGAATTTGTTATGGTCTTAAAATGGAGAGAGTGGCAGGGAAAGGAAACAGACAGGGGGACAGAGTGATGGGGAAGAGAGATGAATGGTGAAAAAAGGATGCAAAATTAGCTGGATACCCTCATCAATGTGACTAAAAGAGGCATCCTTCCCCCCACCCCGAGCGAGAGGGGTGGATAAGACAGACAGAATGCAGTAAGGAAGAATGCGATGGGTTGCACGCAGCAGTTGAGAGTAAGAGAGAGCAAGTGAACCAGAGACAGAGAGAACTGCAGGGAGAGAGAAAAGGAGAAAAGGAGACAGTCAAAGAGGCAGACAGACAGGGAGAGAAGTTCAGAAACAGAGAAGGATAGAAATGGTCAGACAGTGGTGTGCAGGCAGAGAGAAATGGCAAAATAAGGACAGGGATGGTGTGGAGAACTGATGGGAGAAATGGCCAGTGACTGGGACAGACAATTATGCAAGTTTTTTTTTCGTTTATGGGATGTGGGTGTCACTGTTTTGTTTAATTTACTGCCCATCCCTAATTGCCCCAGTGGGCAGTTAAAAGCCAAACATATTACTGTAACTCTGGAGTCACATGTAGGCCAGACCAGATAAGGACGACACTTTTCAGTAAGGTGTTTGAGAAGGTTCCCCACGGTAAGCTATTGCAGAAAATACCAAGGCATGGGATGGAGGGTGATTTAGCGGTTTGGATCAGAAATTGGTGATCTATAAAAAGACAGAGGGTGGTCGTTGATGGGAAATGTTCATCCTGGAGTTACTAGTGGGGTACCGCAAGGACCTGTTTTGGGACCACTGCTATTTGTCATTTTTATAAATGACCTGGATGAAGGATGGGTTAGTAAATTTGCAGACAACACTAAGGTTGGTGGAGTTGTGGATAGTGATGAAGGATATTGTAGGTTACAGAGGGACATAGATAAGCTGCAGAGCTGGGCTGAGAGGTGGTAAATGGAGTTTAATGTAGGAAAGTGTGAGGTGATTCACTTTGGTCAGAGTAACCGGAATGCAAAGTACTGGGCTAATGGTAAGATTCTTGGTAGTGTAGATGAGCAGAGAGATCTCGGTGTTCATGTACATAGATCCCTGAAAGTTGCCACCCAGGTTGATAGGGTTGTTAAGAAGATGTACAGTGTGTTAGCCTTTATTGGTAGAGGGATTGAGTTTTGGAGCCATGAGGTCAGGCTACAGCTGTACAAAACTCTGGTGTGGCCGCACTTGGAATATTGCATACAGTTCTGGTCACCGCATTATAGGAAGGATGTGGAAACATGCGAAAGGATTCAGAGGAAATTTCCCAGGATGTTTTCTGGCATGGAAGAAAGGTCTGAAGAGGAAAGGATGAGGGACATGAGGCTGTTTCATTGGAGAGAAGAAGGTTAAGAGGTGACTCAATAGAGGCATATAAGATGATCAGAGGATTAGATAGGGTGGACAGTGAGAGACTTTTTCCTCGGATGATGATGGCTAGCATGAGGGGACATAGCTTTAAATTGAGAGGTGATAGATATAGGACAGATGTCAGAGATAGGTCTTTACTCAGAGAGTAGTAAGGGCATGGAATGCACTGATTACGACAGTAGTGGACTCGCCAACTTTAAGGGCATTTAAATGGTCATTGGATAAACACATGGATGATAATGGAATAGTTAGATGGGCTTCAGATTAGTTCCACAGGTCACTGCAACATCGAGGGCCGAAGGGCCTGTACTGCTCTGGAATGTTCTATGTTCTAGCAGTTATATTAATGGCCATTAGTGAACCAGATGGATTTTTACTGCAAAGGTTTCATGGTCATCATTAAACTCTTAATGTTTAAATCAGATTTGAATTCCACCATCTGCTGTGATTGGATTTGAACCTTGAGACATGACCTGGGTCTCTGGATTAATAATCTGGTGATAATGCCATTTGGCCATCTGGATCCCTGGAAGGGTACATCAATTCAGGGCACTCACAGAACGGACTGTGTAATTGGTGAGGACATTTGTACAGATTGGTG
This sequence comes from Chiloscyllium plagiosum, assembly GCF_004010195.1. NCBI lineage: Eukaryota > Metazoa > Chordata > Chondrichthyes > Orectolobiformes > Hemiscylliidae > Chiloscyllium > Chiloscyllium plagiosum. Next base: position 107,957,067 of record NC_057716.1, read on the forward strand.
ATTCAATCTTTAAAAAATCGGGCAGTAACTTTAATTCTAGCTGCTCCACCGATTGAAGTCTATGCACTGATACCATCTGGTTAAATGTTTTGGTTCAATGTCAAATGGGCTTCTGTACCTAGGCCAGTCAGTGATATGTTGGGTCAGACATTGACCTTTCACCTCTCGGGCCTTGGGTTGTGACTGGACAAATGTCTCTCTCTCTCTCCCTCTGTCCCTGCCTCGATCTCTCTGCTGCTAAAGGTGATCCAAGGTGATTGGCAGTTTCACTTGAAGCTTTCAGCCTGCCTATCTCTCCCCCTCCATTCTTACTCTCAGTCTTTCTTCCATCGATGATAGTTTTTGCTCGATTTGTGATTGCCAGGGCACAGGTGAAAGCTCTGGGGACACAATGGGTTTAAATTTCACCACAGTAAAAGGTGGAGGTAAGAAATGTGGAACTGAAAACAAATCTGAGTAATGGTGACTGACAGCTACCAACAATGGTCAGAAAAACACATCAGCTCTGTCATTATCCTTTAGGGAAGGAAATCTGCTGTCCTCACCTATTTCTCTACATCTAACCCAAGATCCACAGCAATGTGATTAATTGTTAACTGCCCTCTCAAATAGCCCCAGAAGGCACTCAGTTCAAGGGCCGTGAGAGATGGGAATCAAATGCAGGCCCAGCCGGTGACACCCACACCTGATGAAAGAATTAAAACATCCCGAATCCCACAGAATCCATTGATCCAGCTCAATCATGCACACTGTCTGTCTCACCATCACAGTTCCACACATTCTTTGCATATCCTTGATGACAACATCCAGTCCACCAGCTGTCATTCCAGCATCTGTGTATCAGTCTGTCTGTAGCTCCACTTGGACTCCATAGTGCCAGGTCCAACAACACGAAACCGAATACACCGCACACTCTCTCCAATCCCACAGTCAGCCAAGGTCTTTGACACCAAACTTTCAGTGTGTCATACTGACTTATTACAGCAGGATAAGGGTCACTCACTGTGTAACTGTACAGTGTAAGTGTTTATTCAGCAGGGTAAGGGTCACTCACTGTGTAACTGTACAGTGTAAGTTTATTCAGCAGGGTAAGGGTCACTCACTGTGTAACTGTACAGAGTCAGTGTTTATTCAGCAGGGTAAGGGTCACTTGCTGTGTAACTATACAGAGTCAGTGTTTATTCAGCAGGGTAAGGATAACTCACTATGTAACTGTACAGAGTCAGTGTTTATTCAGCAGGGTAAGGGTCAGTCACTGTGTAATTGTACAAAATCAATGTTTCTTCAGCAGGGTAAGGGTCAATCACTATGTAACTGTACCCAATCTGTTTTTATTCAGTAGGGTAAGGGTCACTCATTATGTAAATGTCAGTGTGTGTGGGACTGTACGCCAGTGAGAGTCCGTGTGTGTGGGACTGTACTCCAGTGAGAGTCAGTGTGTGTGGGAGTGTACTCCAGTGAGAGTCAGTGTGTGTGGGACTGTACCCTAGAGAGAGTCAGTGTGTGGGGGACAGTGCCCCAGTGAGAGTCAGTGTGTGTGGGACTGTTCCCCAGTGAGAGTCAGTGTGTGTGGGACTGTACCCCAGTGAGAGTCAGTGTGTGTGGGACTGTACCCCAGAGAGAGTCTGTGTGTATGTGGGACTGTACCCCAGTGAGAGTCAGTGTGTGGGGGACATTGCCCCAGTGAGAGTCAGTGTGTGTGGGACTGTACCCCAGTGAGAGTCAGTGTGTGTGGGAGTGCACCCCAGTGAGAGTCAGTGTGTATGCAAGTAATTGTCCATTCCTTGAGACTAAAAGATATTAGTGGAGAATGGGTACCAATATTATTTTGGATTAACAGACAATTTGTGTTGGAGCTCCCCAGGGGTTAGTATTTGGACCTTTTATGTCCCCGACACATGGGAATATTATCGGCCTTGGTGCACAGGCAACAATTTCATGATTTGCAGATGATATGATCTGAAGAAACATTGTAATCTGTGAGGAGGGAATGTTGACCATTAAAGGGACATAGACTAGAGTGGGCAGGCAGGTGACAGATGGTGTTCAATGAAGGTAATGGATATTGAATGAACATAGTATTATGATCCCAGCTGATGTTATTACAGATCAGCAATCAACAATCCCTTTGTCTGTGCCCCTTTTTTCTCACCCTCCCTCTGAGCACTGTCTCCATCTATTTGTCTCACTCCTATTTTCCACCCAACCCACGCTCTGTCATCAGCATAAATATCACCATTCCCCAGCTACTTTCAGTTCCTGTGAAGGGTCACTAGACTCAAAACTGTCTTTTCACAGATGCTGCCAGACCTTCTGCATTCTCCACTAACTTTCTGCCAGTGTTTCAGATCTCCAGAATTCTCCAGAATTTTTTGATATATCTGGCTTGATGGATCTTTTTTTTTGGCTTTAACAAAGTGTTATTTCACTGAAACATAATCATGGAACATTGCAGGTTTGGTTTTATCAATAAATTTTGAAAAACACAGGCAAATATAATCCCATTAATCACAAATAACTCTTTTACAAATTTCATTAACATAAAGTCATAGAATCATACAGCACAGAAACAGAGAAGCCAAGTCAATGTTTCAAGTCAGGTCTGACTGTTCATCAGAAAGGTGCTGATGAAGCATCACTTGACGTGAAACATTATTTGATTTTCTCTCCACTAATGCTGCCAGGCCTGAGTTTCTCTAGCTTCTTCTGTTTTTGTAACTGAAGACTGTCTCCCTCTTCACCAAACTCAGAAGTTTGTTATCATGCAGAATGCTGAGCAAATTGTACACAAAGTTTTCAATCACGTAGTGAAGGCTTGATCAGCTTCCTCTTTGGATTGAACTGCCATCTGTCACAACTTCCCAAAGTTCTACACAGTCAGTGGCATACTTTGAAAGAACATAGAGAGGTTCTTGGTTGAACATTGTCACTGAGAGACAGTACCTCCAGCAGTTTACCACTCATTCTGTACTGCAGTGATATGTTAGTCTGCGATAACAACTCAAGCCTTTATGTGAAAACTGAACCCATTTGTGATGTTTCTGCCCTCTGAGCAATATCTTGACAACTTTGCAATTGGCGCTACATGAAAACCGCAAGAAAACAATTCTAAAGTTGCAAGTTATTGCACCAGTCACACCCAGGTTTTTATTCACAGTTTCCCCCTTTTCCTGTATTTGTCTTAGTGCTGTCACAGTGCTCTTGCCTGGAGGATGTAGGAGTGATATCCATTGAAGTGAGTGACAGTAATGGAGGATAGTGGTATCCCAGCATTCATATTGATACTGAAAGTCCTCTATCAAGATTCAACTCAAGCTGCCAATGACACCACCAGGTGGCGCAAAGAGTGCACTTGCGCGGTGAGCCATCCATGCCATTCTGAAACAAGTGTACCCAATCACAAAGAACACTCCCTGATGTGAGAATATTAGTGGGATATACAGGAATCATAGATGCCCGAGATCATCTGTAAGATCATAAAACGTCGAAGCAGAAATAGGCCACTCAGCCCATCGAGTCTACACCACCATTCAATGAGATCATTCCTGAGCACTTTTGACAGGGTGATGAGGGATTTTCTGTTTCCACTGGTTGGTATGTCAGTAACTAGGGGTCATAACTTCAAGATTGTCAGTGAGAGAGCTCGGAGTGAAATGAGGAGAAACACCTTTACTCAGAGCATTGTTAGGATTTGGAATACACTGCCTGAGAGAGTGGGGGAGGCAGATTCCATTGGAGGTTTCAAAAAAGAGCTGGAGATATATTTGAAACGAATGACGTTGGAGGGTTACAGAGATAGGGCTGGATAGTGGGGCCTGCTGGATTTGGGTTGTGAATCTGTGGAGTTCCCTGCCTAGTGAAGTAGTTGACGCTTCCTTGCTGAATCTTTTCAGGCAAAGGTAGATTTTTGAACAATAAAGGAATGAAGGGTTATGGTGAGCAGGTGGGTAAGTGGAGCTGAGTCCATGAAAAGATCAGCCATGGTCTTATTGAATGGTGGAGCAGACTCGAAGGGCCAGACAGCTTACTCCTGCTCTGAGTTCTTATGCCATAGAGTCATAGAGATGTATAGCATGGAAACAGACCCTTCTGTCCAACTCATCCATGCCGACCAGATATCCCAACCCAATCTAGTCCCACCGGCCAGCACCCGGCCCATATTCCTCCAAACCCTTCCTATTCATATACCCATCCAGATGCCTCTTAAATGTTGCAATTGTACCAGCCTCCACCACATCCTCTGGCAGCTCATTCCATACACGTACCACCCTCTGCATGAAAAAGTTGCACTTAGGTCTCTTTTATATCTTTTCCCTCTCACCGTAAACATATGCCTTCTAGTTCTGGACTCACCCATCCCAGGGAAGAGATGCGTATTATGATTTTATAAACCTCTGTAAGATCTCCCCTCAGCCTCCAATGCTCCAGGGAAAGCAGCCCCAGCCTGTTCAACCTCTCCCTGTAGCTCAAATCCTCCAACCCTGGCAACATCCTTTTCTGAAGCCTTTCAAATTTCATAACATCCTTCCAATAGGAGGGAGACCAGAATTGCACACAATATTCCAACAGTGGCCTAACCAATGTCCTGTATAGCTGCAACGTGACCTCCCAACTCCTGTACTCAATACTCTGACCAATAAAGGAAAGCATACCAAACACCCTCTTCACTATCCTATCTACCTGCGACTTCACTTTCAAGTGGACTGCAGCGGTTCAAGAAGGCAGCTCACCACCACCTTCTCAAGGGTAAATACAGATGGGTTATCAATGCTGGCCAGCCAGTGACACCCAAGTCCCACAAATTAATAAAAGAAAAGGAACTATGAACCTCCACTCCAAGGTCTTTTTGTTCAGCAACACTCCCTAGGACCTTACCATTAAGTGTATAAGTCCCTGCTCTGATTTGCTTTCCCAAAATGCAGCACCTCACATTTATCTAAATTAAACTCCATCTGCCACTCCTCAGCCTATTGGCCCATCTGGTCAAGATCCCGCTGTAACCTGAGGTAACCTTCTTCGCTGTCCACTACACCTCCAAGTTTGGTGCCATCTGCAAACTTATGATGTTCACATTCCAAATCATTTATATAAATGATGAAAAGTAGTGGATCCAGCCCTGATCCTTGTGTTCTTAAGTTCTGCTGGCTAGCTCTTTTGGGAGCTGGTAGAGACATGATGGATCGAATGGTCTGTTTTGTACTGTAATAGTCTATGGCCTGATAAGTCACAACTCCATTTGCCTGCTTTTCCCCATAACTCATGATTATCTTGCTGATTAAAAATCTGTCTCAGCCTTGAATATACTTAAAGACCCACTTCACCGCATCTACCCCATCAAGTTCGCTAAGTACCTTGGGATCATCTCTCATTCTCAACGGGATCATCTCTCATTCTCAACTTCAGGAGAATATCGACCTGATTTCCTCAGCCTCTCATCCACAGCTCCACCCTCTCATGTAGGGATCGATCAATGAACCTTCATTGTACTGCCTCCATTGTCACCATGTCCTTCCTTAAATGTGGAGACTAAAACTGCACACAGTGTTCCAGATGTGGTCTTACCAAAACCCTGAACAACTGTAACAAAGCCTCTTTATTCCTGTACCTCAGTCTCCTTGTGATAAAGGCCAAATTGGAATATTTCAGTAAATTGGAAAATGTACCTATTTCTCATCAGGACAAACGATACACCATATACTTTGCTAATCTGTCAGGGGACTTGGCCAATAAAGGATTCCAGCTAAACCTGGATCAAATTTCTCAGATTAACATGAAACTAGGGAGTTTTCAGTCCAGAGTTGGCACATTCTAGCTTCATGTTTAACTCTCAATGTTAATGCAGCAGTTAAAGATCAGACTTCAGTAATGGATTCTCCAGGGTGAAATGTGATAGGCTGATGTGTAAGGGGCAGCAAACTGAATAGAATAATTGTGAAGCTGCTTAAAGAGACTCAGACACTGATCCTTGTGGTACCTCCCTCAACACCATCTCCAACTCTGAAAATGATCCTTATTTACCTGTTGTCTGTTTCCTGTCTGCCCATTGATTACCCCCAATCCTGTTTGCTTTGATCTTGTACAATAACCCCACCTATGGGATTTTACTAAAAACCTTTCAAAAATCCAAATGCACCACATCCACCAGTTTTCTCTTATCTATTCTGCAGAATATTCTCATGAAACTACTATCTGTTTGTTGAACACGATTTCCCTTTCATAAATCAGGCGGGAATCGCACATGGGTCCCTGCTGCTGTGAGGCAGCAGAGCTAACCACTGAGCCACCATGCCGCCCTAAATGCATCCAATATGTATATGGCCAACTGCTGGAGTCCCCTGGGTTGTAGTATAACTGGCCCTGAGGATTTGTGAGCTTTCAGTTCCATGAATTTCTTTAGTATTAGTGAGAAAATGTCCTAATTTCCTCCAGTCCTCCATCTTACTAGACCCTTGTTCCCTACCATTTCTGGGAAGTTAGTTGAGTGTCTTCTGTGAAGATAGATTGAAAGTAGTTGCTTAGTTGCTGTGCCATTTCCTTGTATTCTATTATGAATTCTCTCAATTCAGACTCTAAGGGCCCTCAATGTGTTTTCATCAATCCTGTTCTTTTCTCCTGCTGATAGAAGCTTTTACAATATACTTTTATGTTCCTTATAAAGTTAACTTCATAGTCTATTTTGGCCCTCTGAATCAAACTTCTGTTCCTCCTTTGCTAAATTCTAAACTGTTCCCAATCCTCAGGCTTGCCGCTTTTTCCAGCAACTTTAAAGAACTCCATTTTAGATTTAATATTAATGTCACTTTATTATGATAGCCATTGTTGGGCCACTTCATAGTGTGTTTTTGTGCTAGAACTTTGAAGTTCCTTGGTTTTGATTAAGGACCTTGGGTTTGGCTTGGACTAACATTCTAAAATGTTCTGGTGGCTCTTTACTAAAGGACCATGTACCATAAAATTATTAATCAATCCCTTCTCATTACACAACATCAAATCTAGTATAATCTGTTCACAAGTTGGATCTTCAACAGAGTGGTTGAAAAGTTATCTTGTATGCATTCCAGGAATTCATCCACAGTTGTGTTATTAGTGATGTGGTTTGCACAATCTATATATAGATTAAAGCCACAATTATTATAGAACCTTAGTTATATTCTTTTCTAATTTTGTGTTCGATGTCATCCCCTACATCACTACTACTTGGAGACAATGTTTTTTGACCCTTGTTCCTTCTTAATTATGTAATTGTGGAATTACATCTGATGTTGGATACTGTGTTGTGGGTTTTGCAAGTGTGGCCTGGCTGGTTATGTTCTGTACTTTGCTTGTTTTGAATAACTGAAGGAATGTGTCGATAGATATGATTCATCATGTTGGGGGACATAGGACCATATTTGGCATCACACCAATACTAAAACTCATATATCATATTATCCATTTGTATGAGAGGCAGACCGCCTTTTTAGTTTGATAGTAACATACTATAAGTGGTGAACGTCACTCTTGTTTCAGCATGTGGCATCATAATTTTTTAAAAGTTCCTTCACACGATGTGGGTACCACTGGTTCAAACAGTATTTATTGCCCATCCCTAAGAGTCAATCACTTTGCTGTTGGTCTGGAGTCACATGTAGGCCAGATCAGGTAAGGATGGCAATTTCCTTCCCTAAAGGATGTGCGTAAACCAAGTGGGTTTCACCGATAATCAGTGACAAAGTAATAGCATGAAGCAGCTAGAGTCACATGTTGGTGAAATCTTGGAGATATCGCCTTCAATATAATCTGACTTTGGAGGCCGGTGTTGGACTGGGGTGGACAAAGTTAAAAATCACACGACATCAAGCTATCGTCCAATAGGTTTATTTGGAAGCACTAATTTTTGGAGTGCTGCTCCTTCACCTGATGGAGACGTTGATTTTTAATGAAGGCTATAAGAGTAAGGAAGACCTTCTGAAACTGTGTAAACTTCTGGTGACCTCACACCCAAAGTCTTGTTACAGTTTGGTCTCCTTCTCTCAGGAGGAACGTACAAAGTAAAGATAGATCATGAGAGAAAAGGCTTTATATTCTTCTAAATTTAGAAGCGTGAGTGGAAATCTTGTTAAAATGTACAAAATCTCTGCAAATTTTCACAGTCCTCTGCACACTTTGCTCTGCCACTCATTTCAGTGTCATCTGCAAACTTTGACACACTCCACGTGGTCCTCAGTCCAAATCATGTCTATAAATTGTGAATAACTGCGGTCCCAACACTGATCCCTGAGGCACACCATTAGTCACTGATTGCCAAGTAGAAAAGCACTCATTTATCCCCACTCTTTGCTTCCTGTTAGTTAACCAACCCTCTATCCATGCAAATACATTGTCCGTAATACCTTGCATCCTTACCTTATGCGGAGAAAGTGAGGACTGCAGATGCTGGAGATCAGAGCTGAAAATGTGTTGCTGGAAGAACACAGAAGGTCAGGCAGCATCCAGGGAACAGGAGAATCGACGTTTCGGGCATAAGCCCTTCTTCAGGAATGAGGAAAGTGTGTCCAGCAGGCTAAGATAAAAGGTAGGGAGGAGGGACTTGGGGGAGGGGTGTTGGAAATGCGATAGGTGGAAAGAGG
>NC_057716.1:107968394-107970962 GCF_004010195.1 Chiloscyllium plagiosum
GGGGGGTAGGTATAGGGCAGATGTTAGGGGTAGGTTCTTTACTCAGCGTGTCGTGAGTTCATGGAATGCCCTGCCAGTAGCAGTGGTGGACTCTCCCTCATTATGGGCATTTAAGCGGGCATTGGATAGGCATATGGAGGATAGTGGGCTAATGTAGGTTAGGTGGGCTTGGATCGGCGCAACATCGAGGGCCGAAGGGCCTGTACTGCGCTGTATTCTTCTATGTTCTATGTCTATCAATCTTGTTTGTTACTTCTTCAAAAACCTCAATCAAGTTTGTGAGACATGATTTCCCACGCACAAAGCCATGTTGACTATCCCTAATCAGTCCTTGCCTTTCCAAATACATGTACATCCTGTCCCTCAGGATTCCCTCCAACAACTTGCCCACCGCTGAGGTAAGGCTCACCCGTCTATAGTTCCCTGGCTTGTCTTTACCACCCTTCTTAAACAGTGGCACCACGTTTGCCAACCTCCAGTCTTCCGGCACCTCACCTGTAACCATTGATGATACAAATATGTCAGCAAGAGGGCCCAGCAATCACTTCTCTAGCTTCCCACAGAGTTCAGGGGTGCACCTGATCAGGGCCTGGGGATTTATCCACCTTTAACCGTTTGAAGACATCCAGCGCTTCCTCCTCTCTCTTTCTGGACATTTTGCAAGATGTCACCATCAATTCCCCACAGTCTATATCTTCCATATCCTTTTCCACAGTAAATACTGATGCAAAATATTAATTTAGTATCTCCCCCATTTTCTGTGGCTCCATACAAAGGCCACCTTGCTGATCTTTGAGGGCAGAAAATGTGTTGCTGGAAAAGCGCATCAGGTCAGGCAGCATCCAAGGAGCAGGAGAATCGACGTTTCGGGCATGAGCCCTTCTTCAGGAAGGGCTATCCCTAATCAGCCTAATCGTTGAGGGGCCCTATTCTCTCAATATTACTTTTGCCATTTTTTTTGTTTTGTATATTTGTAGAAACTTTTGCTATTTGTGTTTAGATTCTGAGCTAGTTTATTCTCATAATCTCTCTTACTTTTCTTTATAGCTTTTTCTGTGGCTTTCTGTTGACCTTTAAAGCTTTCCCAATTTTCTAGTTTCCTGCTGACCTTACTTTGTTTGTCTTCTCTGTCAGTTTGACAGCCTCCCTTATTTCCTTAGATGCCCATGGCAGATTACCACTTTTCCTACAGTCCTTCCTTTTCAATGATACATGCTGTTGCTGAGCACTTATCCTTAGTAATGTCAGTTTACTCTGATAAACTGAATTCTCTACCTCCATTTTCAACCCCTCCAATCCCAACCCCTCCATTTTCAACCCCTCCACTCTCCCTGAATTAGCAGACTGCTTATGAACACCCAGTCTTGGGTGAGCACAGAAGTCTTCCAAATAAATCTTGAGTAAGATTGAAAATATTGTTCTAAATCTGAACTCTGTTTTAGAGTTCTCAAATTCATCGCGCTCTCTGGTAACAGTCTGAGGCAGGACCATTCTTTTTATACCCTTGATATTGTATCTGACCATGAAATGGGTTTCTAACAATAGAATTATGAATGTTCACCTTCTCTGAGACCTACACAACATCCTGGGACTCGGTACCTTCCTCAGCTCAGCTGCAAATCTTCATTCCTGTCTTTGTTACCTTTAGACTCGATTATTCCAGCTCTTTCACAGCAGCTCTGATATAAATACCCTTGGTAAACGTGAGCTCATCCAAACCTCCACTGACTTTTTCTCCCCATTTCCTGTTCCTATGGTCTCTGCCATACTCACTGATTAGCTCATCCAATTGATTCCAAACTTCTCATCCTGCTATTCAAATCCCTCCATGGTCTGCATCCCTCCCCTATCTCTGTAATCTCCTGCAGCATCAGTCTCCCTCCAAGACCTCAAATTCCAGCCTCTAGTATATCCCCAAACGTAAAGGGTGCACCATTCGCTGTGCCTTTGGTTATCTCGACCTGAGGCTGAGGAATTCCCTCTCCACCTCAACTGGCTGCTTTGAGACGCTCCTTAGAACTAAACGCTTTGACCAAGCTTTCGAACGCCTGCCCAAGTATTTCCTGATGTGGCTCAGTGATATATTCTGCTTTTAAAATGCTCACGCGCAGCACTTTGTGAGATTCCATTACGCTAATGGCTCTGTCTAAATATCAGCTGTTACAAGAGATAGAGGCAGAAAAAGCAGAGAGTTTCACTGAGGAAATTGAAGAGATTTATTGACTTATTGCAGCAATGTGGGGAGGTTGAGAATGAAAGGTAATTGTTTTCGGATAAGGGCTGACAGATTTAAAACAGAAATGAGGAGGAATTAATTCTCTGAAAGGGTCATGAACCTGTGGAATTCATTACCCCAGAGTGTGTTGGATGCCTGGGACATTGAGTAAATTTAAGATATAGATAGACAGATGTTTAAGGTTGAAAGGTTATGGAGAGTGGGCAGGAATGTGAAGTTGTGGTCGAGATGTGATCAACCATGTTTAAATTGAATGGTGGAACAGGCCTGATGGGCTGAATGGCCTACTCCTGTTACTAGCTTTTATAGGAGAAAGTGAGGTCTGCAGATGC
>NC_057716.1:107971462-107975630 GCF_004010195.1 Chiloscyllium plagiosum
AGCATCACGGCTTTTAGTCTGGCTTTCATCAGGACATTTTGCAAGAATACCAAACAGTAGAACCTCGGTAATCCGAACGAGATGGGCGGGGAGTATTTTATGGAGATAATTGATCGTTCAGATAATCAATCTGATCATAAACTAGTGGTAATTTATGAGGAGAAAGTGAGGTCTGCAGATGCTGGAGATCAGAGCTGAAAATGTGTTGCTGGAAAAGCGCAGCAGGTCAGGCAGCATCCAAGGAGCAGGAGAATCGACGTTTCGGGCATAAGTCAATTTATGAGTGCTGGTTATCGAACATTTCTCAGTTATCTGGCAATACACGTCATAATGCCGTTTAACTGATAGCTGATGTCTGATAACTGATAGCTGAGATGCCTAATGCCTTGAGATCTTGTTCGGATAAACCGAAATTTGGATAATTGATGTTCGAATAATCAAAGTTGTTCTGTACACTGGAACATAGGAATAGGATGAGGCCATTCAACCCCTCACATCTGTTAGGCTATTCAATGAGATCATGGCTGATGTGTGGCCTAAGTCCATATACCTGCCTTTGACCCATATCCCTCATTCCTTGCTGGATGGGTTAATCTTCGGAGGGTTGGTATGGACTTGTTGGGCCGAAGAGCCTGTTTACATACTGTAGGGAATCTCATCATTCTAATATCTTGAAGACTTTGATCAGATCATCCCTGAACTTTCTAAGTTCTAGAGAAAACAGGTGTAATTTGTACAGTTTCTCCTAACAACTTTATCTCATGGCCCAGCATATCCCCCACTCAACCATTACCATCAAACCAGGGGATCAACCCTGGGTCAATGGAGAGTGCAGGAGCAGCACCAGGCATACCTGAAGATGAGATGTCAACCTGGTGAAATCGCCAAGTAGGACTTCTTCCACACCAACAGCATAAGCAGCTAGTGATAGATAGAGCTAAGCAATCCCACAACCAAAAGATCAGTTCTAAGCTCTGCAGTCCTGCCACACCCAGCCATGAATGGTAGTGGACAGTGGAGCAGGAGGCTCCTCAACTATCCCCATCCTCAACGATGGAAGAGCCCAGTACATCAGGGCAAAAGAAAAGGCTGACGTTTTTACAGCAATCTTCAACTCGAAGTGTCGAGTGGATGATCCATCTCAGCCTCCTCCAGTCGTCCCCGGATACGAATCACAGATACAAGTCTCTAGCCAATTCGGTTCACTCCACGTGATATCAAGAAATGTTTGCAGATACTGGATACTGTAAAGGCTACGGGCCCTGACAACACTCCAGCAATAGCACTGAAGACGTGTGCTCCAGAACCTGCCTCTCCCCGAGCCAAGCTGTTCCAGTCCAGTTACAACACTAGCATTTCCCCGACAATGTGCAGCAATAACCTGCTCAGTGACGCCCAGTTTGGGTTCCCCCAGGGTCACCCAGCTCCTGACCCCATTACAGCCTTGGGTCAAACATGGACAAAAGAGCTGAATCCAGAGGGGGGGGGGAGAGGGACAGCCCTTGACATCAAGGCTGCATTCGACCGAGTGGGGCATCAAGGAGCCCTGGCTAAACTGAAATCAATGGGTATCAGGGGGCAAACTCCCTGCTGGGTGGAGTCATACCTGGCACAGAGGAAGATGGTTGTGGTTGTTGGAGGGTCAGTCATCTCAGCTCCAGGACATCTCTGCAGGAGTCCCTCAGGGGAGTGTCCTAGACCCAACCATCTTCAGCTGCTTCATCAATGACCTTCTCTCCATCAGAAGGTCAGAAATAAAACTATAGAATCCCGACAGTGTGGAAACTGGCCCTTCAGGTCCACATCGACTCTCCAAAGAGTATCCCACCCAGACCCACTCTTCCATTACTCTACATTTACCCTTAACTAGTGCACTGAACCTACATACCCCTGGACACTAGGGGCAATTTAGCATGGCCAATTCACCTAACCTGCACATCTTTGGACTGTGGGAGGAAACTTGGGCACCTGGAGGAAAAACACACACACACACCATGCAAACTCCACACGGACAGTTACCAAAGGCTGGGATCGAGCTCGGGTCTCTAATGCTGTGAGACAGCAGTGCTAACCACTAAACCACAGTGCCACTGTATGGAGATGTTGCTGATGACTGTAAAATGTTCAACACCATTCGCAACTCCTCAGATACCAAAGCAGTCCATGCCCATATCCAGACTTGGACTGACAAGTGGAAAATAGCATTCACGCCACACTGTGACCATCACCAATGGGAGACAATCTAACTATCGTCAAAATCCTAGAATTCCCTCCCTAAGGGCATTGTGGGTCTACCTACAGCACATGGACTGCAGCGGTTCAAGCTCACCCCACCTTCTCAAGGGGCAACTAAGGACGGGCAATAAATACTGGCCCAGTCAGCGACACCCACATCGCACTGCTGGATTTTAAAAATTGTGCATTTTCCTGGATCTTGCTTTGAGTAAGTTACTGGCTGTGTTTCCTATTGATCATTGGCCAGTGTTTTGGGTGAGTCCAGGTGTTGTAAAATAGTTTTAAAACAAATCATCGAAAAGTGCACAGCAAAAAGAAAATGAAATACAAACTGTGCTTTCACAACCCCGACCTTTACTGGCAGTTTATCCCAAGCCACTGAATGGGAGATTAACCTTTAATTCCTGAGGAATCCAATCATATATATGCAGCAGCCAAATAAGGAGATGTGTGTGGGAATCAGGTATGACAGTCCCAGTGAAAGTTAATATCCCGGTCAAATGATAATCTCTAGTCCAGCACTAATGACTAGGCTGAGATCGGTGTCACAACGTAAACAGCACACAGGGCTGCTTCATGCTACACTGAGGCTCACATTCAGCCAAAGGTCCACTGGGGACTAATAAACAGAAGAATGTGCAGACGGCAGACAGACAAACAACGCTCGGCATTTGGGGAGGAGTGAGGTATCAAAGAGAGAATCAGGAATACAGCCACAGAATCACAGAACTGCTCCAGTGAAGCCAACGAGCAGCCAGCCTATCGTATCTGCACCAGTACTAATGACAACAACAAATGAGACAGTCCTGAAAACCTGTCTGCAGGATCCACACAGCTCCCTGATGAAAACAGGGCTATGATGAAGTGTCAAACAGCCATACTTCACCTAATTATTCTCTCTCATTCACACACTTACATGCTAACACTCAATCACACACTCTGTCACACACACAGTCTCACACACACACACTCACTCACAACACACACACTCACTGTCACACACACACAGTCTCACACACACACAAACTAACTCTCACACACTATTCACATTCACACACACACTCACGTATTCACACACTCACATAAAAAACACACACACACATTATCCCTCTCTCTCTCTCACACACACACACAAAGAACACATTCTCTCTCATATACACACTTACTCACATACACACATACTTTGATACAGTTTCAGAGCCTTCTGTTATGATTGAGTAAAAATCAGACAGTTACTGATATATTTTGATTGGAAGAATGAGGACAGGTGGGATAAATTAAATGGGGGAAAGGAACTGAGTGACATGATGAGTTTGAGGGTTTGGAGGGAGCAGGAGAAGTTGAGAAGGGGAGAATAAGAATCAAACATCCCGGGCTTGATAAATAGGGGAAACTGAATTCAGAACCGAGAGAGTTCTCAAACCTCCATATGGATGGGATTATCATGAGACTATTAAGCGACAGACCCAGGTAATGTTTTGGGAGCTAGGTTCGAATCTGGAATTAAGAGTCTAATAGAGTCATAGAGTCACAGAGATGTACAGCATGGAAACAGACCCTTCAGTCCAACCCATCCATGCCGACCAGATATTCCAACCCAATCTAGTCCCACCTGCCAGCACCTGGCCCATATCCCTCCAAACCCTTCCTATTCATATACCCATCCAGATGCCTTTTAAATGCTGTAATTGTACCAGCCTCCGCCACTTCCTCTGGCAGCTCATTCCGTACACGTACCACCCTCTGCGTGAAAAAGTTGCCCCTTAGGTGCCTTTCAAATCTTTCACCTCTCACCCTAAACCTATGCCCTTTAGTTCTGCAGTCCACCATCCCAGGGAAAAAACTTTACTTACCCTATCTATGCCCCTCATGATTTTATAAACCTCTATAAGGTCACCCCTCAGCCTCTGATGCTCCAGGGAAAACAGCCCCA
>NC_057716.1:107975643-107978058 GCF_004010195.1 Chiloscyllium plagiosum
TTTCACCTCTCACCCTAAACCTATGCCCTCTAGTTCTGCAGTCCACCATCCCAGGGAAAAAACTTTACTTACCCTATCTATGCCCTTCATGATTTTATAAACCTCTATAAGGTCACCCCTCAGCCTCTGACACTCCTGGGAAACTAGCCCCAGCCTGTTCAGCCTCTCCCTGTAGCTCCAAACCTCCAACCCTGGCAATAGACTTTGTAAATCCTTTCTGAACCCTTTGAAGTTTCACAACATCCTTCCTATAGCAGGGAGAGCAGAATTGAACGCAATATTCCAACAGTGTCTTGACTAATGTCTTGGACAGCTGCAGCATGACCTCCCAACTCCTGTACTCAATGCTCTGACCAATAAAGGGCCAACAGTGACCATAAAAGCATTAACAATTGTTGGAAAAACCCATTGGTTGGCCTATGTCCGTTAGGGAAGGAAACTGCTGTGCGTCATGGGTCGGACCGATATATGAGTCCAGACAAACAGCTTGATTGCGATGGAGTAGAGCTTCCTTGCCAGTGTCTGTACACTCCATCTATCTTTATTCTCATCTCTTCTTTGTTTTAAAAACGTTTTTTTCCCAACTTATTCAGATGGAACAAGTTTGGACTGGAGCAGAGGTTGGCACAAACTGGAGACCCCTGGAGTTATCGGGACTGGGGTGGAAGCACTATAAATTGTGTACTTTTAATTTCTTTATTTTTCTATTTTACACTAAAGATTTTGTACTTAACTATCTGTATCCAGGTATTTTTGTTCCTATGTTAGTGCAGTAAATGGCAACTTGTAAACTTTAAATTGTACTCATGTGACAATAAATCTAATTCTAATTTTAATTCAATGTGGTTGACTCACTGCCAACTGGGGCATTTAGGGTGGGCAGGAAATTTTGGACTAACCCATGAGCCCCTATCCTGTGAATGAATAAAATAATTTCAGATTGGGCTGAAGTCATGAGCTCAACCCCGCATTTTCAGAAGGATGCAGGAAATGAGAGGCAACTGAAATAATAGGCAGGAGCATGAGGGACTGGAAACCCCTGGATTAATTCTCCTAAGAGCAGAGCAGGTTAAAAGAGAGATTGAATTCGGTATTCAAAATCAAGACTAGTTCTGCTGGAGCAAATAAGGAGAAATTATTCCCAATTCAGACTGTAAGCAGTCCAGAGCTTTAAAGTGATTAACTACACAATGAGAGTTGAGAAATGGAAATTTCATTTGACACAGTGAGTTCCAAGAGTCATAGGAAACAGACCCTTCGGTCCAACCCGTCCATGCTGACCAGATATCCCGACCTAATCTAGTCCCATTTTCCAGTACCCGGCCCATATCCCTCCAAACCCTTCCTATTCATATACCCATCCTGATGCTTTTAAATGTTGCAATTGTACCAGCCTCCACTACACCCTCTGGTAGCTCATTCCATACAGGCACCATCTTCTGTGTGAAAAAGTTACCCATTGGGTCCTTTTTAATTCTTTCCTCTCTCACCTTAAACCTACACCCTCTAGTTTTGGACACACCTACTGTGGGAAAAAGACCTTGCCTATTTATGCTATCCATGCCCCTCATGATTTTATAAACCTCTATAAGGTCACCCCTCAGCCTCCGACGCTCAGGGAAAACAGCCCCAGCCTGTTCAGCCTCTCCCTATAGCTCAAACCCTCCAACCCTGGCAACATCCTTGTAAATCTTTTCTGAAACTTTTTAAGTTTCACAGCATCTTTCCTAAAGCAGTGAGACCAGAATTGAAGAGGAGAAAGTGAGGACTGCAGATGCTGAAACTCAGAGTCGAGACTGTGTTGCTGGAAAAGTGCAGCAGGTCAGGCAGCATCCGAGGAGCAGGAGAATCAATGATTCGGGCATAAACCCTTCATGCAGAATGGCTTCTTTCTCCTGCTCCTCAGATGCTGCCTGACCTGCTGTGCTTTTCCAGCACTACAGACCAGAATGTAGTATTCCAAAAGTGGCCTAACCAATGTTCTGTACAGTCACAACGTGACCTCCCAACTCCTATACTCAATGTACTGATCAATAAAGGCAAGCTGAACAGGCTGGGGCTGTTTTCCCTGGCGCGTCAGAGGCTGAGGGGTGACCTTATAGAGGGTTACAAAATTATGTGAGGCATGGATAGGATAAATAGGCAAAGTCTTTTCCCTGGGGTGGGGGCATCCAGAATTAGAGGGCATAGGTTTAGGGTGAGAGGGGAAAGATATAAAAGAGACCTAAGGGGCAATTTTTTCACACAGAGGGTGGTACGTTTATGGAATGAGCTGCCAGAGGAAGTGGTGGAGGCTGGTACAATTGCAACATTTAAGAGGCATTTGGATAGGTATATGAATAGGAAGGGTTTGGAGGGATATGGGCCGGGTGCTGGCAGGTGGGACTAGATTGGGTTGGGATATCTGGTCGGCAT
>NC_057716.1:107978614-107993726 GCF_004010195.1 Chiloscyllium plagiosum
CAGCACCGTCCCCATGACCTGTCCTACCTGCCTATCTTCCTTCTCACCTATCTACTCCACCCTCCTCCCTGGCCTATCACCTCCATCCCCACCCCCATTCACCTATTGTACTCTATGCTACTTTCTCCCCACCTTCACCCCCTTCTCATTTATCTCTTCACTCTGCAGGCTCTCTGCCTCTATTCCTGATGAAGGGCTTTTGCCCGAAACGTCGATTTTCCTGCTCCTCGGATGCTGCCTGACCTGCTGTGCTTTTCCAGCACCACTCTAATCTAGACTCTGGTTTCCAGCATCTGCAGTCCTTGTTTTTACCTGGGAATTTTCCAAAGGCAATTGGAAAAGTAAATGGATCTGCAGGGCAATGGAGCGTAGGACAAAGTGGATATCTCTTTCAAAGAGCAAGCATAGACATGATGGACCAACGGTCTCTTCCTATGCTGTGTCACTCTATAATTCAGATATAGAGACAGCAGCTGATACAATGTGCATCAACAGGAACACAGGAACCCATCCAATCAACTGATCAGTGCATTTCTCCCTTCAATTCCAAACATTGTCGCACCACTTCCTGAACATCAAAATCCTTGTAATTTATAACACATTTCAGTCCCTGCTGTTTTATCAGGAGCAAGTGCCTGTTACCTTATTGATAATACACATACCACCCTTCGTAATAAAATCTCCAACACACCTCCATCCCTGTTGTGTGATTTGAAATTGACCCTAGTTCCTACTCTGTTATCTATTCCACACTCTCAGTTTATCTTATATTATCTGATAAACACACTGCAGTCGCTGATACATTATCAGTAACACACTCTGGGCTCTGTTACTTTTGGCCTGTGATTTAACATGACATTACACTGTCAATCAGACTCTTGCCAGATCTGCATACACCCAGTTAAAATCAGAAATCCAGAGGTCATTGTAAATACTCCCTCACTCCTCTCAAGTACGCATCATTGAAATGCTCACAAATGGTAATGTTTAGAAATCCTTCATAAGAAATTCTCCTATGTTGCAGTATTGTATGGAATACACCTCAAGTATACCTGTAGTAGGAATTTTTTAACTGTTCACATTCTCTGGCCCTGAAAAAAATAACTTTATAAATTGGAATGAATAGGAGTGAAAGGTAATCAGTTTACTTTACTACAGACCATAAGAATTCTTCAATACGATTTACTGCTTCTCTTGTTGATAAAGTCAGAAATAACACAACACCAGGTTATAGTCCAACAGGTTTATTTGAAATCACAAGCTTTCGGAGCGCTGCACCTTCATCAGGTGAAGTGGAGGGAAGCACACAGCTATATGAAGGGACTATAACCTGGTGTCTTGTACTTCTGACTTTAACACCGGCACCTCCACATCACGGCTCTCCTGTCGATGACATGACTGTTGCTGGGCACCTGGAATCCTAGGAGTTGACACCTGATTCAAATTAAGGTCAAAGGTGAAACCCATGGGGCAGAGGACGTGAAATATTTCTGGGAAACTTTCAATGAGGTCAATGGTTTTACCTTCACTGCTGACTACACATTTACGATCACTATCTGTTAAACACTCTCTCCATCATTCATTACCTATCAATTACTCTCATCTCTGTGACCTCACACATGACATACTGCAGTCCCTGGTTCATTAGCTATAACAGTAACCTCTAATTCTCCTTGAGCTACCTTCTTGAACCACTGCTGTACATTTTGGTATATGTTAGATTTTTTAAAATCCCAAAGAACTGCGGATGCTGTAAATTAGAAACAAAATTTCTAATTTTTGCTGGAAAAGCTCAGCCGGTCTGGCAGCATCAGTAGACAGAAAGCAGGGTTAACATCTTGGGCCCATTTCCGAAGAAGGTTCACTGGATCCGAAACGTTAACTCTGTTTTCTCTCCACTGATCCTGCCAGTCCCGCTGAGCTTTTCCAGCAATTTCTGATTTTGTATAAAAAGATAGTTATACACCTATTTGTGTGGGTAGATGCAACCCGCCTTCCACACGCCGCCCCCCTCCTCCCCGCCAGTGCAATCAAGGAGGGGAATTCAGATAAAAGTGGATTAGTAAATGGATCAAGGGTTAGGGGGAGAAGGCAAGAGAATGCGGCTGAGAAACACCGGCCATGATCGAATGGTGGAGCAGACTTGATGGGCTGAATGGCCTAATTCTGCTCCTACTTCTTATAGTCTCATTGTGCGTTGTACACATTGGTGATGTGGAAAGTTAACTTTGGCAATATCAGCAATTCACTGTCAGGATGTTTATTTTTTCAACTGCAGACAGATTTGGGTCACAATAAACCGTTCTGAAATTCTCAGCAAATACAGTGAAGGGACAGTTTTTGTAAAGCCGCCAGTGACCATCCAAGTCTTCAGTGAGTGACAGATTCCTCCTCATTCTATGATCTGGGACTGTAGGACTGTTCAAGCTTCAGTGAAAGTCCCAACGGTGGTGCGTGCCTTTTGGCTTTGGAGGAGGTGAGCAAATTCTTCACATACTTTAGCACCTGCTGCAGTCTGAAATAACACTGTGTTCCTGTCTCCTGCTGCTGGATTAATAATGAATTTTTGGGATCGCTGAGAATATTGTCAGCAGTGTAGAACATCTCCAAGCACACAATACAGTATACCTATCAGAGGACCCTGCAGTACAATCTCAGTCACCTGATAATACCTATTGATGCAGCCATCCACCAAGGTCAGTCCACACACACGCACATTTATCTAGACCGACATTTTAATTTTTTCCCTCACAGAGATAACTCTCACCAGTTTTACAGGAAGATTCTCCAACCCATATTTGATTAACCAGGAACACCTGCATTCCTACCTCATCTCCAGATTGTGATATCTAGTCAGAGTAAAAACACTGCTTGTGTAATTTTAGACTGGTACAAAGGTGAAATGAGATTAATCTGGTTTGACTGAATGTACATACATACACAAAACGACAACAGAAATTGCCAAAGAAACTCAGCAGGATCTGTCATCATCTGTTGGGACAGAAACAGAGTTGACATTTCAGAGTCCAGTGATTGTTCCTCTCTCTACGGATGCTGCCAAAACAGCTGAGTT
This sequence comes from Chiloscyllium plagiosum, assembly GCF_004010195.1. NCBI lineage: Eukaryota > Metazoa > Chordata > Chondrichthyes > Orectolobiformes > Hemiscylliidae > Chiloscyllium > Chiloscyllium plagiosum. Next base: position 107,981,688 of record NC_057716.1, read on the forward strand.
TCTCCAGCACTTTCTGCTTTGGTTTCAGATTTCCAGCAACTGCAGCTCTCTGTTTTATTTTACATACATACTCAAATGGCCACAGGAAAGTTTCATTACAGACAGCACCTTCCAAACCCACAACCACTTCCATCGAGAAGGACAAGGGCAGCAGGTACATGGGAACACCACCCCCTGCAAGTTCCCCTCCGAGCCCCTCATCATCCTGACTTGGAAATATATCGCCGTTCCTTCAGTGTCACTGGGTCAGAATCCTGGAATTCCCTCCCTAAGGGCATTGTGTGTCTACCCACAGCACATGGACTGCAGCGGTTCAAGAAGGCAGCTCACCCCCACCTTCTTGAGGGGCAACTAGGGATGGGCAATAAATGTTGGCCCAACTAGCAACCCCTAAGTGCCATAAGTGAATGAAAATGGAAAAATTCAAATTCCTGATTAATTATCAATAACAGACTCTAATTCCTGTTAACATATTTCACTTACAGGTGCTGTTAGATGGTCAGTGCTGAGGGAGTGGTTTACTCAGGCAGGAACATGCCTTGTTAGCTGGAGACCTGAAACTGGGGCTTGATACCATGTTATGTGGGGACAAAACCCACCCTCTCCCTTTCCCACTTCCTGGAAAACATTTCGTTCTCAATTGGCACCAAAGCAGTTTCACCTGTTTTAGTGAACAACGTCAGTTTATGGGATTGAGCCAATTTGTATTTTCTACATTATAACAGGGACTACAATTCCTCCAAAGGATCTGCAGTATCCTGGGCTGTTGGAAGGTGTTTGGGAGAACCATAAGGCTTGGTGAGACTAAACTGCAGGACTCCATAACTGTCAGCTGTTAATGAGATCCTCTCTGGACTCGGGGATATATGGGGTGACATGTCCCCAGAGGACCCGGTACATTTAGCAAGGACACCTGATCCTCCTGATTTTCCTGATCTTCCTGACATTCCTGGTCTTCCTGACCTTCCTGGTCTTCCTGACAGATAATGACTAGCAGTCACTGCATGGATGCTGCAGGCTGGACATCAAAATGTGAATTGCAACTGTGCTCATTCCCTCCCTCACTCACTCAATCTCTCCATCTCACTCTTTCTTTGCTCATTCTCACCCAGTCTCTCCCTTTCATTCACTCACTCTCTTCCTTTCAATTTGTCTCACTCTGAGTCACTCCCCCATTTGCTGATTACCAATCTCTAACTCACTCTTACTTTCACTCTCTGTCTCACTCATTCTCACTGATTTGGTCACACAATCACCGGCGCTGTCTTTCTCTCATGTGCACTCATACACTCACTTTCACTCTTTCACTCTGTCTCTCCATCTCACGCTTGTTCACTCTCTCTTTCCCGCACACTGTTTCTCATTCATTGTCTTGCATTCAGTCTCTCCAAAAAGCTTTCGCTCACTCTCTGTATCTCTCCCACTCACTGTATCTCTCTCTCCCACTCTCTCTCTCATCCTCTATCTCTCACATTTGCCGTGTCTCACTCTCTGTATCCCTCTCACACTCTATCTGCATCTCAGTCTCACTCTGTATCTCACACCCTGTCAGTATCTCTCTCACACTCTATCTGTAATCATGCCCCCCCCCCCCCCAATCCCCACTCCACCCACCCTCTTACCTGCCTCCTGCAGTAGCACACCCTCAGGGCTGGGAAGCAGGACAGTAGGTACTTGCTCCAGCTGACCAGGGAAGCCAGGCACCAGCTCATTCCGGGCAGAAATCCTCCCTCTCCCAGATGTGAAGGAGCTGGGGTGGGAGGGAGCAGGGGCTGCCTCGTTGCCCCCCTCAGGGACAGGCGCAGGGTGATATCAGGAGCTCTCCCCAGGGGTAAGGGACCTGCTCCCGGTCTGGGGCTGTCTGTCAGTGAGTCCCTGCAGCTGAGTCCAGTCCCTGCAGCATTTGCCAGCACTGAATCCCACTGGAGGAGAGAGACAGCAGCTTCTCTCCTTTGCCTCAGTTCAGACTCTGTGACACACTCAGTTATCGATTAAAACTGAGCCACAAATCACCCGGCAATCCGTTATCTTTATTCCAGACTGAGAAAGGATCAGCTTTGAACTTAGTGGATATTCATCAGGAATGGGGTTTTACACACACAGGCACAGGTACACAGTCACACGCACACACAGACACACACGCGCACACACAGACACACACACAGACACACACACAGACACACTCACAGGGAGGAAGGGGCTTGGGGTACCTGTCTCTGCCCCCAAGGTTACTGGCAGGCACCAGTTGATAAACAACAAACTGCTCTCAAGGCAACAATTACCCTCAGTACCTCAGGACTCAAAAGTGGGGGGGAGCTGGAGTGGGTCAGAATTCCAGCTCCAGGTCACTGTCCACTGTCCCCCAGTAGTGGGGAGGGGGATGTCAGTAAGTGATTACTTGTCACTATGTGAATAGGTGTTTAACCCTGTCAATGTACAACTTTACCAAGTAGGAGGCCATTCAGCCCCTCAAGCTTGCTCCACTATTCAACAAGATAATGGCGGAACTGATTTGCAGGCTCACCTCCACCTTCTTGCGTGGCCCTCCCTTGGTCAGGAATCTGCCAGCGTTCTGTACAATTGAAGTGATATCTCCCTGCTGCTATGTTCCTTTCTCCTTGCAACAAACCTGACCATTATCTCGTCTGGGGTCAAGATGTGACTCCAGCCCAACATCAATCTGGCCTACCCATAATTGTCCCAACAAGTGCTGAACAAGCCCCCCCCACAAGACATAAAACCACTTCAAAATAAGTCCAAGAGTCAGCAAGGCAGGTCACCACTCCCCTCTCTCAAAGACGGACAGGTGGATGAGCCCTGGCAGTGACTGGGTGAAAGTGAGGATGCAGAGGCTGGAGATCAGAGTCAAGATCAGAGAGGTGCTGGAAAAGCACAGCAGGTCAGGCAGCATCCGAGGAGCAGGAAAATCGACGTTTCGGGCAAAAGGCCTTCATCAGGAAGTGAATGCCATCTCTCCAGGATATATTTTAAATTAAAACTCAACCCAATCCTTGGTGAACAGATTCCTCCCCCCACATCTTTCCTACAGAATCAATGATAATTGTTGACTGTCTTTGAACAATAATCCCCACACACACCCTCTCCCCCCACCACATGCAGCTTTGATGTCTGAAGGGCCTTGATGTCTGAAGGGTTTGGAAGCTGATGCCTGAGGAGGGGTTGATTTGGAAAGGTACGTGATAATTTTCGGCCCATGATGTGGTGGACTGGGGTGGACAAAGTCAGAAGTCACACAACATCAAGTTATAGTCCAACAGGTTTATTTGAAATCTTAAATTGGTGAGGGAGCTACACTCTGAAAGCTCATGATTTCAAATAAACCTGTTGGACTGTAATCTGGTTTCATATGATTTTGTACCCAAATCCCCACGGTAACCCAATCACCTAGACCAGTAACCTAGCAAGAGTAGGTCAGAGGCTGGGAATACTGCGGAGAGTAACTCACCTCCTGACTCCCCAAAGCCTGTCCACCATCTACAAGACACAAGTCCGGAGTGTGATGGAATATTCCCCACTTGCTCTGGATGGGGGCAGCTCCAACAACACTCAAGAAGCTCAATACCATCCAGGACAAAGCAGCCGCTTGATTGGGACCACATCCACAAACACCCATTCCCATCAGCACCGACACTCAGTAGCAGCAGTGTGTACCATCTACAAGATGCTCTGCAGAAACTCACCAAAGACCCTCAGACAGCACCTTCCAAACCCACAACCACTTCCATCTAGAAGGACAAGGGCAGCAGATACATGGGAACACCACCCCCTGCAAGTTCCCCTCCAAGCCCCTCACCATCCTGACTTGGAAATATATCGCCGTTCCTTCAGTGTCACTGGGTCAGAATCCTGGAATTCCCTCCCTAAGGGCATTGTGGGTCTACCCACAGCACATGGACTGCAGCGGTTCAAGAAGGCAGCTCACCCCCACCTTCTCAAGGGGCAACTGGGGATGGGGCAATAAATGCTGGCCCAAGCAGTGATATCCACATCCCAGAAATGAAAACATTTTTTAAAAATGCTGAGAAGATGGCACTCCTCATGGGAGAGTGCAGGACCAGTGGGCATAAAGAGGCAACAATCAACGACTGAGGCAAGAAGGAATTTCTTCTTCCAGAGGTTTGAAAGACGATGGAACCCCTTGCCACAGGCAGCTGTGGGGGCACAGTCCTTGTGTATGTTTAAGGCTAAGGTATGCAGTGATGGGAACGGGCAGCTGGACCTCATAGAATCTGAGTTCCCTGATTGGGCTTGTTAATCTAGTCCAATCAGGGAGCCCTGGCTGACAGACAGAAACAGGAAGGTTCCCTCCAACTCTATTTTGATTTAGTCCCTACCCTCCCCCTCACTGTTTTGATCACACAGCACTGCCCTTTGATGTGAAGGGCAGTGTTTGTCACTGGCCATTCGGGTGTTTGCCTATTGTGAGAGAAAAAAAAAGAAACAGGAAGGTCAGAAGTTCTCTTCACTCTGAGAGCTGGCTCTGAAGAGGCAATACTCGAGTCAAGGACTCAAGTGATAGGTGACCTGGTGATGGGATACTGGCGCTGTGGTGTTACTTCAAGACAGGTAGATTCTTAATCACTGTGCAAATGACGGGCTACAGGTGAAGGGCAGGAAAATGGACAGGAAGAATGTCATATCAGCCATGATCCCATTGCATGGCAAAAAGCATTAACAGCATAGTCGTGTTCCTTTTTTTAATGGTTTTACACCTCAATAAACGCCCTGGGCAGTTTTGCACAATCTTTTCTTCTTTTTTATATCATCCATGTCTGATTTGACAAATTCCCACAGAAATTCAATCCCAAATTCTCTATTACTACTCTGCTCCGTCACCAGCACAACTCTCATTGGAAAGAACTCAGTGTGCTCTTGAGAAGTTTAAATACATAGTTCAGGTCACAATTGTCAGGTTCCAAACTGTGGGCTCTTTACTGCTTAATCTCCTGAAAGGAAATTGGAATATTGCTTGCAATTCTGGTCTCCCTCCTATAGGAAGGATGTAGCAAAACTTGAAAGGGCTCAGAAAAGATTTACAAGGATGTGGCCAGGGTTGGAGGGTTTGAGCTATAGGAAGAGGCTGAACAGGCTGGGGTTGTTTTCCCAGGAGTGTCGGATGCTGAGGGGTGACCTGAAAGAGGTTTATCTATTGCCGTTCCTTCAGTGTCGCTGGGACAAAATCCTGGATTTCCCTCCTTAAGGACATTGTGGGTCTACCTACAGCACATGGACTGCAGCGTTCAACAGAGCAGTTCACCCCCACCTTCTCAATGTGGTCCTCTAACGATGCAGTCCTCCCTTCACAGCTGATCAACAAAAGTTTTGACATCTTTCAAATCCCCCTCCCCTCCCAAAACTTCTCCATCTCTCTCTCTCTCTCTCTTTCTCCCTTCAATATCTGTTGTTTCTCTTGCCTGTCACTGATCCAGGGATGCCATGGTAAAGTTCCTGTGTTGAACATGTGAAGGAAGACTCAGGATTGTGGTGGACAGGAGCTCCCTCAGAGTGTGGACACGGATACAGGAGGTGAAGATAAAATCAAAGCTAAACCTATCAATGTGAAAGCAGTTCCCGTCCACAGACTTCACACCACAAATGGGTTAATAGATATCCCTTTCTTATTTCACTCTCACTTTCTGTTGGTGTCAATGCCTGTCCTTGTTCCCAGCCATTTTGATAGTCTGCCTTTTTCTGTGCTCAGGGGATCCTGGAGCACTGGGGAACGAGTAACTGATTATCAAGCAGAATACTTTGTCCTTTCTCAATGATCCACAGCCCGGTTTGATTAATCACCGTCACTCTTTACAGAGAAAATATTTTTGCTGCGCATTTCTGAACATCAAGAGGATGCCAAGTCAATTTGCTTCACAAATAAATCACTCATGAAAAAAAGTCAAATCAGGAGAACCTAGGATTCGGAATCAGCCCGAATTAATTAATGCTGACGAGGGAAATCCAAAGGGACAGGAATATTAAATGAAAGCTAGGGACAGCACAGTGAGATCACACTGTGCCTTACACTGACTGACAGACACATCTCCTGGGAAATCAGAAGTGCCACTTTCAGACTAGATGTCACCAAATCTATTTAGGGGGCAATTAGGTAATTAAACTGTGAAACATCACAGCTTGCAGGTTGGCCAAACATGCCGTATTTAATTTGAGCAAAGTCATATGTATGAAGGAGAAAGCTGGAATTCACCCCTCATCATTCCAACAGACAACAGTCAGAATCAACAGAAATTTCTCTCACCAAACTAAACAAGGCAGGCTTAATTTGCGAAAGGAATTCCTTCACTGATCGTAGGTGTGGCTGGCTGAGCCAGCATTTATTACCCATCACTAATTGTCCCTTCAGAAGATGGTGAACAAGTGAGGACTGCAGATGCTGGAGGACTGAAAAGTGTGGTGCTGGAAAAGCACAGCCGCTCAGGCAGCATCTGAGGAACAGGAGAGTCGACATTTCGGACATAAGCCCATCATCAGGAATGTGGGGGGAGGGGTGGGGGGGGAGAGGGCTGAGAGATAAATAGGAGGGTGGGAAGGGGATGGGGTGAAGATAGCTGGGAAGGTAGGTGCAGGTGGGGCGTGATAGTGATAGGTCAGAGGAGAGGGTGGAGTGGATAGGTGGGAAGGAAGATGGACAGACAGGACAGTTCAGGAGGGCAGTGCCGAGTTGGGAGGGTTGGATCTGTGATAAGATGGGGGGAGGGGAGATGAGGAAACTGGTGAAGTCAACATTATTGCCGTGTGCCTGGAGGGTCCTAAGGCGGAAGATGAGGGATTCTTCCTCCATTTGTTAGTGGCTAGAATTTGGCGATGGAGGCAGCCCAGGACTTGCATGACCCTGGGAGAGTGGGAGGGGTTGTTTGATGCGTGTCTCTCAGAGATGTTCTCTGAAACGTTCCACAAGTTGGTGTCCTATCTCCCAAACGTAGAGGAGACCACATCGAGACCATTCCCTCTGTGACTCCCTCATTAGGTCCATGCTCCCTAACAACCCACACTCCACTCCTGGCACCTTCCCTTGCCACCACAAGAGGTATAAAACCTGTACCCACACCTTCCCCACACCATCCAAGGCTGAATTGGATCCTTCCAATTCCGGCAGAGATTTTTCTGGATGTCCCAGCACCTCATCTACTGTGTCCGTTGCTCTCAATGTGATCTCCTCCATATTGGGGAGATAGGATGCCAACTAACACTACCACCCACCCACCGGCATCTATCACCTTCCCAGCTACCTTCCCTCCACTCTCCTATTTATCTCTCAGATCCCCTCCCCCTCCCCTCCACATTCCAGGTGAAGTGCATATGCCTGAAACGTCCACTCTCCTGCTCCTTAGATGCTGCTTGACCTGCTGTGCTTTTCCAGCATCACACTATTTGACCTTGATAAGGTGGGGGTGAGTTGTCTTGTTGAACCGCTGCAGTCCCAGTGCTAGAAAATGGCCTTAGGGAAGGAATTCCAGGATTCTGACCCAGCAACACTGAAGGAACGGCAATATATTTCCAAGTCAGGATGGTGAGGGGCTTGGAGGGGAACTTGCAGGGGGTGGTGTTCCCATGTACCTGCTGCCCTTGTCCTTCTCGATGGAAGTGGTTGTGGGTTTGGAAGGTGCTGTCTGAGGGTCTTTGGTGAGTTTCTGCAGAGCATCTTGTAGCTGGTACACACTGCTGCTACTGAGCGTGGGTGGTGAAGGGAGTGGGTGTTTGTGGGCGTGGTGCCAATCAAACGGACTGCTTTGTAGTGCCATGTTTGCGTCTGTTTGCTAATCTTGGCTTTACAAATTTGGATTTGGAAACTGTTGTCAGAGAAGCCTTGGTGAGTTCCTGCTATGCATCCTACAGGTGTCACTGGGAAATGTTGGTGAAGGGAGTGAATGGTGAAGGTGGTGGGTAGGGTTCAAATCAACATCCTGATCAATCAGAACCAACCTGCCTGGATCAACATGTAAAGGAACCTGGCTGTTAACGGTAACGCGATACTGACCAGGTCATCAGTTACTATGATATTGATTGGGGTAGACATAGGGAGAATCCCCTGGCTGTCTGCTGAAAGGGGGGGGGGGGTCAGAGAGTCTCAGTCAATCAAACACACCAGACAGGGGCTTGGTTTAACATCTCATCTGAATAATCATACCACTAACAACTCATCATTCACTTGTCCTGCCCTGGTGGATTAGCCTTGAATTCAGTGTAGGAGAATTGTGGCAGATTGAAACTAACAAAGTTAGGGTTCAGTGTTGAGAATAGAAGACACTCTGAGTGATGGGAACTACATTCATGTGTTCTCAGAATTAAAGAATTTGGCCCATTGAGTCTCATCCATCATTCAATCATGGCTGAAATGCTCCTCACCCCCATTTTCCCATTTCCTCCACCACCCACACTCAGTAACAACAGTGTGAACCATCTACAAGATGCACTGCAGAAATTCACCAAAGACCCTCAGACAGCACCTTCCAAACACATAACCACTTCCATCTAGAAGGACAAGGGCAGCAGATACATGGGAACACCACCCCCTGCAAGTTTCCCCTCCAAGCCCCTCACCATCCTGACTTCACCCCATAACCACTCATCCTATTAGCCTCAACCCATTACCAATTAAAAATCTGTCTCACTCCTCGTTAAATTTACTCATTGTCCCAGCATCCACCACACTGGAACTCCGTAGGCAAGTTGTTAGAGGAGATTCTGAGGGATAGGATTTACATGTGTTTGGAAAGACAAGGACTGATTAGGGATAGTCAGCATGGCTTTGTGCGTGGGAAATCAAAGCTCACTAACATAAATTGTTTGAAGAAATGATAAAGCGGATTGTTGAAGGCAGAGTGGTGGACGTGATCTATACAAACTTCAGTAAGGTGTTCGACAAGTTTCTGCATGGTCAACTGGTTAACAAGGTTAGATCACACGGAATACAGGAAGTATTAGCCAATTAGACCACAAGAACTAGTTCGTAGGTCAGAGACACAGGGTAGTGGTGGAGGGTTGCGTTCTGGACTGGAGGCCTGTGACCAGTGATGTGCCACTAGGATCGGTGCTGGGTTCATTGTTTTTTGGCTTTTATATAAACGAGTTGGATGTGAATATAGGAGGCATGGTTAGTAGTTTTGCAGATGACACTGAAACTGGTGGTGTAGTGGGCAGCTAAAACGTGTACCTCAAAATACAACAGGATCTTGATCAGATGGGACAGTGGGCCAAGGAGTGGCAACTGGAGTATAATTTAGATTAATGCGAGGTGCTACATTTTGGAAAGGCAAATCTGGGCAAGACTTAGATACACTTAATGGTAAGGTCCTGGGGAATGTTGCCAAACAAAGAGATCTTAGGTCCTTAAAAGTGGAGTCACAGAGAGATAGGATAGTGAAGAAGGCGTTTGGTATGCTTGCCTTTATTGGTCAGTGCAAAGAGTATAGGAGTTGGGAGGTCATGTTGCAGGACATTGGTTAGGCCACTTCTGGAAAACTGTGTTCAGTTCTGGTCTCTCTGATATGGGAAAGATGTCATGAAACTTGAAAGGGTTCTGAAAATACTTACATGGATGTTGACAAGATAGGTGTTTTTGAACTATCGGGAGAAACTGAATAGGCTGGGCCTATTTTCCGTGGAACATTGGAGGCTGAGGGATGATCATATAAAAGTTTATAAAATCATGAGGGGCACAGCTAAGGTGAATACCCAAGGTCTTTTCCCCAGGATAGAGAGTACAAAACTAATGCACATAGGTTTAAGGTGAAAGGGGAAAGATTTAAAAGAGACCTTAGGGGCAACTTTTTCAACAGAGGGTGGTGCGTGTATGGAATGAGCTGCCAGAGGAAGTGTTGGAGGCTGGTACAGTTACAATGTTTGAAAGGTATCTGAATGGGTATGAGTAAGAAGCGTTTAGAGGGATTTGGGCCAAATGCTGGCAAATGGGACTAGATTAATTTAAGATATAAGGTCAGCATGGAACAGTTGGACCGAAGGGTCTGTTTCCATGCTGTACATCTCTATGGCTCTATAACGAGGGCATTCTTTGGCTCAACTCTCAGACAGGATCCTATCGCCCAGAACGTCCAGTCCATACAAGGCTCCCCAGCAGGTACCTCAGCCTCTACCTGACCAGCGTTACTTTCCTCACCCATTGTGAGACCCTACAATAGGGACCAGGGAGGGAGAAGCACTGACCCACTGGGCACAGGAGTGATAGGCAGTGAGGTGGGTGTGGGGGTGGGTGTTGAAATTAGTGGCAGGGGATACCCCATGATTATGTGGAGACAAGAAACATTCTGAGCAAATTTGCACAGCAGGTTTTGAGATGACCGATGAGAAATGACTTTAACCATGGTTGTTTATCAACACCATGGCAACAATTACTTTGCAGCTCCAGGTGGGCCCAATAAATAAAGGCTTTTAAAACCTTGCTATTGATTTGTGGTGAATCATGAGATTCACAACCACCTTGATATCCAAAGATAAAATACTGCAGCTCAGCGAGAAAGTTTCTAACCTTCGTCAGAATGATTCAACAGGTTTCCCTCAGTACTGACCCTCCGACAGTGCAACATTCCCTCAGTACTGACTCTCCAACAGTGCAGCACACCCTCAGCACTGACCCTCCAACAGTGCGGCACTCCCTCAGTACTGACCCCTCAACTGTGCAGCACTCTGTCAGTACTGACCCTCCAATAGTGCGGCATTCTCTCAGTACTGACCCTCCAACAGTGGGACACTCCCTCAATACAGACCCTCCGACAGTGCAGCACTCCCTCAGCACTGACCCTCCAACAGTGCGGCACTCCCTCACTGCTGACCCTCCGACAGTGGGACACTCCCTCAATACAGACCCTCCGACAGTGCAGCACTCCTTCAGCACTGACCCTCCGACAGAACAGCTCTTAGTGTGTCAGTCTGGACATTAATTCAAATCCATCAGAAACATTGTTTAAACCCATACTATCTGACTCTATGATGGTGCTCTCTCCTCTGTATTCCCTCCATGAGGGACCTGTATCCCAGGTTCAGAGGCAAGAGGATTTAATGCTCCTATAAAAAAATACATTATATATATTTACTGACAGTGACTGTCAGTCACTGAGTGCAGAACTGTCCCCTCACTTGCCCCAGCCTTGTTCCTCCTCTTGTTCACTCTCCATGTTCACACTTCCCTCCTCATCTTCGCACACCAAGCATCCTCTAACCCCACCATCTCTCCAAGTTTCACTCTGCGCTGACCGCTATTTAGCCCACTAACCTCACCCACGCACAACCCCCTTCCCAACTCCCGCCCAGTCACTGGGTACTCACAGTCAATGCCATTCTGCCTGCAAGTCTGATCCTAGCCCATGCTGTGAGCACGTTTCCTCAGTGGGGAGCTGAATTTCTTCACTTGCTGTTTTTTTTCCAGCCTCTGCTGGGTTTGGATCCCAGAGACACACAGAAAATTCCTGAGTCCACTCTTTGAGAAACAGAGTGAACAAATTACAACAACAACCAAGTCAACGTAAATACAAAAATATGCCGGGCGGCGCCAACCAATCAATAACAGGGAGCAGTGTTCTTGGCAAGCTCGAGGTAAGCATGCTGAGAGTCAAAGTTCACCCACTGTGCCTCAAGAATGTCACAGTTGGACCAACAATCTCCAAGTTGGTCAATCATTTACCGAGAGCAGCACCATGTCGCAGCCAGCACAAGCAGGCTGACACTCACCGGGCTAACATCACAACAACCTGACATCGAAATCACTCACCGAGTCTCCCCCACAGCCTGACCACACCTCACCTTCCTTAACAAACAATGCCTGAGGGAGGTGGGGAGGGGTGCGAATGGGAGAGTAACAGAGACAGGTAGGGGAATGGGGGTGTCAGGGAAGTGGGAACATGGGGACGGAGTGGGGAATAGGTGGACTGGGGGAGGGAAAGAGGGGAAAGGTGGGTACGGACGATGGAATCGAGCATGGGGCAAGAGGGTGGGGAGTGGGGGTTGTGGGGAGGAAGCCAGGCTGTGTGTGGGGATGTTGATGGTTGG
>NC_057716.1:107995038-108002771 GCF_004010195.1 Chiloscyllium plagiosum
AGGGGGAATCCAGAACTAGAGGGCATAGGTTTAGGGTGAGAGGGGAAAGATATAAAAGAGACCTAAGAGGCAGCTTTTTCATGCAGAGTGTGGTACGTGTATGGAATGAGCTGCCAGAGGAAGTGGTGGAGGCTGGTACAATTGCAACATTTAAGAGGCATTTGGATGGGTATATGAAAAGGAAGGGTTTGGAGGGATATGGGCCGGGTGCTGGTAGGTGGAACTAGATTAGGTTGGGATATCTGGTCGGCATGGATGAGCTGGACTGAAGGGTCTGTTTCTGTGACTTGTATGAACCTGGGTTCCCCAGTCCAGTGATAGTACCATCATGTCATCACTTCCCCCAAGCATGGGAGCCCGATTCTTTTGAGTGAAGAACCACCTCAACATAGCCTAAAGATGATGAACAGACACAAAGGAGGGAACATTTATCGCAGAACCCAAGAAACAGCCTAAACTGAGTGGCTTGGAGCATTCAGCATGTTCAGACAGGACTCGGCTTCCCATTATTAAACACACAGCAGAGTTAAACCACCCCCTGGGAACTGGCTACCTCATCGCCAACACCTTAAACATCTCCCTCAGTCAAAGTGTGGCACTCCCTCCGCCCTCCCTCCCTCCCTCAAACTGTGGGAGTCCTCCCCTCCCTCCCTCAAACTGTGGGATTCCCCCCTCCCCTCCCTCAAACTGCTCAAACTGTGGGATTCCTCCCCTCCCCTCCCCTCCCTCAAATTATGGGACTCCTCCCTTCCCTCAAACTGTGGGACTCCTCCCCTCCCTCAAACTGTGGGACTCCTCCCCTCCCTCCCTCTCTCCCCCTTACCCTCCAGCTGACCAGAGTCTGGTGGATGTCACCGACCTGCTCCATAAACATAGTGTCACAGAGTTTCGGTTTAACCTGATCCTGAGTTTCGGGTGAGTTTGGAGGCAGTGTGGGGAGAGTGAGGAAGGTGGAGAGCATGGGAGAGATGGTGAGTGCAGTCTGGCCTTATCCTTTCACACCATGTGTTAAACACTCCCCTGTCCTTCCTGACATCAGCAGATGAGAGAAAAACTCCCAGTGAACAATCACCACCCGAGTTTATCAGCTGACCCGTGTGCTAAGTCAACCTTAGGTTAGCAATGCGCGGGAGGAGGAACCTGCATTCCAGAACTTTCTGTGGGATGAAAGGTGTAAATTACTGATAAGGAAAATGTGATTCTTAAACAAACACCAGAACAAGACAGAAGAGAAAAATAGAGTTGGACAACTTGCAGACTTTTAATAGTTGCCAGGCAACATGCAAAGGGAAAGTCTGACACCTTTTAAAAACATTCTTTTCTGCGCTTACTTTCCAAATTCCTCAAACCTGGATACAGGTCACTGCCCATTTCAGGCACGCTGTCTAAACACGGGGTTAGATACAGAGTAAAGCTCCCTCTACACTGCCCACATCAAACACTCCCAGGGACAGGGACAGCACGGGGTTAGATACAGAGTAAAGCTCCCTCTACACTGTCCCCAGCAAACACTCCCAGGGGCAGGGACAGTATGGGGTTAGATACAGAGTAAAGCTCCCTCTACACTGCACCCATCAAACACTCCCAGGGACAGGGACAGTACGGGGTTAGCTACAGAGTAAAGCTCCCTCTACAGTGCCCCCATCAAACACTCCCAGGGACAGGGAGAGCACAGGATTAGATACAGAGTAAAGCTTCCTCTACACTGCCCACATCAAATACTCCCATGGATAGGGACAGCATGGGGTTAGATACAGAGTAAAGCTCCCTCTACACTGTCCCCAGCAAACACTCCCAGGGACAGGGACAGTACGGGGTTAGCTACAGAGTAAAGCTCCCTCTGCAGTGCTCCCATCAAACACTCCCAGGAACAGGGAGAGCACAGGATTAGATACAGAGTAAAGCAACCTCTACACTGCCCACATCAAACACTCCCAGGGACAGGGACAGCACGGTGTTAGATACAGAGTAAAGCTCTCTCTACACTGTCCCCATCAAACACTCCCAGGACAGGGACAGCACAGGGTTAGATACAGAGTAAAGCTCTCTCTACACTGTCCCCATCAAACACCCCCAGGACATGGGCAGCATGGGGTTAGATACAGAGTAAAGCAACCTCTACACTGTCCCCCATCAAACACTCCCAGGACAGGGACAGCACGGGGTTAGATACAGAGTAAAGCTCCCTCTACACTGTCCCCATCAAACACTCCCAGGGAAGGGACAGCACGGGGTTAGATACAGAGTAAAGCTCTCTCTACACTGTCCCAGGACAGATACCTTGCAGATAACTGACAGGATCACTATTTAAACAACAGCAGGGGATTTCTGCCCATTGTTCTTGTCAAGTTTTGCAGGAATTCATGGCCTAGTCATTGCCACGTTACTGTTTGTGGGATCTTACTGTATCTATATTGGCTGCTGCTTTTGTCACAAGCCAATGGAGACTATGGCTCAAATATCTTTTCCTAGCATCTCCTAGGGTTCAGGTTGCTGTCATTGTGGAAAGTGCTGGGGGATCTCAATTAATTGCAACAGTGTTCTGAACTTTCACTGCCATTCCTAGTGAAAACAGTTGAACAATATCAATCTGGAGATGTCAAGAATTACAATCCAGAGAGTCAGTAAGGGGTTAACTTCCATCTGTACGACGTTACGCTGTCACTGAACTGTTCAGATTGATTTGCATCTGGTGAGAGTGAGTTGTGTCAACAAAGAATTAAATCAGTCATTTAATTTGCAGGAAGCAATTTCTCAGTAACGGTTCCCCATGGATTTCACAACGAAACCACAAACATTCTGTCCCCAGCAGCCACATAATCACTGCCGTTTATCAGCAGGCTACCTGGTAAATTCAGAACGATCTGATTGCCTGCAAACTGAGACAGCAATGATCACTGACAGAGCTTCCCCATGGGATCCAGATCCCATACGTTCAGGTAAATACAGGTGGTAAAGGAAATCGCTCACCAATTAGTCAGGACATCAGCAAGCGCACACCTGGAGTGTTGAGTGTTAGTCTCCGCCTCCACAGTGAAATTTATTTACCGTACAAAGAGTTCAACAAAGGTTCAGCAAACTAATTCCTGGATTAGAGGGATTTTTAAAATTCATTGATCGGATGTGAGCATCGCTGGTTGGACAATCATTTATTGCCCATCCCTAATTGCACAGGGGGTAGTTAAGAGTCAACCCCATTGCTATTGGTGTGGAGTCACGTGCAGGCCAGTCCAGGTAAGGACAGCAGTTTCCTTCCCAAAAGGACATTAGTGACCCAGACGGGTTTTTATGACAATGGATGTAAGATGGTCACCATTAAACTAGAGTCTTAATCAAATTCAAATGTCACCATCTGCCAGGGTGGGATTTAAACCCTTGACCTTAGAACTGGGGTTCTGGATTACTAAATATACCACTGTAGCTCACCTCCTGACTCCCCACCAACTACAAGGCACAAGTCCAGAGTGTGATGGAATACTCCCCACTTGCCCTGGATGGGGGCAGCCCCAACAAAACTCAAGGAGCTCGACACCATCCAGGACAAAGCAGCCGCTTGATTGGCACCACACCCACAAACACCCACTCCCTCCCCCACCCACACTCAGTAGCAGCAGTGTGTACCATCTACAAGATGCACTGCAGAAACTCACCAAAGACCCTCAGACAGCACCTTCCAAACCCACAACCACTTCCATCGAGAAGGACAAGGGCAGCAGATACATGGGAACACCACCCCCTGTAAGTTCCCCTCCCAGCCCCTCACCATCCTGACTTGGAAATATATCACCATTCCTTCAGTGTCACTGGGTCAGAATCCTGGAATTCCCTCCCTAAGGGCATTGTGGGTCTACCCACAGCACATGGACTGCAGCGGTTCAAGAAGGCAGCTCACCCCCACCTTCTCAAGGGGCAACTAGGGATGGGGTAATAAATGCTGGGCCCAGCCAATGACCCCCATGTACCATGAAGGTATTAAAAAAAAGGAGCAAACCATTTCGGACTGACAAGAGGAGGTGTTCCTTCATCCATAGGATAGAATATTCCCGGTTCCAGAGATATAGGTATGTTTAACTCAGAGATTGATAAATTTGTACAGATTAAACCATCAAAGGGCTTGAAGATAATCCAGGAAAATGGTGTTATAGCGGAACATCAGCAGTGGAGTGCTCTCAAGGGGCTGAATAACCTCCTCCTGTTTCTAGCTCCTATATCCCTATCTTGACTCATCCCAATTCCCTACTATCTCCTCATGTTTTATGTGAAACCACCCTCTCCCCATGTCCCTCAATCCCACCACCCTCTCCCCGTGTCCCTCCATCCCACCTACCCACCAGCCTCTCCCCGTGTCCTTCAATCCCACCTACCCACTACCCTCTCTCTGTGTTCCTCAATCCCCACCCATCCACTACCCTCTCTCTGTGTTCCTCAATCCCACCTACCCACTACCCTCTCCCCGTGTCCCTCAATCCCCACCCATCCACTACCCTCTCCTTGTGCCCTCAGTCCCACCCACCCATCCACCTTCTCCCCATTTTCCTCAATCCTACCCTGGTACACCCTGTTCCTCACAGGTTGGCCTGTCTCCTCTGGGAACCCAGACTGAGTCCTGACATACTATTTGGCCATGAAAGGCATCGCAGTTGGAGCTGACCTGCCAACATTGCCCTGTGAGAGACCCTGGCCGTTGCACAGGAGAAGGGACCCTGTTCTGATTCTCTGTGCACCAATGAAAAGCCTCAGTGACCATATCGAACACAATTGGCCTATCAGACAGCAACACCTGGGCAGTTTCTAACTGCCCGACTGCTGACTAATGGGATGCTAAAACCCTAAGCACTGAATTTCCAGAGGTTGACTCTTCAGAATTCATTGCTGAAGTCAAGAGGTCAAAGTCACGGAGAATCTCTGAACATTATTATCGATAAAAGGCACTTACTGTGATTCCTACTCCTAATAACTACAACTCAATTTAATCAGTGCACAGATGACTGGCCTGCACTGTTTCACAGGCTGCTCAACGTGAGCATCAATCACTCAGACAATCTTTGTGCTAAATGCAGAGGGAATAGATGTCCCAATTCCCATCCTCCTGCTCTCTCCGCCCTGCAGTTCAATCCCTAGAGATTTCTCTCTGAATATTCCTAATTCTCCAACCACTCACCTCCTTCAGAAAGTCTAAGTGCAGGTCGGGGGATATTTGGGGGGGGAGGAAGAAGGGACAGAACAGCCAAGCATAAACCTGTCCTTGTCTGAACAGCTGTATCCTGCCTCAGCAACCACTGTCATCAGGTTCTGCAGAATAATATCACTTCAGTTAGAACATAGAACACAGAATACAGCGCAGAACAGACCCTTCGGCCCTCGATGTTGCACCGACCCATGAACTACTCTCAGCTCGTCCCCCTACACTATCCCATCATCATCCATGTCTAAGGATAGTTTAAATCTCCCTAATGTGGCTGAGTTAACTACATTGGGAGGCAGGGCATTCCACACCCTTACCACTCTCTGCGTAAAGAACCTGCATCTGACATCTGTCTTAAATCTATCACCCCTCAATTTGTAGTTATGTCCCCTCGTACACGCTGACATCACCATCCTAGGAAAAAGACTTTCACTGTCTACCCTTTCTAATCCTCTGATCATCTTGTCTGTCTCTGTCAAATCCCTTCTTAGCCTTCTTCTTTCCAATGAGAACAAGTTCGAGGATTCAAATATTGCCACGGCAAATGCTGAGATGTGAATTCAATAAAAATCCGGAATTTAGAGTCTAAAGATGACCATTAATCCATTGTCAATTCTTGTAAAAAAACTGATCTGGTTCACTGATGTCCTTTCCAGGAGGAAATCTGCCATTCTTACCTGCTCTGGCCTACATATGACTCTAACATGTTGACTTATGCAGCAAAATGGGCGACTCTTCATCATCTTCTGGGCAATTCGCATTGGAGGTGGGGGAAATGAATTCCTGGCCAGTGATGCTCATATCGTATGAATGAATAAAAAGAATCTTGCTTCATGTTCACCCCCATCTTTTCAGCTAACTCAGAAACCTTTGCATTGCCGAAACAAAAAGACCACAAACAGGACAGTCCTGAAGTCCTGTGCTCCAGACCTTGCCTCTCCCCTAGCCAAGCTGTTCCAGTCCAGTTACAAACACTGGCATCTACCCGACAATGTGCAGCAGTTGAAGGAAGCAGTTCAGTACTGCCTTCTCCAGGGCAATTAAGGGTGGTCAATAAATGTCAGCCCAGTTAGTGATGTACAAATCCTGTTAATGAATAAAGCATTCCTTGACTCGCACCCATTCTCCTAACTGACCTCCTGAGATTCAAAATGGAAGACTGCACGTTCCCAAGACTGAAACCTATTTTCACAGTGGGCCCACACTGTCGATTGAAGCAGTGTGTGAGAAAGTTCATGTTGGATGAGATTATAAAGCTGGCCACAGACACCTGACTTGCTGTCAGATGGATAGTCTCCTGTTTTGGATGAGATTTCAATCATATTTTGGATCAATCATTGATCAATATTCTGTGGGGCCATCGGTGGTGAACAAATCACATTGCACATTCAGAGACATGTGAATCAGCGTTCAGACTAACCTGTCACCTCTCAACGTGAGATCATTGCACATTAATCCCAAGGGAGCAAAGATTAGCTCTGGCTATGCGAACTCCCAAGTGAGTGTAGGGAGGAGGGAATGTAGCTGTGTGCACTGGATGGGAATACAGGAAGCAGCTGTGTAAACCCAATCCTACATCACAGGAAACCAGATTTTCACAATGATTTTTTCACATTTTATATTAAAATCTTCTTGAGATCATTTTCAGCAACACAAATTCCATCAATCCCAATTCACTAGACTCTTACTCAGCCATGGGTCAGTTCCCATGGCAGGAACTCTGGTCTTACTGGTGAAATCTCCGTAATACCGTTAGGTGTTGCCTCCACACCCTTCCCTTTGTTTTTATTATTCAGTCAGGGGATGTCACCATCAACTATTGCCCACCCCTAATTGCACAGATGAAATGTGAAAATATGATTAAAACACCAAAATGCCCAATGTGGACAAACTCTCTAAGTCAGGCTAAATTCAGGTTCTTACAGTTCAGAAGAAAATCACTATTGATTGCAATCAAACTGTTTTAACCAATGGCAAAACAAAGAACATGAATTGCTAATGACCCTGTTTAACTTAACACTACCCCTATTAGATTCTCATACATATACAAACAGACACTCAAAGCAAGAACATTAATATTCCGGTTACAATAAAATATCCATAAAGCACTGTTCATAGAGTCAAAGAGATGTCCAGCACAGAACCAGATCCTTCAGTCCAACCCGTCCATGCCGACTAGATATCCCAACCCAATCTAGTCCCATTCGCCAGCACCCGGCCCATATCCCTTCAAACTCTTCCTATTCAGATACACATCCAAATGCCTCTTAAATGTTGTAATTGTACCAGCCTCCACCACTTCCTCTGGCAGCTCATTCCATACACGTACCACCCTCTGCGTGAAAAAGTTGCCCCTTAGGTCTCTTTTATATCTTTCCCCTCTCACCCTAAACCTATGCCCTCTAGTTCTGGACTCCCCGACCTCAGGGAAAAGACTTGTCTATTTATCCTATCCATGCCCCTCATAAATTTTGTAAACCTCTATAAGGTCACCCCTCAGCCTCCGACACTCCAGGGAAAACAGCCCCAGCCTGTTCAGCCTCTCCCT
>NC_057716.1:108003794-108015462 GCF_004010195.1 Chiloscyllium plagiosum
AGTTACCCTTTTGTCCTTAATGTATTTGTAAAAACCCTTTGGATTCTACTTAATTCTATTTGCCAAAGCTACCTCATGTTCCTGTTTTGCCCTCCTGATTTCCCTCTTAAGTATACTCCTACTGCTTTTGTATTCTTCTCAGGATTCACTCGATCTATCCTGTCTATACCTGACATATGCTTCCTTCTTTTTCTTAACCAAACCCTCAATTTCTTTAGTCATCCAGCATTCCCTATACCTACCAGCCTTCCCTTTCACCCTGACAGGAATCTACTTTCTCTGGACTCTCGTTATCTAATCTCTGAAGGCTTCCCAGCTTCCAGCCGTCCCTTTACCTGCGAACATCTGCCCCCAATCAGCTTTCGAAAGCTCTTGCCAAATACCGTCAAAATTGGCCTTTCTCCAATTTAGAACTTCAAGTTTTAGATCTGGTCTGTCCTTTTCCATCACTATTTTAAATCTAACAGAATTATGGTCGCTGGCCCCAAAGTGCTCCCTCACTGACACTTCAGTCACCTGCCCTGCCTTATTTCCCAAGAGTAGGTCACGTTTTGCACCTTCTCTAGTAGGTACATCCACATACTGAATCAGAAAATTGTCTTGTACGTACTTAACACATTCCTCTCCATCTAAACCTTTAACACTATGGCAATAATGATCCAGCCTCCAAAAGAAATCAGCCAACTCTCTCCCTCTGTCTCCTTTCTGTGAGGAAGTGGCCAAAGAAAGTTTCAAGTGGCAAGTGACTCTCTCTGTGAATTCCCTTCCTGAAAAGGGAAGAACCTCCTTATGAGGCACTGAAAGGGTAAAGCCTCAACGAAATGTTGAGCATCAATGTCTCCACAACCTCACGCGTCCCTCAAAGGCTCAAAAGAATTCAGAAGGATATGGGCCAGGTGCTGGCAGGTGGGACTAGATTGGTTTGGGATATCTGGGCGGCATGGACGGGTTGGACCGAAGGCTCTGTTTCCATGCTGTACATCTCTATGACTATATGACTGTATATTATCCAATGAGAAGGCTGCAGCTACTTGTCCAGGAGCCAATCAAGAAGTTGTTACTATACTAAGTACTCCAGAACCCACACACAACAGGTCCTGTTTGAAAAACCAAACAAAAATCTGGCATTGGGCGAAATTGCTCCAAACATACACCCACAGACCCTAAGCATTGAGTACCCCTCTCTCCCAATCCCCGCACCCCCTCCCCCTCCCCCAAAAATAAGGAAATCTTACAGATACAGCTCATTTCTTTAAAACCACTGTGACTTAATGGTATCGGGGAGGTAACAGCCCAGTAGTGTTATCACTAGGCTGTTAATCCAGAGACCTAGGTAATGTTCTGGGGACACAGGTTCACATCCCTCCACAGCAGATGGTGGAATTTGACTTCAATAAAAATCTACAATGATGAATCCATTGTTGATTGTCTGATAAACCCACTTGGTTCACTAAGGTCTTTTTGGGAAGGAGACTGTCATCCTTACCTAGTCTGGCCTACACGTGACTCCAGACGCATAGCAATGGGGTTGACTCTAACAGACCTCTGGGCAATTAGGGATGGCCAATAAATGCTAGGCCTAGCCAGGAACACCCTCATCCCATGAATGAATAAAAAAAACTTCTGTAATGCTTTGGTTTAAAGCAGTAAAACTTTTAATGATTTCTGTCTATAATCTAGAAAATCAAAGAGCATTGATATCCTTACTGTAATGTGGTGACCAGAAGTGTATACAATACTCCATTTGTGGCCTCACCAATGTCTTATCCATTTTCATCATTAAATCTTCTATTCCATTTTATCTTCCATATTTATTAATCAGTCCGTTGGGAATGTTATGACCCACACCTTGAGACTTGAATCCACACCTTCTGTGCACAGGAGACATAACTACTACACAACAAAACGTAGTAATTTAAATTTAGGGTGGCACGGTGGCTCAGTGGTTAGCACTGCTGCCTCATGTGTTCAGGGACCTGGGTTCGATTCCAGCCTCGGGTGACTGTGTGGGTGACGAGGAGACACGTTCTCCTCGTGTCTGTGTGGGTTTCCTCCCACAGTCCAAAGATATGCAGGTTAGGGTAGATTGGCCATGGGAAATGCAGAGTTGCAAGGATGATGGTGTGGTCTGGGTGGAATGCTGTTTGTGTGGTTGGTGTAGACTTAATGGGGCGAATGACTTGCTTCCATGCTGTAGGGTTACTATAGAAATTCCACCACATGAACCGATGCCTCCTGTCATTAATCGCAACCTCAGGATTACTAATCCAGGGACATTACCACAGCGTCACTATCTACAAATTACTGAAAAGCTGATTCCTCAGTGTCCCTGTGAGCTGGATTCCCAGTTCATTCCTAATGAAGGGCTTTGGCCCAAAACGTCAATGTTCCTGCTCCTCAGATGCTGCCTGACCTGCTGTGCTTTTCCAGCACCACTCTGATCTTGTCCCTGTTACATGACCCAATTCTTCATCTCTGTCCAACTGATCTTCTTCCAAAACTGAGCAGGGGGAGGTGGGAATGTCACTGGACTGCTAATTCAGGGGTCGTGGGCTAATGAACTGGGGACATGGATTCAATCTCCATTCTGATAACTGCTGGAATTTAAAATAAATTAAATCTGAAACCCTGGAATTGATAACTAGTCTCAGTGATGGTGACCATGAAGGTACCGTCAAGTGTTAACACCCATCTGGTTCACTAATATCCTCAAGGTATCCTTACTTGGTCTGGCCTATATATGAGTCCAGACCCACAGCAATGAGATTCTCTCTTAACTGCCCTCAGGAGAGGTCAACCAAGCTGCTCATCTGAAGGGAAATTAGAGATGGGCAACAACATAAAACCATGCCATTAATACCCATGGAGTAATTGTAGCAATGTCAGCCAGGTGGACCTCATAGAATACAATTTACCTGATTGGAGCTGTTAATCTACACCTATATTTACAGGGGGAGAGTCCTTGACACTGATCCAGCTCCCTCAGAGCCAGCTCTCAGAGTCAACAGTGATTATATCTGTCAGCCATGGCTCCCTGATTGGACCAGGTAACAGCCCCAATCTGGGAACTCAGATTCTCTGAGGTCCATCTTGTTGACCTTGTTACAGTCACTACAACCATATCCCATGGAACAATGAGCACTTAAACGAAAAATCAAAGACTAGACCAAAATGGCAGAATTGATATCATTTGTCTGACTAAGAAGCATTTCAAGGTGACTCCACAGAATCTTTTGTAGAAAAGTTGACACTAAGCCAAACCAAGGGATAGTAGGAGAGGAAAGCAAGACAATGGGCAGAAAGGCAACTTTTAAGGAGCGTCCTAAAGCACAGAAGAGGAGAGGCAGTTTGAGAGAGTGGTGTACAGAGGACTGGAAGAGATTGCACAGATACTGCAGGCCAAGGTGAGACAAGGGTTTGTCACAGGAGGTCAACACAGTAACAACACAACCTCTCCAGGTTAATCCAGCAGGGGCTCACTCAGAAAGCCCTCGCACAAACAGTGGTACTGAGGTCAAGTGGAACAGTCCATTCAGAACAGTGTGAAACAACATTGAAGAGTTAAACCCGAAGAGTTCAGGTGCTGAGTTTCAAAATGTGCCAACACCAGGAGCTTTGGCACTGAGTCATCTGACATTTCCGTTGTTTTCTACAATATCACAGCTCTTTCCTGGTCGACAATAACAAGACCTGAAGAGAAAGGATCTGGAAGGCAATATGAAAAACGGTTGCCCAGGTAACAAGATAGTGAAGAGAAATTAAATCCTTCTCAGGTTTGAAAACAAAATGCTGACAAAACCTGCTGTCAAAAATCTGGTCTCCCACGGTTACAGCTGAATTATTGAAAAACAAGGAGCTAATCTCACTGTAAAATCATACATCAGGTAAGGGACAATTCAGCCCATTAAACTCTCTGAAAAAGTCCGTGTGGGCCGTTCCCCAAGCAAGAACATTTTTTTTCTATATTCATTCACAGATTGCTTGGCCAGTAATTATTGCCCATCCCTAATTGCCCAGAGGGCAGTTAAGAGTCAATCACGTTGCTGTGGGTCTGGAGTCACGTGTAGGCCAGACCAGGTAAGGATGGCAGTTTCCTTCCCTAAAGGACATTAGTGAACCAGATGATTTTTTTCCTGACAATTGATTCATGGTGGTCATTAGTCTCCTAATTCCAGATTTTTTAAATCGAATTCGAATTCCACCATGACAGGATTCGAGCCCAGGTCCCCAGGATATTATCTGGGTCTCCAGGTTAACTGTCCAGTGATAATACCACTAGGCCATCACCTAAAGGACATTAGTGAACCAGATGAATTTTTTCCTGACAATTGATTCATGGTGGTCATTAGTCTCCTAATTCCAGATTTTTAAAATCGAATTCGAATTCCACCATGACAGGATTCGAGCCCAGGTCCCCAGGATATTATCTGGGTCTCCAGGTTAACTGTCCAGTGATAATACCACTAGGCCATCACCTCCTCAAAGTACAAACTCCTCCTGTGCAAAAGCAATCCATCCACTGGGAGAGCCCTTCCCCTCTGAGGCAAAACCCTCTTGGTTTAAGTCCCACTCCAGAGTAGTAAAGTGATAATCATTACCATTTACAGGATGGGTTATCTCTCCACGCTTCAGGCTCACGGCCTTTATTCCTGATGAAGAGCTTTTGCCCGAAACGTCAATTTCAAAGCTCCTTGGATGCTGCCTGAACTGCTGTGCTCTTCCAGCACCACTAATCCAGAATCTGGTTTCCAGCATCTGCAGTCATTGTTTTTACCTCGTTGATTTTACAGCTCCTTCAGCCCATCATTCAACACAAAACAAATAACAGTGGGGGAGACATTGGGTTTGCTCTAGCATTCAATATGATCATCACTCAATCCCTTCCCCGTATTCCCTTTGAGAGTCATAGAGTCATACAGCACAGAAACAGACCACTCGGCTGAACCCATCCATGTCAACTGGGTTTCCTAAACTCAACCAATCCTATTGCCTGTTCCCTCGTGGGCTCCACCACAAGCTGCTCCAAAAAGTCATCTTGTAGACACTCCACAAATACCCTTTTTTTGCAATCCACCACTGAACTGAATTTCCCAGTCCACCTGCATATTGAAATCCCCCATGATAACTGTAACTTTGCCTTTCCTGCACATCTTTTCTATCTCCTGGTATATCTTGTGCCCTAGCTCCTGACTACTATTTGGAGGCCTGGACATAATTCCAACTATGGTCTTCTTTTACCTTTCTGGTTCCACAATTCTACCCCACACAGATTCTACACCATCTGACCCTACTTCGTTTCTTACTATTGAGTTAATAGCATCGATAGAACATAAGAACATGAGAACCAGGAGCAGGAGTAGGCCGTCTGGCCCCTGGAGCCTGCTCCACCATTCAATAAGACCACGGCTGATCTTTTCATGGACTCCGCTCCACTTACCCACCCTCTCACCATATCCCGTAATTCCTTTATTTTTCAAAAAACATCTGCCTTGCTTTAAAAGCAATTACTGAGGAAGCCTCAACTCCTTCACTCGGCAGGGAATTCCATAGATTCACAACCCTCTGGGTGAAGACATTCCTTCTCAGTTCAGTCCGAAACCTGCTTCCTCTAATCTTGAGACTATGCCTCTTGTCCTAGTTTCACCTGCCAGTGGAAACGTCCTATCTACTTCTATTTTATCGATTCCCTTCATAATTTTATATGTTTCTATAAGATTCCCCCCTCATTCTTCTGAATTCCAATGAATATAATCCCTGTCTACTCAATCTCTCATCATAACCCACCCCCTCAACTCGGGAATCAACCTGGTGAACCTCCTCTGCACCCCCTCCAGCACCAGTCCATCCTTCCTCAAATAAGGAGACCAAAACTGCACACAGTCCTCCAGGTGTGGCCTCACCAGCACCTTGTACAGCTGCAACATAACCTCCCTGCTTTTAAACTCAATCCCTTTTGCAATGAAGGACAAAATTCCATTTGCCTTCCTAATTACCTGTTGTACCTGAGACCAACCTTCTGTGATTCATGCACAAGGACACCCAGGTCCCTCTGCACAGCAGCGTGCTGCAACTTTTACCATTCAAGTAATAATCTATTTTACTGTTATTCCGACCAAAATGGATGGCTTCATATTTATCAACATTGTATTCCATAGCCAGACCTTTTACCCACTCACTCAATGGATCTATGTTCCTCTGCAAAGTTTCACACTCCTCTGCATACATTGCTCTGTCACTCATCTTCGCGTCATCTACAAACTTGACACCGTACACATGGTCCTCAACTCCAAATCATTGATATGAATTGTAAATAATTATAATTACAGTCCCAATTCCAATCCCTGAGGCACACCACTAGTCACTGATTGCCAACCAGAAAAGCACTCATTTTTCCCCACTCTTTGCTTCCTATCAGTCAACCGGTCCTCTACCACGCTCACACTCTACCCCTAACACCATGCATCCTTATCTAATGCAGCGGCACAGAAGCCTGGCTGTCTGGTAGAGAGCAGAGAGTGGGATAAAAGAGTCCTTCTCAGGATGGCAGCCGGTGACAAGTGATGTTCTGCAAGGCTCAGTGTTGGGACCACAGCTCTTCACTTTATACATTAACGATCTAGATGAAGGAACTGGGGACATTCTGGCTAGGTTTGCAGATGATACAAAGATAAGTGGAGGGGCAGGTAGCATTGAGGAGGGAGGGAGGCTGGAGAAGGATTTGGACAGGTTCGGAGAGTGGGCAAAGAAGTGGCAGATGGTGGACAATGTGGGAAAGTGTGAGGTCATGCACTTTGGGAGGAAGAATAGAGGCATGGAGTATTTTCTAATGGGGAGAAACTTCTGAAGCCTGAAGTGCAAAGAGACTTGGGAGTTCTAGTCCAGGATTCTCTCAAGGTAAACTTGCAGGTTGAGTCAGTAGTGAGGAAGGCAAATGCAATGATGGCATTTATTTTGAGAGGACTTGAATATAAAAGCAGGGATGTACTTCTGAGACTCCATAAGGCTCTAGTCAGACCACATTTGCAGTAATGTCGCGGTTTTGGGCCCCGTATCTCAGGAAGGATGTACTGTCCCTGGCGCATGTTCAGAGGAGGTTCACGAGAATGGTCCCAGGAAAGTTTAACATATCAGGAATATTTGAGGACTCCGGGTTTATACTCGATGGAGTTTAGAAGGATGAGGGGGGATCTAATTGAAACTTACAGAACACTGAATGGCCCGGACAGAGTGGATGTTGGGAAGATGTTTCCATTGGGAGAAGAGACTAGGACCCAGGGGACAGCCTTAGAGTAAAGGGAAGATCTTTTAGAACAGAGATAAGGAGAAACTTCTTCAGCCGGAGAGTGGGGAATCTATCTTTGCCACAGAAGGCCAGGTCATTGAGTATATTTAAGACTGAGATAGATAGGTTCTTGAATCAAGGGGATCAACGGTTACAGGGAGAAAGTGGAAAAATGATGTTGAGAAACCTATCAGCCATGATTGAATGGTGGAGCAGACTCGATGGACTGAATGGCCTAATTTCTGGTCCTATGTCTTATGGCCTTAGGGTCTTATTTGACTGTGTTTGGCCCCTATCTCTCTAAACCCTTCCGACTCACGTACCCGTCCAAATGTCTTTTAAATGTTGTAATTGTACCCTCCTGGAGCACATCCTCTGGCAGCACCACCCTCTGCATGAAATATTGTCCCTTAGGCTCCTTTTAAATCTTTCCCCTCTCACCTTAAACCTGCCCCTCACGACTTTATAAACCTTGACAAGGTCACCCCTAAACCTCCTATGGTCCGGGGAAAGAAATCCCAGCATATCCAGCCTTTTCTTACAACTGAAACCCTTTCATCTCAAACCCTTGCAAACCTTTTGTGCACCCTATCCAGTTTAATGGCTAAAACCTCTCTCCCAGTTAAATTCAACTTGATGGCTGTAACAACAACTCTCTGGGGGAGAGAATTCTAATGATCGATAATCCACTGGGTGAAGAATTTCCTCTTCATCTCAGTTGGAGATGATTGTTGCCTTTATCTTCAGTAAATCTTTGGATTCTGGATTCCCAAGTCCCATGACAAACAGCATCCAGTACTGACACTGTCTGGTTCCATCACAATCTTGCCCATTTCCATCTGCACCCTCTTATTGCTCGCAAATCTGCACATACCAGCCCAATTTACTCAGCTTCCCGAGGGACTTACCCAGTGAACCTGCCACCTCCAATGGCAGTTCAATTCTGCCTTAAATATGGAGGACCCAAAATTGCACACAATAGTCCACCTATGGTCTCAAACAGCCCAGTTCACTTTAACAACACACATGCAGCAAATCATACAATGCAGTTTGTCTTCATTTGCTTTCTGTCCTAAGACCCCATAATAAGAGAATGCCGCACTGACAGAGGGTCGGTACTGAGGGAGTGCCACACTGTCAGAGGGTCGATACTGAGGGAGTGCCACACTGTCAGAGGGTCGGTACTGAGGGAGTGCCACACTGTCAGAGGGTCGGTACTGAGGGAGTGCCGCACTGTTGGAGGGTCAGTACTGAGGGAGTGCCGCACTGTCGGAGGGTCAGTGCTGAGGGAGTGCCACATTGTCAGAGGGTCAGTACTAGGGAGTGCCGCACTGTCAGAGGGTCAGTGCTGAGGGAGTGCCATACTGTCAGAGGGTCACTGCTGAGGGAGTGCCGCAATGTCAGAGGGTCAGTGCTGAGGGAGTGCGGCATTGTCAGAGGGTCAGTACTGAGGGAGTGCTAGACTGTCGGAGGGTCAGTGCTGAGGGAGAGCCGCACTGTCGGAGGATCAGTGCTGAGGAAATGCCGTACTGTCGGAGGGTCGGTATAGAGGGAGTGCCACACTGTCAGAGGGTCAGTGCTGAGGGAGTGCCGCACTGTCAGAGGGTCAGTGCTGAGAGAGTGCCACTCTGTTAGAGGGTCAGTACTGAGGGAGTCATGCAATTTTGGAGGGTCAGTGCTGAGGGAGTGCTGCACTGTCAGAGGGTCGGTACTGAGGGAGTGCCGCACTGTCAGAGGGTCAGTGCTGAGGCAGTGCCGCACTGTCGGAGGGTCAGTACTGAGCAGGAATTGAGGTGACTGTTGTGAATGGTGGGGATGGAGCTGTGTGCTGCGAACAATTGGGTCAGTAAGAAATATGCAGCCGTCTGGTTGATGAAGTCACTGAACGTTGCACAATGAATTCCTCTGCGAGTGACAGCAGAGCTTGACTCTCCCTCAGTGAATACTAATGAAATGATTATTTTGCTGATCTCAAGGGACAGACTTTGCGCAAACAGAGAGTGTTTACTGGATGCTGCCACATTAATCTCATTAGCCCAGCTTGTTCCAGGCTGGATCGCAGCAGGAGATAAAATGCATTGATCAGATGATGTGAGCTGGGCTCTATAACAGCTTCATTTGATTGCGTTGGAGGTATTGTCTGTCACAGTGGATTAATCCAACAATGTCTGCTTGCCTCTGGGACCTATTAGAGACCTGTTCAGATTAATAGGAGGGGTACATCATCTCACTGGGTGGTACATTATGTCTGAATCATGCAGATTTCTGAAAGATGCTTTCAAGAAGTTTCCTATTGCAGGCACTCTGTACAATCCTGGCCATCAGTCAGTTCAGGGGGATACTCTGACAGAAACCACCTCCGCATCCTCCTGCCCAACCTCAGGAAGTTTTTTCAAACACAACTAAAGGACAATCCAAGTTGTCCTGCAGTTTCTGGAACTGGTTTGTGTGAGGCACACCCTTCCTAGAACAAAACAGTAGAAAGAGTGGAGTCAGACCCTGTGTGAAGGTCAATTCAAGTGCAGTCTGCAGAACCAATGGCCTTTTATTAACCTCCTCCCCACAATGAGCAGGAAAGTGTGGGGGCTGGGGTAGGCGTGGATTGAACGATCAAATGCATGAAGCATGTCACTAAACTACTACAAAACAGAGAATCTAATCATCGTCCCTTGACAATCAATGGTGTCACCATCACTGTATCTCCCACTATCAACATCCTGGGGGTTACCATTGAACAGCAACTCAACTGGACTCCCCACATAAACACAGCGGCTACAGGAGCAGGTCAGAGGCCAGGAATCCTGCAGTGAGTAACTCACCTCCTGACTCCCCAAAGCCTGTCCACCATCTACAAGGCACAAGTCAGGAGGGTGATGGAATACTCCCCATCTTCACCAGCAACACTCCGAAGCTACCTCACAGTGCCAGAGACTTGGGTTCGATTCCAGCCTCGGACAACTGTATGTATGGAGTTTGCACGTTCTTCCTGTGTCTGCGTGGGTTTCCTCCGGTTTCCTCCCACAGTACAAAGACGTGCAGGTTAGGGTGGATTGGCCATGCTAAACTGACCACAGTGTTCAGGGATGTGTAGGTTAGGTGCATTGTCAGGGGAAATGTAGAATAATAGGATAAGAGAATGAGGATATACTCCTCGGAGGGTTGGTGTGGATTTGTTGGGCCAATTGACATGTTTCCACACTGTAGGGATCCTATGAAATTCACTGTGCAGGAGGGAGCACATTGGCTTCAATTACAGAGTGGCTGGCTAACAGGAGAGAGGTGGCACAGTGCAGAGATTTTTAATAAATGGCTCTTCTTCAGATTGGCAAGCTGCCACACTGATTGGTGATTGGACCTCAAACTACTACAATTTACATAGTGATTTGGACAAAAGGATGGAATGGATGGCTGCCAAATATGCTGACAACTAAAGATAGGCAGAAAAATAACTTGTGAAGAGAACATAAGGAGGCTACAAAAAGATAGCGTTAGGTTATGGCGGTGAGCGAAGATCTGACAAATGGAATATAAGTGGGAAAATGTGAAATCCCCCATTGTGACAGGAAGAATAAAAAAGAAACATCTTATCTAAATGGCAGAGCTTTGAGACGCAGAAGGATCTGGGTGATTTAGCGCATGAATCATGGGTAGTCACAGTATACTGGTACAGTATGTAATCAGGAAAGCTAATAGAAGCTTAAAACAAAAGTAGAGACGTTATGTTTCAGTGATTGTGGGCATTAGTGAAACCACATGGAGTCATAGTCATCAAATCATATAGCATGGAAGCAGATCCTTCGGTCCAACCAATCCATGCCAAACACAATCCGAAACTAAGTTTGTCCCATTTGTGTCCTCCCGGCCCTTATCTCTCTGAACCTTTCCTATTCATTTACTGTACTTATCAAAGTGCCCTTTCAATGTTTTGGCTGTACCCACATCCAACACTCCCTCTGAAAGATCATACCACACATAAACCTCCTGTGTAAAACATTTGCCTTTCATGACTTTTTAAAACTTCTCTCACCTTAAAAATATGCTCCCCAGTCTTGAAATCCCCCATCCTTGGGAAAAGATGCTGACCATTCACCCTTCCATGCCCCTCATGATTTTATAAACCTCTAAAGGTCACCTCTCAACCTCCTACATTCCAGTGAAAAAAGTCCCAGCCAATTCCACCATTCTTTATAACTCCAACCTTCCATACCCGGCAACATCCTGGTAAGTCTCTTCTGAACCCTCTCTAGCTTAATAATATCCTTCCTATAACTGGATGGAGTACCCTAGAAGAGGCCTCACCAATGTCCTTTACAACATCAATCTGACTTCCCAACTCCTGTACTCATAGGACTGAGCAATGATGGCAAGCACACCAAATGCCTTTTT
>NC_057716.1:108015962-108018439 GCF_004010195.1 Chiloscyllium plagiosum
GAGAGAGAGAGTCCCTCTGTTTTCTCTTTTAATTTCTTTCTTTGATTGAGTCTTTCTCTGTCTCTCTCTCTCTCTCTAGTGAGGTTTCCTTTCTATGTTTCTATTCAAGGGGAGAATCTCTCAACCTCTCTCTATTTTTCTGTTCTATTTTTCTGTTCAAGGAGAGGTTAACTCTCTCTCTGTTTCTTTATCTCTTTTTCTGTTTGTCTGATGGGTCTCTGTCTCTCTCTCTCTCTCTATCTGTTCCTGTATCTCTGTAAGCCGGCAGTCTTCCTCTATCTCTCGCTCTCTGTATCTCTCTGAGTGGAGGGTCTCTCTCTCTCTCTCTTTATCTCTGTTTGTGGAGAATCACTGTGTCTGTGTCCCTCTGAGCGAGGGGTTTCTCTCTTCCCCCAATTCGTTTCTCACTGTAATTCTGTGCTTGAGATTTGAGTCTCTCCCCTCCCCCTCCCACCGTCCCCGTCCCCGTCCCTGTCCCAGTATCTTTATCGCTGTTTGTGTGGAGGGTCTCTATAACTCTGAGCAGAGGGCCCCTCTCTCTCTCTCTCTCTCTCCCCACTCTCTTTTTCTCTCTCTGTTTATGTGGTGGGTTCCTGATGGGTTTCTCACTCTAACTCTCTGTTTGAGATTTGAGTCTCTCTCTCTGATGGGAGGGTCAGTCTCATTCTCTCACTGCACCAGAGATGAAGAGAAATGTCATAATGATCTGTATTTGATATTGAACAGTCTCTGAGTGACACGGACTGCTGTCTGCACCGAGAAAGCCCTGAAGCTCTCACTGAGGCAATGAGGAGAGTAGGCCCCTGTAATTTGAGGTTGAATGAGGAGCTGATTAGTAGAAGGCTGGGCAATGCGATGAAAGGGGTGTGATCCAGAATTGGAACACAATGGCTCAGGCTTGTGATCATTGTGATTGAAGTGACTACCTTTGACCAATTAAACCAGGTTCTGTGACAGAGTGGCCCTTGGGGATCACAAACTGGAAACCAGAGGAGACTGGTAATGCTGGGAAAGTGAGTGTAATCAGGACCTAAATAACCTGTTTGTTTATATAGACAAATAGACTTGGAGAAGGAGAGAGAATTGCTTTTGTGAAAGGGGGGATTCATCAAGTTAGGCTTGAAGATTCTGTTCTTGTCAGTTTCATTTAACATAGAGTTAGCCTTGATATTTCTGGTACAGATCACACAGCCTTTAGCTTTTAAAGCTAAGTAAATATAAAGCTCTCCTGTCTGTGTCCTTACTCACTGATCTATACTGACCTTTGATCTGCAATTGATCAGTTTTAAAATCTTTATCTTCCTTTTTGAGTCCCTCCATGACTTCCCTCTTCTGTTGTTTTTAAATGCCTCTCGAATTAAAACCCTCTGAGTATCTTTGCTCTTGTTCAGTGAATGGAGTGTACAGGGAGGAAGTGAGGGCTGCAGATGCTGGAGATAACAGCTGAGAGTGTGGTGCTGGAAAAGCGCAGCAGGTCAGGCAGCATCCGAGGAGCAGGAGAGTCGACGTTCTGGGCATAAGGAGTGTAATGGGTTGAATTTGATGGCGTGATTTGCTCCTAAAATCATCATTAAAAAGTGATCCAATGCCATGGAATCCTCCTGTTTCCTGCAGCCAGGTGGCAAGATGAAGCCATGGTAGGATAACATTGAGCTGAGTGGGCATTGTACCTCAGTGGGTTTTGTAAATACTCTTTGGCAATGAGACCAGGAACTTAGAAAATTTTTTAGAAAGGTGGTAAGGAGAAATGTCTTCAGCCAGATCTATGGAATTCATTACCACAGAAGGCTGTGGAGGCCAGGTCATTGAGTATATTTACGACAGAGATAGATGGGTTCTTGAGTATCAAGGGTTACAGGGAGAAAGCAGGAGAATGGGGTTGAGAAACCTATCAGCTATGATTGAATGGCAGAGCAGACTCAGTGGGCTGAATGGCCTCATTTCTGCTCCTATGTCTTATGGTCTAACTGGTCATTCCTCACTCTCATTGCTCCACTACTTAGGGCTTTGCCTTTAATCATGTGGGCCCCAAACTCTGAAATACTCTCCCTTACCCTCTCTCTCCCCCTTCTCTGAATATCTCACTTCCTTGAAAATGCTCCTAAAATCAGATTCTTTGAACCAGTTTTTTGATCATCTCGCCTAGTACTTCCCTGGTCAAGTACCATGTGAGGTTAGCTGTTAAGTGCTACTGTATAGCACTTTGGGCTTCAGTAAAGGTTCTATATAAATGCAGGTTTTTGATGTCTATCTAAGGTCTCAGCAATGGGACCAAAATGAGAGATTCCCATTCAGTAGCAGGTCTCCTGCATCCCCCCACCCCATGGAGATACACACACTGCCCCTCCCTCATTCCCCCCCATAGAGATACACACACTGCCCCTCCCTCATTCTCCCCATAGAGATACACACGCTGCCCCTCCCCCATCCCCCCATGGGGATACACACACTGCCCCTGCCCCATTCCCCACCCCCTC
>NC_057716.1:108019400-108021832 GCF_004010195.1 Chiloscyllium plagiosum
ACATAAACTGACTGGCCATCCCCCCATATTACCCCCCACTATGCCCACCCTCCACCTCTGACATGTCAGCCTGCAGTCTGGGTCTTTCTCACTATTTCCAGGCTCCCTACAGTCAGACCCTGGTTATAGATGGGAACAGTGGGGATGTGGCCAGGGACTGTGTGCTGTTTAGGACAGATAGCCACACATTGTGAGGAGCAGAACAAGCCTGAAAAAAAACTGACAGAAAGATAAGTTATGTGTGTGTGTGTGTGTATGTGTGTGTGTGCGCGCCACGTGTGAGCCGTATGTGTGTGTGTGCGCACCGCGTGTGAGCGTATGTGTGTGTGCGCGCCACGTGTGAGCGTATGTGTGTGTGTGTGCACGTGTGAGTGTGTGGGCGTGTGTGACGGTGTATGCGTGTGTGCACGTGTGTGTACATATGAGGGTGTGTGTGTATGAGTGTGAGTGTGTGTGTATATGAGTGTAATGATGTGTGTTGAGAGAGTTTGATTTATTGTTGTATGTGAAAGCGTGTTTCATATGGGGGGGGTGGGGAGATCGTGGTTGGCTTCCCCACCCTGTGCAGGAGCACCCCATGCCCTGTACCCTGTCACCAAGAAACCCCAGGAGCACAAATTCCCAGACCGGAAGATCCTAGAGCAGTGCCTATTGACGACACATTAGCAACAGCTTGAACATTACTGAGCCAGTAAATCTGGGATGAGAATATCTTTCAATTGGATTTGTGCCCCAAGCGTCTGTTTTTTTCGCTGGAAATGTGGGGATGTTGGGATTGCAGGAATGACCTGTCTGCTTATGATGGAGCAGTTCTGAGGAATGCTCTGGGTGACTGCACATCTGAGGAATTCAGGATTGGCTCACTGGGAGGGCAGGCTGTAAGGAAAACATGCCAGAAGTAGATTCCAGCTTAATCCTCAGGAAAGGAGGGACTGTTGGCTGGGACCGCAAATCAGGAACTCTGTCTTAGCAGGCAGTGCTTCCTTCTTCCATTCTGGAGTCAGAGTCAATCCCTGAAATGAGACAAATCCCTTACCCCATCCCAACCTGAGGGAGTGCCACACTGTCGGAGGGTTATTTCTGAGAGTGGTCCTAAGGGAAGAGTACTAAACTGGGCCAAAGCCAATTATATCAAAATTCAGCAGGAGCTGGGAAATGTGGATTGGACACAGCTATTTGAAGGGAAGTCGACATTTGAGATGTGGGAGGCTTTCCAAGATATGTTGAAGATGGCACATGGAATACTGAGACATAGAGTATAAGAGCAGGAGGTGATGCTGGATCTGGATACAATGTTGGTCAGGCCACAGCTCGAGTCTTGTGTGGGGTTCAGGAACGGAAATGTGTTGCTGGAAAAGCGCAGCAGGTCAGGCAGCATCCAGGGAACAGGAGAATCGACGTTTCGGGCATAAGCCCTTCTTCAGGAATGGGGTTCAGGAACCCACATTGTAGGAGGGATGTGGTCGCACAGGAGAGGGGGCAGAGGGAGATTAACCAGGATGTTGGGGAGTGATGGAGTTGATGGACAAGGGTTATTTTCCTTCAAGTGGGGGAGATGAAGGGGTGATATGATTGAGATGGATAACTCGAATCAAGCAGAGTCAGCAAGGCTTCAAGAAAGGGACCTGACAAAAGGTTAAATCAGAAGATCAGGGTCTGCAGTGCTGCAGGGAGTACGTTGGCATGGATAGAGAATTGGCAAATTCTCTAAGGTCCTAAGGGAAGAGTACTAAACTGGGCCAAAATTAGGCAGGAGCTGGGAAATGTGGATTGGGGGCAGCTATTTAAAGGGAAGTCGACATTTGAGATGTGGGAGGCTTTCCAAGATATGTTGAAGACAGTGCAGGATAGGCATGTCCCATTGAAGGCAAAGGATAGGAAGGGCAAGATTCGTGAACCGTGGATGACAGGAGAAATTGTACAACTAGCCAAGAGGAAAAGGGAAGTGTACATAAGGTCCAGGCAGCTAAGAACAGAACGGGCCCTGGAGGAATATCGGGAGAGTAGGACCAGTCTTAAACGAGGAATCAAGCGGGCTAAAAGGGGTCATGAAATAACTTTACCGAGCATAATTAAGGAAAATCCCAAAGCATTTTATTCTTACATAAGAAGCAAGAGGGTAACTAGAGAAAGGATTGGTCCACTAAAGGATAACGAAGGAAGGCTGTGTGCCAAACCTGAGAGAATGGGTGAGATTCTGAATGATTACTTTGCATCAGTGTTCACTGAACATGATGAATCTTGAGATTAGAGTTAGAGGTTTGATTAATCTGGATCACGTTGACATAAGTAGGGAAGATGTGTTGGGTTGGCTAGAGGTTAAGGTGGACAAATCCCCAGGACCGGATGGGATCTATCCCATGTTGCTGAGGGAGGCGAGAGGGGAAATAGCTGGGGCCCTGACAGATATCTTTGTGGCATCCTTAAATACA
>NC_057716.1:108022588-108024002 GCF_004010195.1 Chiloscyllium plagiosum
CAGATGACATGAAGATTGGTGGAGTAGCAGAAAGCATAAGGGACTGTCAGAGAATACAGGAGGATATAGATAGACTGGAGAGTTGGGCGGAAAAGTGGCAGATGGAGTTCAGTCCAGACAAATGTGAGGTGATACATTTTGGGAAGTCTAATTCTAGAGCGAATTATATTGTAAATGGAAGAGCCTTGGGAAAAGTTGATGAGCAGAGAGATCTGGGAGTGCAGGTCCATTGTACCCTGAAGGTTGCTGCACAGGTGGATAGAGTGGTCAAGAAGGCATATAGTATCCTTGTCTTCATTGGAAGGGGTATTGAGTATAACAGCTGGCAAGAGCTGAAAATGTGTTGCTGGAAAAGCGCAGCAGGTCAGGCAGCATCCAGGGAACAGGAGAATCGACGTTTCGGGCATAAACCCTCCTGTTCCCTGGATGCTGCCTGACCTGCTGCGCTTTTCCAGCAACACATTTTCAGCTCTGATCTCTAGCATCTGCAGACCTCACTTTCTCCTATAAGAGCTGGCAAGTCATGTTAAAATTGTACAAGACATTGGTTCAGCCGCACTTAGAATAATATGTACAGGATGTGGACACTTTGGAGAGGGTGCAGAGAAGGTTTACGAGGATGTTGCCTGGTATGGAAGGTGCTAGCTATGAAGAGAGGTTGAGTAGGTTAGGTTTATTTTCACTGGAAAAAAGGAGATTGAGGGGGAACCTGATTAAGGTTTACAAAATCATGAAGGGTATAGACAGGGTGGATAGAGACAAGCTTTTACCCAGGGTGAGGGATTCAATAACGAGAAGTCATGCTTTCAAGGTAAGAGGTGGAAAGTTTAAGGGGGATACACGCGGCAAGTACTTCACACAGTGGGTGGTGGGCGTTTGGAACGCGTTACCAGCAGAGGTGGTAGAGGCAGGCACGGTAGATTCATTTAAGATGTGTCTGGACAGATGCATGTGTAGGTGGGGAGCAGAGGGATACAGATGCTTAGGAATTGGCCGACAGGTTTCGACAGTGGATTTGGATTGGCTCAGGCTTGGAGGGCCGAAGGGCTTGTTCCTGGGCTGTACATTTTCTTTGTTCTGTGTTCTTTGAGGGAGTGCCGCACTGTCAGAGGGTCAGTACTGAGGGAGTGCCGCACTGTCAGAGGGTCAGTACTGAGGGAGTGCCGCACTGTCAGAGGGTCAGTACTGAGGGAGTGCTGCACTGTCAGAGGGTCAGTACTGAGGGAGTGCCGGACTGTCAGAGGGTCAATACTGAGGGAGTCCTGCACTGTCAGAGGGTCAGTACTGAGGGAGTGCTGTTACTGTCAGAGGATCAGTACTGAAGATGTACTGCACTGTCAGAAGGTCAGTATTGAGGGAGTGCTGCACTGACAGAGGGTCAGTACTGAGGGAGTGCTGCACTGTCAGAGGGTCA
>NC_057716.1:108024729-108031472 GCF_004010195.1 Chiloscyllium plagiosum
AGCTGCCAGGGGAAGTGGTGGAGACTGGTACAATTGCAACATTTAAAAGGCATCTGGATGGGTATATGAATAGGAAGGGTTTGGAGGATATGAGCCGGGTGCTGGCAGGTGGGACTAGATTGGGTTGGGATATCTGGTCGGCATGGACGGGTTGGACCGAAGGGTCTGTTTCCATGCTGTACACCTCTATGACTCTGCTGGCTTTGGGATTGGAATGATTTCGATGCTGTTTAATGTTGGCGATTGGTGTCTGACCTGAGGCACCATCACACACGCTGTCTCCTTCCAACTCTCTCCCATTTCCTGACTCAGCCCTGCCTCAGGTTATCCACTGTGGAACCCCTCGTCCATCTATGTGACTGCACTCGTCTGGCCCCTGTACCATCTTTGAAGCTGAATGCCATTCTGTCCACGTCCCATTCCCCTGCCAGCCCCTCTGCTCACTGACCTGCACTGGCTGCATTTAGAAATCCTCATCCTGGTTTGCAAATCCCTACCTCACCTCTTCCTTGTTCAGTTTATTAGTGAGCAGAGGTGGTGGGAATATCACTGGATTTAGTAATCCAGAACCCCAGAGGTGTGCATGCAGTTTTGAAACAAATGCAAAGATGATGAAGTTTGAATTTATTAAAATTTTCATTGAACAGCTGTAAAAACCCACCTGGGAAGGAAGGTGCCATCCTTACCTGGTCTGGCCTATATATGACTGCAGACCCACAGCAATGTGTGTGATACTGAACTACCGTCTGGGTAATTGAGGATTGGCAATAAATAATGGTCTAGCCAGTGTTACCCACATCTGTGTAACAGGATTGAGGGGCTGAATGGCCTCCTCCTATTCCTGTGTAACAGCCTCAAGGGGCTGAGTGGCCTTCTTGTGTTCCTGTGTAATAGGTTTGAGGGGCTGAATGGCCTCCTCTTGTTCCTGTGTAACAGGTTTGAGGGGCTGAATGGCCTCCTCCTGTTCCTGTGTAACAGGTTTGAGGGGCTGAATGGCCTCCTCCTGTTTCTGTGTAACAGGATTGAGGGGCTGAATGGCCTCCTCCTATTCCTGTGTAACAGCCTCATGGGGCTGAGTGGCCTTCTTGTGTTCCTGTGTAATAGGTTTGAGGGGCTGAATGGCCTCCTCCTGTTCCTGTGTAACAGGTTTGAGGAGCTGAGTTCCTGTGTAATAGGCTTGAGGGGCTGAATGGCCTCCTCCTGTTCCTGTGTAACAGGTTTGAGGAGCTGAGTTCCTGTGTAATAGGTTTGAGGGGCTGAATGGCCTCCTCCTGTTCCTGTGTAACAGGTTTGAGGGGCTGAATGATGTTGTGCTGTTGTTTTATTGTCATTATGCCAGGCCTGTGTGAGTCAGGAGCAGCCCAGGGTTTCTGTGTGAGTGAGAGCTGTTTGGTGAACAGGTTTCTATCATCAGCTTGTGTTTCACTGGAGAAAGCTGTAATCTGTGGGGGCCTGGGAATTGGAATAATTGCACCATTTTACCACCTCCCCTTCCCCTCGGTGACCACCAAATAAACACTGGACCTTCGGAGGTTACCGACTGGCTCCGAGACACTGTGGCTGAGCCAGGGTTAGATTGAGGAGCTGACATGAGGAGTGATGTAAGTTTCTCCCAGAGACTGACAATGGCTGTGTGTTTAGACAGAGCTTAGATAGTCACCACTCAGTCAGGAATTGTAAACTACACACCTCATTCAGTCACAGCCATTCTATTATCTTTCCTGTCCTTTTTGATTTCTCTCCCTCTGACGGCCTTTATTTCACTCTCTTCCCCTTTCCCTTTCAGTATCTCTCTAATCTCTGTCCCTTGCTCTCTCTGTTTTCTCTCATTGTCTCTCTCTTTCCCTCTCGCTATCATTTCCTCACTTGCTGTTTCACCCTCTCTCACTGACATCACTTTCAGGCTGACAAAGAATACTCCCTTTTCTAACGTGCAATAATATTTTTAAACCTCCTGTTTACTGGAGTGACATACCGGATGTGGGGAGTTAGTGAGTGTGTGGGATGAAGAGTTGTTGTTTAGGATGTGAGGATTAGACACTATGCTGATGTGCTGTACAGCCAGCAGGGCACAGATGCTGGTGTTTTGGTTGTGGGCCATTTATTTTCTCAATGAGTTGTAAGTCAAACTTCCCACTGCTTTCGAGGGATTTTCATCCTGTTTCCTTTTTATAGACACAGTGTGTTTCTGAAGAGTCTCTACTTGTCCCTTTTAACAAATATTGGAGAAGATTTTTGTCAGACTCGTTCTCTCTTTGTTCAGCCTGAGTGTTGTGCTGGGAGCAGCCTCTGGGCAGTGATCAGCTTCAGAGATACAGCTCGACCCACCAGCTTGATGCAGGATGTTGTACAGTCACTCAGAGTCTATGCTCTGCTCACAAGCTCCAGATCACACAGTGAGCTCCCACACAACGGGCGGGGGGGGAGGGCAATGACTAAGACACAGCAGCCTCCCGGTCAGCCCTGTACTGATTATGCCAAGGGCAGCCAGGTGGACCTCCCAGATTGGGGCTGTTAACCTGGTCCAATCAGGGAGCCCTGGCTGACAGATACAATCAGGAGGGTCAGGGGGTCTGTTCACTCAGAGCTGGCTCTGGGGGAGCTGGGTCACATGGAAATAAAGGGGGACCTGGTGACAGGATACCGGCCTCCGCAGAGTTATTCCACATCCCACATCCACTGGCCAACCAGTCCTACAGGGCCCTGGGGAGGGTGGGGCTGGGGTCAGGGTGTAATAACGCAAGGTTGTGGGGGCTGGGCAGGGGGGGGGGAAACAAAATGGATCAAGGGCACAGGGACCCAGGGTTGGTGGGGGGGGGTGGAATGGCATAGTCCCACAGAGCTCTGAGGTTTGGGGGAAGGGGCAAAGTCCCATAGGGCACCAGCAAGTAAACAGGGCAAGACCCACAAGGCCATGGGAGAGGGTGGGGAGGGATATGGTGGGGGTGCAGTGGTAAAGGGGCCCAATCCCATCGCGTA
Organism: Chiloscyllium plagiosum; assembly: GCF_004010195.1. Lineage (NCBI taxonomy): Eukaryota > Metazoa > Chordata > Chondrichthyes > Orectolobiformes > Hemiscylliidae > Chiloscyllium > Chiloscyllium plagiosum. The sequence continues at coordinate 108,027,709 of NC_057716.1, forward strand.
CAGGCAGGGGGTCCCTGAACAATCTTGGAATGGTCCTATGAGCAGCATTAGACTGAGTGACAAACATCTCTGGGTTTCCTGACATTGGAGATCCATAATTCCACCAGGTGCTGCTTGATAGCTCTGTTACTGACCCCTTCCATCACTTTCCTGATGATCGAGAGGAGACTGATGGGGCGGGCATTGGCCGGGTTGGATCTGTCCTGCTTTTTCTGTACCGGACATACCTGGGCAATTTTCCACATTGTCGGGTAGATGCCGCTGTTGTAACTGGACTGGAACAGCTTGGCTCGGGGAGAGGCAAGTTCTGGAGCACACGTCTTCAGTACTATTGCTGGAATGTTGCCAAGGCCAGTGCAGTATCCAGTGCTGTTGTTTAAGAATATGGGAAATCAAATCAATTTTAATGAGAATGTTTCCGGGGATGAGGAGAGATAGAAGAGGTTGGGACTATTCCCCTTGGGGAGAAGGAAGGCTGAGAGGGCGATCATAGAGTGATTTTCAAAATCAGGTATAGGCTGAGCACAGTAGCTCAGGAGAATCTGTTCCCACCCGTTAAAGGTACGACATTGAAGAGGGCATAGATTAAAAATGATGTGCAGACAAAGCAAATGTGAGACGAGAATATTTGTTCTCACAGTGGGCTGAATGGCCTCCTGGTGCACAGTAACAATTTAGTGTCAGGGAGAGGACGCTTGCTGGAATCTGATGGTTATTTCCTGTCTCTGTCCCTAGCCTGAAGACCATGAGGCTTCAAACTGTCACACCTTCAAAGCAAAGAGTTTCAAAAAACTGAAGGCATGTGCTGTCTGCAAACAGATGATCACGAAGGATGGAACTGCCTGTCGTGGTAAGTCCCTCAGAACGCCACTGAGCTCTGACCATGTTCACACCTGTGTATCTTTCCTACCTGCATTCTCTCTGCCTGACATGTTTCTGTCTCTGTCTGTGTGTGCCATTCCTGTATCTATATACACTTGTGTCTTGTGTTGTCTCTGAGCATCTCTCTTTCCCTCCCCGTGTGTCTGCACTCACTCACTGGAATGCAGAACAATGAGAAGTGATCTCATTGAGACAGACAGGATTCTTAAGGGGCTTGACACGGTCAATGCTGAGGGGACGTTCCCCCCTCAAAGGAGGGTCTAGGACCAGAGGGCACAGTCTCAGAATAAGGGGGCACCAACTGAAGACTGAGATGAGGAGGGATTTCTTCTGCCAGAGGGTTGTGAGTCTTTGGAACTCCTTCCCACTGGGAGCTGTGGGGGCAGAGTCCGCATGTACGCTGAAGGCTGGGATGGAGAGATTCTTCATCAGTCGGGAATCAAAGGTTTTGGGAAAGTGGCGGGAAAGTGAAGAGGGTTGATCCTATTGAATGGCAAAGCAGGCTCACGGGGCTGAATGGCCTGCTGCTATTCCCATTTCTGTGGTCTCATCTTTAAATGCATTATTTTCTCTCCATATTTTCCTCTCTCTATCTCTGTCTTTATCTCTCTCCCTCCCTCTATTCTTTTTCTGACTCTTTTTCTGTATCTGTTTCTCTCGATATTTTGGAACAAGCCTGATTCTATAAACGCAAAGCCAAGGCTTTACAAACTGGTTTGTACAGAGAGTGGCGGGCAGACTATAATCTGTGATTAATCATTCTGAATGATGTACTGGGGAAACCTTCTTCCAATAAAATAAAAACAGAAGACTGCAGATGCTGGAAATCTTAAACAGAAATTAGATTACAATCCCTACAGTGTGGAAACAGGCCCTTCGGCCCAACAAGTCCACACCGACCCTCCGAAGAGTAACCCACCCAGACCCATACATTTACCCCTTCACCTAACACTACGGGCAATTTAGCATGGCTAATTCATCTGACCTGCACATCTTTGGACTGTGGGAGGAAACCGGAGCACCCGGAGGAAACCCACGCAGACACCGGGAGAATGTGCAAACTCCACACAGACTGGAAAAACTGGAACTTGCTGGAAAAACTCAGAGGATCAGGCAGTCTCTGTGGAGATAGAGAAAGAGAGTTAATATTTCGAGTCCAGTGACCCTGCAGAACTTTCAGATCCTTTTCTCATACTTGGGGTTTTCAGCTGCACTCTATTTGATCTTGGTGATGAATATTTCTGCCTGTCTTGATCCAGCGGATTCCTTAACACTTGCCCCTGTTCCTCAAGTGAAAGGGGTATTTGCAGTTAGAAAGCTGACTGGCACAGCTCATTCACCATACGACAAGGCAAAGTGGGAGTTAGCAACTGAACGTTATTGGACAAGAATTGTCTGAAAGCTGGTGTTTTGGAGTTTAAAGCAGTATTTAGCAAGCACATTAAATAACGGGAATGTAACTTGACCCCTCGTACCTCCCTCCATTGGCTCGATGGCTGGTTTCCAATGCACAGTGAGGTTACATGAAGGACTGTCCTCTCCACCTCTCTCCTTGCCCTGAGGTATGGTGGCCCTCAGGTTAAACCACCACCAGTTGTCTCTCTAATGAGGCTTACGGTTTGGTCGGACTATGGGTGACTTTACCTTTCACCTACTGCCCCCTCCTTTGCCGGGGTTGACCCACCAATAACATTTGACGGCTTTTGTCCTGAGGACATTGGCCATTTATCGTCGGTGTGTTTGTGTGAATTGTGGTGCAACACTGCCCCTGAGTGGCAGATTCCTGAAATGTCAAGTACAAAAATGAGCAGCTGCAGCCAGTGTGACTCAGGGTGGTAACAGCAAAAATCTTCCAGATGATTAAGGATTACTTAGTGAGAACTTGACACATCACATTATACAAGGGCCAAGTGCTGGAAAATGGGATCAGAGTCGACAGGCCCACGATGACTAGCATGTGCACGATGGGTCCTTTTCCATGTGACTTACCGTTCAGAAAACAGAAATGTTCACAAGGTCTTCGCTGGGCCAGGGTAAACGTCTTCATCTCTCAAAGGGATAAAAGCAAATTACTGCAGATGCTGGAATCTGAAACCAAAAGAGAAAATGATGGAAAATCTCAGCAGTTCTGGCAGCATCTGTAAGGAGAGAAAAGAGCTGACGTTTCGAGTCTAACTGACCCTTTGTCAAAGCCAGCTTTGAAACCTCAGCTCTTTTCCCTCCTTACAAATGCTGCCAGAGCTGCTGAGATTTTCCAGCATTTTCTCTTTTGGTTTCAGATTCCAGCATCCGCAGTAATTTGCTTTTATCCCGCTGAGGTTTCGAGTCTAACTGACCCTTTGTCAAAGCCAGCTTTGAAACCTCAGCTCTTTTCTCTCCTTACAAATGCTGCCAGAGCTGCTGAGATTTTCCAGCATTTTCTCTTTTGGTTTTGTCTCTTAAAGGAGCTGGAAGCTTGACAATTGGTTATTATCTTCCAACATTCCCTTGTTCTTAAACCATCCCAAAGCACTGGAAAACATAGCACCTGTGTTTGAGAAAGCAGAGAGACAGGATTGAATTTAATTGAATTTATTGTCCCGTGTACCGAGGCACAGTGAAAAGCTTTGTCTTGCGAGCAATACAGACAGATCACAGAGTTAAGTAGCGTAGATAGTAAATAATAGGGAAACAGCGGCAAAAACAAAAATACAGGTACAGGCGAATGTTAAGAGTTTGTGAGGCCATTCAGTATTCTAACAACAGTAGGGTAGTAACTGTTTCGAAACCGGCTGGTGCATGTGTTCAGGCTTCTGTACCTTCTCCCCGATGGTAGAGGTTGTAGAAAAACATTGCCAGGGTGGGATGGATCTTTGAGAATGCTGGCGGCCTTTCCTTGACAG
>NC_057716.1:108035239-108042962 GCF_004010195.1 Chiloscyllium plagiosum
TTCCAGATACTCATAAGTCCTATCCCTCAGTACCCTTTCCATTACTTTGCCTACCACCGAAGTAAGACTAACTGGCCTGTAATTCCCATGGTTATCCCTATTCCCTTTTTTGAACTGGGGCACAACATTCGCTACTCTCCAGTCCCCTGGTACCACCCCTTTTGACAGTGAAGACGAAAAGATCATTGCCAACGGTTCTGCAATTTCCTCTCTTGCTTCCCACATAATCCTAGGATATATCCCGTCAGGCCCGGGGGACTTGTCTATCCTCAAGTTGTTCAAAATGTCCAACACATCGTCCTTTCTAACAGGTATCTCTTCTCGGTTACCAGTCCATTTCACACTCTCCTCTTGTACAATACGGTCCCTCTCGTTCGTAAATACTGAAGAGAAGTACTTGTTCAAGACCTCTCCTATCTCTTCCGACTCAATACACAGTCTCCCACTACTGTCCTTGATCGGACCTACCCTCGTTCTCGTCATTCTCTGGTTTCTCACATACGCATAAAATGCCTTGGGGTTATCCTTGATCCTATCCGCCAACGATTTTTCATGCCCTCTCTTAGCTCTCCTAATCCCTTTCTTCAGCTCCCTTCTGGCAATCCTGTATCCCTCCAATGCTCTGTCTGAACCTTGTTTCCTCAACCTTATGTAAGCCTCCTTCTTCCTCTTTACAAGACATTCAACCTCCCTTGTCAACCAAGGTTCCCTCACACGACTATTTCTTTACTGCTTGACAGGTACATACATATCAAGGCCACGTCGTATCTGTTCCTTGAAAAAGTTGCACATTTCCACGACATCCTTCCCTGACAGCCTCTGCTCCCCACTTATGCTCCTCAGATCCTGTCTTAGAGCATCGTAATTACCCTTCCCCCAATTTTAAAACCTATCCTGATTCACAGACCTATCTCTCTCCATAACCAAGGTGAAAGTCACAGAATTGTGGTCACCATCACCAAAATGTTCACCCACTAACAAGCCCATCACTTGTCCCGGTTCATTACCGAGTACCAAATCCAATATGGCCTCCCCTCTGGTCGGTGTTAACGGTGAAAGCATTACAGACCTGGTGAGAGAAACGCTGCAGCAGGGTCATTGGGATCTCGCTGGCGAAGGGATATTTGTCACCTCAGGATCGTTACAGGCTGCACAGGACACCAATGATTTTTCGAAGCAGTCCCTCGGGTTCAGCTGGAGGACAAGAAAACATCAGACACTCCGTGAATCAAGTTCAAATCCTCAGTGGGGACACAAGCAATGGGAAAGCAATGTGCTCTCAGCTCAGATTGAGCAGTGTTGTGGGCTCCATGGGGAGGGAACTCAAAGACACTGAAGTCGCTGAAACCGCGGTCACAGCCCGGGGTGGGGGGTTTCCAAAGCAGCAACCAGGCAGATCTTTCACATTCGAACCAACCATCTTCAAGCACAAAGGCAGATGATCATTCATTAATTAAAATCATGTTAAAGGCTGCATGCATTTATTTAAACAACACAGAGTGAGAAATGTCCAGGTAAAACACCATTAGGACAGTGGGAAACAATAGCAGAAGTTGCTGGAAAAGCTCAGCAGGTCTGGCAGCGGCTGTGGAGAGAAATCAGAGTTAACGTTTCAGGTCTGGTGACCCTTGCTCAGAACTGGACCTGAAACGTTAACTCTGATTTCTCTTCGGGGATGCTGCCAGACCTGCTGAGCTTTTCCAGCAACTTCTGCTTTTGTTAATGATTTACGGCATCCGCAGTTCTTTGCGTTTTTATTAAGACTGAGGGCTTCATCTCTTAGAGTTAAGGATAGTGGGAGACCCTCAGTAAACCTGTGCTGTAAGTGGAGATCATTTCATATGGGGGCAGACTGCTGGATATATTCAGTAAAAAAACCAGCCATCATTTATTCCAGCCACAGTCTGTGAGTGGCATTCAGAAACATCACTACCAAACACAAGGGTCGCAGAAGAGGATCTATGGGGGCTGCAAAGAATACTGATAGGTTAGGTGGGCAAATAGGCAGAATAATGTGGGAAAATATGAAATCATCCGCTAAAGTGTAGGTCGGTAAGGTTGTAATGCAGGCATTTGGAATGCTCTCCATCATTGACAGAGGTATGGAATATAAAAGTAGGGATGTAATGATGAAACTGTATAAGACACAGGTCCACACCTGGAGTATTGTGTGCAGTTCTAATCACCACGTTACAGGAAGGACATAGTTACACTGGGGAGAAGGCAAAGGAGATTTGCTGCAATGTCACCCGGGCTGGAGAATTGGAGCTACCAGGAGAGATCGGAGGGTTGGTGTAGTGTTCCCTGTAACAGAGAAGGATAAGGAGTGACATGATTGAGGGATAGAGAATGGTGAGGGTGGAGATGGAGTGGACAGGAGGAACGTGTTTCCCTGAGCAGAGCGTTCAAAAACCAGGGGTCACGGATTCAGGCAAAGTGGCAGAAGGATTAGAAGAGATGTGAGGAAAAACGTTTTTACGCTGGGAGTGGGGGAGGGGTGAGGTTGGGAGGGGTGGAAGTGGAGGGTTATCTAGAACTTTCTGCCTGTGCTGGTAGTGGAGCCAAATGCCTAAAACTCTTAACACGTACCTGCACCTTAAGAGCTGGAAGTTGCAAGGCTATGGGTCGTGTGTAAGAAGATGGGATTAGAAAGGGCACTTGGGTGTCTTTGGGTAGGACTGGACAAGATGGGCCAAATGGGCCACTTCTGTGATATATCAGGAGTGCCACGGTGGCTCAGAGGTTAGCACTGCCCTCTCACATCACCAGGGACCCAGGTTCGATTCCTGCCTCAGGCCACTGACTGTGTGGAGTTTGCACATTCTCCCCGTGTTTGCGTGGGTTTCCTCCAGGTGCTCCGGTTTCCTCCCACAGTCCAAAGATGTGCGGGTTTTCAATTCAATTCAGGTTAGGATGATTTGGCAGTGGAAAAAGTGTGGTTATGGATATAGGGTGGAAGGGTGAATCTGAGTTGGGTGTTTTTCAGAGGATTGGTCCTGACTCAATGAGCCGAATGGCCTTTATCTGCACTGTAGCGACCCTATGATCGTTTTCACAGTAAATAATGAATAAAGAATCACTGTATCTAAATAGTGAGAAGTTGCAGAGGTGGGAGACGCAGAGGGTTCTGGGTGTCTGAGTGCATGAATCAGGGGAGGTTAGTCTGCAGTTGCAGCAAGTAGTCAGGGATGCTCAAGGACTGTTCTGTTTTATTGTGAAGGGAACTGAATACACCAGGAGGGAGAGTATGCTTCAGTTATACTTGGAGGAATGTGCTCAATACTGATCTCCTTATTTAAGAAAGGATGTCCATGTGAGGTGGGGTGGGGGGGTGGGGATGGGGGGAGGTGAGGGGCTCCTGGTACAGTGAGTCACATTCAGCCTCTGATACCCCGCCCGGGGATTGGACATAGACAGTCCCTCAGGGTGCCCCCACCAGCCCAGCTCCCCCTACGGTGACCCTTCCTGCCTCAGTGAGGGCTGTTTTCCTCCTGGAATGGGGGAGGGCAGGATTCTGGGTGACGGAAGTGCGTGGTACTGCTGTTAGTGTTGGTGCTGGGGGGGAGGGAGCAGAGAGAGTGAGTGAGGGTGAGGTATCAGAGAGAGGGTGGTGGCACTGACCCTGGCAGGGAGGGGATGGTTATTCCCACAACACTGGGCATTCCTGCAGACACTGAGCCCACACTGACCCAGGGAGGAGGGTGTCACCTGGGACTGGGCTGGGCACAGTGCCCTCCACTGCTGGTCCTGGGGGAGGGGGAAGTCCTGTCTCTGCATCACCCCATCCAGCAGGACCTCCGGGGGCCTGCCCACAGAGCGGGCATCGATGTCTCCTTCTCTACCACGTCCAGGGTAAATGGTAGGGACGGAATTGGGTATCTCCGGGCTGACAGTGCTCTACCGAGAGCTCATTAGGCTTTTCAAAACTCATCAGGGAAAGAGTCATCTGGACTGGAAACGTTAGCTTGCTCTCTCTCCGTGGATACTGCCTGATTCACTGTGATCTCCGGCATTCCAGCATCTGCAGGAATTTGCTCCTGCATTGTGGATATAGACAGGTTTAATCAGGAGCAAAAAAATCTGACAGATGGAGACTGAAGTGTGACAATGAACATATCCACTTTGGTCGGAAGAATGGAACAGCAGGAAATGATTTAATGGATAGAGTTTGAGGGTTTAGACTCTGATCCAAAACATGGCATTGAATCAGCAGAGATTCCTTCCGGTTCGTTATTCGGAAGGATGAGGCCATGTCTTCAGTCCCTCACTCCAAACCTTGTTCCCAAACTCTGTGCTCCATCCTTCTCCCAGGTGATTGTCTGAGGCTGATCTAAGCTTTGCTCCTGAGCTGACCTTCCACCTGTGTAAGCTCACACCGGCTTCACTCCTGCCTTAATACGCTCATACCGTCATTAACTCTGGGGTCGACCCTTCCAGTGAATTGCAGGCTGCTCCCTCCGATCCACCTGCCGACCTTCGAGAGGTGCTGAGTGGCTTCAATGCCATTGCTGTGATGTGCTTGAGTAAAAAACCTTTTCCCATTGACTGCAACCCTGGCCCCAACCAATGTCCTGTTCACACCCTTGGGAAGTACACTAATGTTTAAACTGAAATATTTCTGCACACTTCAAACTTGAGCTATATCTTATGTTCTTTGCACTGTGTCCTTTGATCATGATCATCACCATATGCTTAGTTAAAAAGTAATCTCTCTCTGGGTAGTTTAAGAAACCATCATCTCACAGGCAGTGTGTTCCAAGGTTACTGACAGTAATCTTTTGTGAAAGCTCTTTCCTCATGTCCGCTAACCAACAACTAACTGGTAAGCAAGAATTCGCAATAACTGATAAGGTTTGAGATATGAGTGATACTAATTGTGTTGTAGTTATTCCTGTTTGCTCTGAAAGCATTAAGAGTTAGTGTCTTTCTGGCCAGATTCTGCAGACCAGAAACCAATTAGAAAAATTTAGGGAGACACTTTGCAGGGACTTTAATCGGGACTGTATAGTTATGATAATACAGAACTTCAGTGGTCTGAATGTAGACTGGGAATGTAATAGTTAAAGAACAGGGAGGGGATCTGCTTCTGAAATAACATGAGAAAATGATGTGAATGCTAAGCAGGTTTGTAAGGCCACAGGAACATGAGATGTAGGAGCAGGAGTAGGCCATTCAGCCCATTGAATCTGCTCTAGCATTCAGCGGGAACATGGCTGATCTGATCATCCTCAACCCCGCTTTCCTGCCTTTCCCCCGACCCTCCATTCCCTTCCTGATTAAACATCCATCTCCCTCAGCCTTGAATATCCTGAATGCCCCAGCCTCAACAGCTCTCTGTGGGAAAGAATTCCATAGATTCACTCTCCTCCGAGAGAGGAAATTCCTCCTCATCTCTGTCTTCAGTGAGTGACCCCTTACTCTGAGATGATGCCCCTCTGGCCCTAGACTCTCACACGGGGAAACAGCTTCACCACATCTCTCATCTCAATGCCCCTCAGAATCTTGTGTATTTCAACAAGGTCGCCTCTCATTATTCTACACTCCAATGAGCCCAAGCCCAACCGACTCCATTTATCCTCATTAGACAGTCCCACGATAATTGGGACAAAAGTAGAAATGAAAATATGTTGCTGGAAAAGCGCAGCAGGTCAATTGCAGGAAAAGCTCAGCAGGTCTGGAAACATCTGTGGAGAGAAATCAGAGTTAGCATTTTGGATCGAGTAACCCTTTCTCCAAACCTGGTATCCATACCTTCATCATACCTCCATCCCCAGGATCAGCCGAGTGAACCTTCTCTGGACTGTCCCCATGGACAATGACTCAAATCCCTCTGCTGTGTGGCTCTCTGCAGTCTTTCTCCATTCAAATAATATTCAGGTCCTGTCAAAATGACTCATCTCATGTTTTGCCATATTATAAATGGTCTGCTGAGTTTTTTGCCTGTTCACCCCCTTTGGACAGACGTGAAAGATAAGATTTGACATTCCACTTTCATTAAAACTGAGGGAAAAGTAAAAATGTGAAAGGTTTTGAGCCTGTATAAAAAAAGTGAGAGGAAGAGAAGGCCATTGGGTGGAGAATTAAAATGAGAAGGAAGTGGTTACTCAGGGTTGTCTGTGGCTGAGTGGAGAGGTGTTCCAACGTGACCAGTGCCCAGTGTATGTTTGGTCTCCCTACTGGACAGGACACTAGTAATTACGGTCAACCAATGTATGGAAATTGTGGTTCAAGTTGAGAGGAGGATTTGGAGCAGGGATCGCAGTCGGGAGGGAAGTGGAAAGTTTAAGATCTTCTGGGCTTGGTGTGGAAAAGGTAAGGGATGTTTCTGAGGTACATTCAGGAAGGTTTCCAGTCCAGTGAGGAAAGATCTGGTTCTGGGGAATCGAATGGATCAAGTGATCGAAGTTTACATGATTATGAATCCTGGTAGAAGTTTATAAGATTGTGAATGGCATTGGTAGAGTAGAAAGTATGAGGCTTTTTCCCAGAGTGGAGGGGTCACTTACTAGGGCACACAGCTTCAAGGTGTGAGTCGGGAGGGGGGTTGTTTAAAACAGATGCACGATACAAGGTTTTCACACAAAGGGAGGTGAGGGCCTGGAACGCGCTGCCAGAGGAGGGGGTAGAAACAGACACAACAGCAGCATTCAACAAGCACCTGGACAGATACAGGGATAGGAAGGGAATAGAGGGATACGGATCCTGTATGTGAAGAGAGTTTTAGTGTGGAAGGGCAAAATGTGTCAGCATAGGCTTGGAGGGCCGAAGGGCCTGTTCCTGTGCTGTATTGTTCTTTGTTCTTAAATGTCAGTCATTAGGAAATCTTTCAAGGAACAGTGGTCACAAGGTTGAGGTCAAGCATAGAAAAGGACAAACGTACTCCATTAGGGAAGGGGCATTTTTAGTTGGTTGGGAGTAAGTGTCTCCCCGGTAAATTGGAATCAAAGATTGTCAGGCATTATCACCCCAGTACAAGTGGGATCTGGTTTGGTCAACCATGATCTTCTAAAAGAAAGAGAATCTAAGGAAGAACAAAGGATAAGGTGTCCTCCCCTCCCACCCCACCAGTCTCCACATCTGGCACATCATCCTCAAACACTTCCACCAACTCCAACTAGACACAACCACCAAGAACATCTTCCCCTCCCCATCCCCTCTGCCTTCCACAAGGACTGCTCCCTTTGACGGTCCTTCCAACCTAGTTTACTGCATCAGGTGCTCCCAATGTGGACTTCTCTACATCAGGGAGACCGAATGTTAACTTAGGGAATGGTTCACCGAGCATCACAGCCGGGCCCATAGGGGCTGATCGGAACTCCCAGTCACCACCCACTTTAATTCCCCTTCCCACTCCCCTTCCGACACGACCATCCTTGGCCACAAGGAACCAAAAAACAAATTGGAGGAAAAACACCTCATCTTCTGCCTGCAGCAAGTAACTCACCTCCTGATTCCCCAAAGCCTGTCCACCATCTACAAGGCACAAGTCCGGAGTGTGATGGAATACTCCCCACTTGCCCCTGGATGGAGGCAGCTCCAACAACACTAAAGAAGCTCAACACCATCCAGGACAAAGCAGCCGCTTGATTGGCCCCACATCCACAAACACCTACTCCCTCCCCCACCCACACTCAGTAGCAGTAGTGTGTACTAGCTATAAGAAGCACTACAGAAATTAGCAGCATGGTGGCTCAGTGGTTCAATTCTGGCCTCGGGCAACTAT
>NC_057716.1:108043462-108052684 GCF_004010195.1 Chiloscyllium plagiosum
GCTCAGTCAGATCTGGCCACGTTTCCTGCAGAGTATGAGATATCAAGATCCTGCAAAAGTGACAGCCCCGACAACGCCCCAGCAATGGCACCGCTCCCCCAGTCAAGCTGGTCCAGTCCAGTTACACGGGAAAACCAGAGTCTAGATCAGAGTGGTGCTGGAAAAGCACAGCAGGTCAGGCAGCATCCGAGGGGCAGGAAAATCGATGTTTCGGGCAAAACATCAGCTGTATTCCTGATGAAGGGCTTTTGCCCAAAACGTCGATTTTACTGCTCCTCGGATGCTGCCTGACCTGCTGTGCTTTTCCAGCACCATTCTAACCCAGTCCAGTTACAACACTGGCATCTCCCCGACAATGTGGAAAATTGCCCAGGTATGTCCTGGACAGAAAAAGCAGGACAGATCCAACCCGGCCAATTCCCGCCCCATCAGTCTCCTCTCGATCATCAGGAAAGTGATGGAAGGGGTCAGTAACAGAGCTATCAAGCAGCACCTGCTCAGCAATAACCTGCTCAGTGACACCCAGTTTGGGTTCCCCCAGGGTCACTCAGCTCCTGACCCCATTACAGCCTTGGGTCAAACATGGACAAAGGAGCTGGATTCCAGAGGGGAGGGGAGAGGGACAGCCCTTGACATCAAGGCTGCATTCGACCGAGTGTGGCATCACGGAGACCTGGCTAAACTGGGATCAATGGGTATCAGAGGGCAAACTCTCCGCTGGTTGGAGTCATACCTGGCACAGAGGAAGATGGTTGTGGTTGATGGAGGGTCAGTCATCTCAGCTCCAGGACATCTCTGCAGGAGTCCCTCAGGGAGCGTCCTAGACCCAACCATCTTCAGCTGCTTCATCAATGACCTTCCCTCCATCAGAAGGTCAGAAGTGGGGATGGTCCCCGATGATTACACAATGTTCAGCACCATTCACCACTCCTCAGGTACTGGAGCAGTCCATGTTCAAATGGAACAAGATGTGGACAATATCCAGGCTTGGGCTGACAAGGGGCAAGGAACATTCGTCCCTCACAGAGGTCAGGCTGTGACCATCAGCGATAAGAAACAATCTAATCACCGCTCCTTGACACTCAATGGTGTTCCCATCACTGAATCCCCCCTGTCACCATCCTGGGGGTTACCACTGACCAGAAACTCAACTGGACTCACCGCATAAACACAGTGGCTACAGGAGCAGGTTAGAGGCTAGGAATACTGCAGAGAGTAACTCCTCTCCTGACTCCCCCAAAGTCTGTCCACCATCTACAAGGCACAGGTCAGGAGTGTGATGGAATATTCCCCACTTGCCCTGGATGGGGGCAGCTCCAACAACACTCAAGAAACTCAACACCATCCAGGACAAAGCAGCCGTTTGATTGGCACCACATCCACAAACACCCACTCCCTCCCCCACCCACACTCAGTAGCAGCAGTGTGTACCAGCTACAAGATGCACTGCAGAAACTCACCAAAGACCCTCAGACAGCACCTTCCAAACCCACAGCCACTTCCATCGAGAAGGACAAGGGCAGCAGATACACGGGAACACCACCCCCTGCAAGTTCCCCTCTGAGCCACACACATAGCCCTGGTGAGAATTCCTCTTCACAAAGCAGCACAGATTCACCAGAATATTACCACAGAATGCAGAAGCTCAGAACTGTGACTGCGCAGAAGAAGGCCATTCAGCCCATGCTGCCTGGACTGGCTCTGTTACTAATCCGGTTCCATTACCCTGTACCAGTCTCCTCCCGTTACCCCATGACCCTGCATGTCATTACTATCCATGGCTTGCCCCTCTCAGTTGAACTTGATAAGCTGACCTTAACACTACGCTCCTGGGTCAACCCCTGGTTACAGCAAAATATTTTCAAACTCAATTTTCACCACACATTGCGAACCATGATTCGGAGATGCCGGTGTTGGACTGGGGTGGACAAAGTTAAAAATCACACAACACCAGGTTATAGTCCAACAGGTTTAATTGGAAGCACTAGCTTTCGGAGCGCTGCTCCTTCATCAGGTGGTTGTGAAGGACACAATTGTCTTACAAAGCGAGTGCTTTCAAATAAACCTGTAGGACCATAACCTGGTGTTGTGTGATTTTTAACTTTGTACATTCCAAACCAGATAACCTTGTGTTCTGTGGGGGAACCTGTCACCCAATGAAGCCCATCTGAGAGAACAAATCCCCCTTCCTTTCTGAATGCAGAATATCTCAGCATGTTAAAAATCTCTCCTCCTGTTCTGTTTGCCCCCAACAGGATACGCTGTCCTCCCGCCTCTTCTCAGTATGAGCCGATAGTAATCTGATCTGTTTGACGAGGTGACCTTTCACAGGATTTGCTTGGTCCAATAGAGAAAGCCAACCCTCCTCAACCTTTCATCTGAAATCAAAACATGTTATCCTGGGGTTTATCCCAGACAACACAAGAATAAACCCAACTTGAACTGGAGTTTAATGCTGAAAAGTGTGAGGTGATTCGCTTTGGTCAGAGTACTGGGCTAACGGTGAGATTCTTGGGAGTGCAGATGAGCAGAGAGACATCGGTGTCCATGTACATAGACCCCTGAAAGTTGCCACCCAGGTTGATAGGGTTGCTATGAAGGCATACGGTGTGTTAGCTTTTATTGGTAGAGGGATTGAGTTTCGGAACCACGAGGTCATGCTGCAGCTGTACAAGACTCTGGTGCGGCCGCACTTGGAGTATTGTGTCCAGTTCTGGTAACCACATTATAGGAAGGATGTGGAGCTTTGGAAAGGGTTCAGAGGAGATTTACTGGGATGTTGCCTGGTATGGAGGGAAGGGCTTACGAGGAAAGGCTGAGGGACTTGAGGCTGTTTTTGTTAGAGAGAAGAAGGTTGAGAGGTGACTTAATAGAGACATATAAGATAATCAGAGGGTTAGATAGGGGGGACAGTGAGAGCCTTTTTCCTCAGATGGTGATGACTAGCATGAGGGGACATAGCTTTAAATTGAGGGGTCTGCAGATGCTGGAAACCAGATTCTGGATTAGTGGTGCTGGAAGAGCACAGCAGTTCAGGCTTTTGCCCGAAACGTCGATTTCGAAGCTCCTTGGATGCTGCCTGAACTGCTGTGCTCTTCCAGCACCACTAATCCAGAAGATATAGGACAGATGTCAGAGGTAGTTTCTTTACTCGGAGAATAGTAGGGGTGTGGAACGCCCTGCCTGGAACAGTAGTAGACTCGCCAACTTTAAGGGCATTTAAATGGTCATTGGATAGACATATGGATGTGAATGGAATAGTGTAGGTTAGATGGGCTTCAGATTGGTTCCACAGGTCAGTACAATATCGAGGGCCGAAGGGCCTGTACTGTGCTGGAATGTTCTATGTTCTATGAACTGTTAGTGCTCCCATGGATTGTGTGGCTGATTCACTGATGCTAGTTCCCATTTGTAGGGCAACTCTGTCCATTGGCATCAACATTGTGGAGAACTCTGGGACTCAGCAGTAGACACGGCCAGGCCTGGGCAGAGCTGGTCATGCCCCAGGGTCAGTTACAAACTGCATGAACCTGCAGCGGGCTCAGGGTCTTACCCTCTGGCTGGTCCTCTCGCTGAGCGTTGAAGTTCTCGTAGGAATCCCAGCGAATCAGAGGGTCAGCTGTGTTATAATCGACAGAGACACTCGGGCCATTCTCCAGGTGCTCCATCCCTGGAGAGTCGGAAACAAGAAACACTGTTAACATCCAGCAGGCCCAAGGTTCGGAAAAACGGAACAAACTGAAAAATCTGCAGAGGCTGGAAATCTGCAACAAAATCAGGAATTGCTGGAAAAGCTAACAGAGAGAAAACACAGTTAACATTTCGGGTCCAGTGACCCTTCTTCAGAACTGATGGTAGCTGGGAAAACAGCGGTATTTATGCAGAAGGTGGGGTGGGGCGGAGGGGGGAGGAGTAAATGACAGATGGAGATAGAGCCCAAAAAGAAACAAGAAGTTGAATAGACAAAGAATGGGTCCAGGTCAGTCTGGGGGAATGAGTGGCTGCTCATGGGGATTGTTAGTGTCTGGCAATGAGTTGGGTGTAATAGCAGTCCATGTGATAAGAAGGCCTGGTGTGTGGGGTAAGGACATGGGGGGAGGTGTCTCAGGCTGTAAAATTATTGAACTCAATTTGAGTACAGAAGGGTGCAGGGTCCCCAAGTGGAAAGCGAGGGGCTGTTCTTCCAGCTTGTGCTGAGCTTCCCTGGAGCACTGCAGCAAGCCTGAGGCAGAGAGGTTGGCCAGGATAGACAAGCAGGAGGCTGGGAAAACACAGCAAGCCAGGCAGCATCAGGAAGTGGAGAGGTCAACGTTTTGGGTGTAACCCTTCCTCAGGACTGGGGGTGGGTGTAGGGGGAGCTGCAGATGAAGCTGGACAGGCGGGTGGGAAGTGGAGGGGGCCGCGGGGTAGTGAGGTAGAGACAGGTGAACAGAGGTAGACAGTACATCCTGATTGGTTGATGGGAGAATCAATCTGGTCGGTATCTGGAAGGAAGGGTCGATCAGAGGAATGGAAAGGAGGGGGAGAGGCTGGGAAGGGAGTCAGGGGGATGGGAAGGGAGGGTATTTACAATTGGAAAACTCAATGTTGAGTCTTCCAGAATTGCGGATTGCTATTCTCCTGATTTGTTGCTGATTCCTGTTTGTCCCCATTCACATCTAACAATCCCTCAATTCTCCACCACAGTCACTCAAAATAGTGCCTGACTTGTGCTACAGTGACCTGAGTTATAATGCTATTTGGCCAGGTAAACAATCTCCTACCTTTTAAGCTTCACTCAGTTTGGTAGGGTTGGCGGACATGTTTAAGATGATGCGTTGAATGCAGACACTGGTGGGGTGGTGGGTGAGGACAAGGGGGAAACCGGTCTTGATGCATTTGGAGGGGGGCATTTGGAATGGGTAATGGAGGAGGTGTGGTGAATGGCTGTCTGAGTGATAGAGGGGAGAATAGCACATTGTTCGAAATAGGTGGACATTTGGGATGTCTCCTCATCCGAGCAGATGCGGTGGAGGCGGAGGAATTGGGAAAACAGGATGGAATTCTTAGAGGATACTGGTGGGAGGAGGTGTAATCCAGGGAGTTATGGGAGTCTGTGGGTTTGCAGTAAATGTCTGTCACAAGATTGTCACCGGAGATGGAAATGGAGAGGACGGGGTGGGGGGGGTCCAAGATGGACCACATGAATTCAAGGCCAGGGTGGAAGTTGGACTGGGAACAGAAGGGTGTGTTGAAGTGGCAGGTTTTCGGAAGCTCAGAGTCTTTGTAACAGAACGTTGATGACTGGCGGTCACCCAGTCTACGCAGTGTTTCCCCAGTGCAGAGGAGACCACACAGTGAGCAGCAAATGCCATAGACATGACTGAGTGAAGAGCAGGTAAACTGCGGCTTCACCTGGAAGGTGTGCTTTGGCCCTTGGATAGTGAGGACGGGGGAGGGAAATGGGCGTTACACCTTCTGCGTTGCAGAGGAAGGTGCCATGGGGCTGTGGGGAGGTGTTCGTAGTGAAGGAGAAGTAGACCAGGTGTCCCGGAGGGAATGGTCTCTGCGGAATGCGGACGAGGGAGGGGAGGGGAATGTGTGTTTAGTGGTGACATCTTGGAGGTGGTGAAAGTGGAGGTTAATGATCCTCTGGCTGTGCATATGTTGGGATGGTGAGTAAGGACAGGGAGACACTATTGCTGTAGTGGGAGGGGAGAGAGGGGGCACGGGGGCAGACCCAGCTGAGGGCCCTGTCGACTATAATACTGGGGAACCCTCAGTTCAGGAGACAATGGGAGGATGGAATACAGTCTTCACAGGAAACAGGGCGTGAGGCAAATTATCCAATGGAAATGACATAATCGGAATAAGTTCCCTCTCTTGTCTGGAAGTAGAATTGTTTATTAAATTCCATCTGACTCTCATCTTCACCTGGTCCACCTCTGACCAGGTGAAGATGAGAGTGTGTGTGGGACTGTTCCCCAGTGAGAGTCAGTGTGTGTGGGACTGTACCCCAGTGAGAGTCAGTGTGTGTGGGACTGTACCCCAGTGAGAGTCAGTGTGTGGGGGGGACTGTACCCCAGTGAGAGTCAATGTATGTGTGGGACTGTACCCCAGTGAGAGTCAGTGTATGTGTGGGACTGTACCCCAGTGAGAGTCAGTGTATGTGTGGGACTGTACCCCAGTGAGAGTCAGTGTATGTGTGGGACTGTACCCCAGTGAGAGTCAGTGTATGTGTGGGACTGTACCCCAGTGAGAGTCAGTGTATGTGTGGGACTGTACCCCAGTGAGAGTCAGTGTATGTGTGGGACTGTACCCCAGTGAGAGTCAGTGTATGTGTGGGACTGTACCCCAGTGAGAGTCAGTGTATGTGTGGGACTGTACCCCAGTGAGAGTCAGTGTATGTGTGGGACTGTACCCCAGTGAGAGTCAGTGTATGTGTGGGACTGTACCCCAGTGAGAGTCAGTGTATGTGTGGGACTGTACCCCAGTGAGAGTCAGTGTATGTGTGGGACTGTACCCCAGTGAGAGTCAGTGTATGTGTGGGACTGTACCCCAGTGAGAGTCAGTGTATGTGTGGGACTGTACCCCAGTGAGAGTCAGTGTATGTGTGGGACTGTACCCCAGTGAGAGTCAGTGTGTGTGGGACTGTACCCCAGTGAGAGTCAGTGTGTGTGGGACTGTACCCCAGTGAGAGTCAGTGTGTGTGGGACTGTACCCCAGTGAGAGTCAGTGTGTGTGGGACTGTACCCCAGTGAGAGTCAGTGTGTGTGGGACTGTACCCCAGTGAGAGTCAGTGTGTGTGGGACTGTACCCCAGTGAGAGTCAGTGTGTGTGGGACTGTACCCCAGTGAGAGTCAGTGTGTGTGGGACTGTACCCCAGTGAGAGTCAGTGTGTGTGGGACTGTACCCCAGTGAGAGTCAGTGTGTGTGGGACTGTACCCCAGTGAGAGTCAGTGTGTGTGGGACTGTACCCCAGTGAGAGTCAGTGTGTGTGGGACTGTACCCCAGTGAGAGTCACAGTGTGTGTGGGAGTGTGCCCCAGTGAGGGTCAGTGTGTGTGGGAGTGTACCCCAGTGAGGGTCATATGGAGTGGGATAAAGTGGAGTATCAATGAACAACACTTTTTTCGCTGTTGACTGATGAGTAAGTTCTGGATTGGAGTGTGAAGTTTCCTGCGCAGACACAGACACACCTGCAGCTGTGTGTGTGCCAACACGTGTGCGATGAATCTTGGACAGACTGTATAACAATATGAACAACAACTGTCAGCCCTTCTGCCCATCAAATCTGTTCCATCTGTATCGGACCTGTTTAAATTGCTTCGTTCACAGCGGTTTTAACGGTTAGATGGCTATGTGATCCCACTAATGTTCTGGACTGAGAAACATTTTCCCCATTTCCTTCCTGAGGAGGGGGCCTCTCTCAGGTGGAGAGTCGCTTCCTCACCCCTGCACTGAGCTCAAACACGGTTCTGAGGGCCACACTTCAAGGGTCCGGGTACCATGTCCATCTCCTGAGTAGGGTTAGTGGGGGGCAGAAGTGGGCCGTACACCCCCCCCTTCCCCTCTGGCTGCAGTTAGGAAGAACACATTGACCTGTGTACCTGAGTACACCTGTGTGTGCGTTCCTGTGTGCCAGTGTGAAGCCCCTGGGTTGTGTGGAGAGGCCTAGACTAGCCTCTGAGATAATGCCTCTTCCTCAGGTGCACTACTGGAAGGTCCAGCAGCATAGTGTGAACGTCTCTGAGCTAATTATTCGAGTGCCTGCACTCATACTGTCTGTTCTGTTAACACACAGTTGTTCCACTCCCGTGCAATCCTGCATTACAAGGAAATCATGTAATAGCAGCACCATTTGAGCTCCTGGGACAGGAATCACATTCGAGACAATACAGGTCAGGAAAGCTCGCATTCTACAACTAACAGCCCAAATCCTTCAACCACATCATAGCCAATTCGCTTTGAAGAAACTCGAGTTATCACAGAATTGACTGGACTCTGTGCAGATGGTTCAAACCCCACAACACAAGCTGGTGATCTGGAAATTCATAAAAACATTCTGAAAAATTTAAGCATCAGAGAGAGTGACCATGACAACAAACACTGATAGTCGGAGAAAACCCCCATCTGCTTTACTCATGTCCTTTCAGGAAGAAAACTGCCATTGTTACCCAGGGAAAAGTGAGGACTGCAGAGACTGGAGATCAGAGTCTAGATCAGAGTGGTGCTGGAAAAGCACAGCAGGTCAGGCAGCATCCGAGGAGCAGGAAAATCGGCGTTTCGGGCAAAAGCCCTTCATCAGGATTGAATGCTTCAGTCCTGATGAGTGGCCTTTGCCCAAAATGTCGGTTTTCCTGCTCCTCGGATGCTGCCTGACCTGCTGTGCTTTTCCAGCACCACTCAAAACAGCCATCCTTACCTGGTCTGGCCTACACGTGACTCCAGACCCACAACAATGGGGGAGGGGTAACTGTTAACTGCCCTCTGAAATGGCCCAGCGAGGCATTCAGTTTCAAGGGGCAATTAAGGACAGGTAACAAACACCAACCCTGCCAGCCTCACCCATACCCTGTGAGAAACACAGCCAGAGTGCTCATGGTATGATTGGATGGACCAGAGGAAGTGGCAGGGGTTTCCTGTGGGCAGTAGGGAGTGGGGTGAGTTGGCAGTGGGCTCTCATTTTGTCTGACACACCATCCCGATCTGTACAGGACACCCCACCCCCCCCAAAGGGTCTCACTGGGACAGTGATGTTCAGCTGCACTTTGGGTAAGGCCAGGTTTGAACTGGCCTCCTGCTGGTTTCTACCTGGAGCCAGCTCTCAGGGAAAGACCATCGTTTTCATTTCAATCAGCCGTGGAATCTGCCCACCCCCTTTACAGACCCCCCAAGTGTCTGTGTGTAATCAGACTGCTGGCAGGGAGGAGGCGGTCATTAGAAACTGTCCTCTCAGAGGGATTGGGATTGTTCAAATCTAACCTGCAATGGAATGGAACTAACTGGGGCAAGAACCTGACAGTGCAGGTGGAGGCCATTCGGCCCATTGAGCCTGACTGGCTCTTCAAAGAGCCTCCCACATGAACCCATCCCATCCCCATAACTCCATATCTCCCATGGCCAATCCCACTTACCTGCACACAGAGTCATAGAGATGTACAGCACAGAAACAGACCTTTCGGTCCAACCCATTCATGCCGACCAGATATCCCAACCCAATCTAGTCCCACCTGCCAGCACC
>NC_057716.1:108052707-108061008 GCF_004010195.1 Chiloscyllium plagiosum
CTATTTACCCTATCCATGCCCCTCATAATTTTATAAACCTCTATAAGGTCACCCCTCAGCCTCCGACGCTCCAGGGAAAACAGCCCCAGCCTGTTCAGCCTCTCCCTATAGCTCAAATCCTCCAACCCTGGCAACATCCTGGTAAATCTTTTCTAAACATTTTCAAGTTTCACAGGACTTTGGGAGGAAACCGGAGCATCCGGAGGAAACCCACGCAGACACGGGGAGAATGTGCAAACTCCACACAGTCAGTCGTCTGAGGGTGGAATCGAACCGGCAATGCTGTGAGGCGGCAGTGCGAAGCATAGATGCAACCAAATGGAGCAAGACGAAAACATCTGAGGGTGAGAAGGATCCACACACTCAGCTCAATCCTCCCAGGACTAACACTCCTTTGTTTTTCTTCCCCCTCTCCCTCCTGCAGTCAGGTCTGGTTTCACTTTGATTTCCATGTTCCTGTCCCCTCTCGGTTTGGAACCACCGGTGTGAAACCCTCCTTCTGGGTATGTCCCCGATAAAAGCACGGTGGCTCAGTGGTTAGCACTGCTGCTTCCCAGCGCCAGGGAACCTGGATTCGATTCCAGCCTCGGGTGGAGTTTGCACATTCTCCCCCGTGTCTGCGTGGGTTTCCTCTGGGTGCTCCGGTTTCCTCCCACAGGCTGAAGGTGCGTGGGTTAGGGTGGATTGCCCACGCTAAATTGCCCCATAATATTCAGGGATGTGTAGGTTAGGTGCTTTAGTCAGGGGTAAGTGTAGAGTAATAGGGTAGGGGGAAATGGGTCTGGGTGGGTTACTCTGCGGAGGGTCAGTGTGGACTGGTTGGGCCAAATGGCCTGTTTCCACACTATAGGGATTCTATGAAAAAAAAACTCAGACCAGTTCTACATTTCTGATTCTCCCAGTAGGATTCCTCCCCTCTGTCAATCTCTCCTCAAACTCAGTACACCCAGCCTCCCACCCTCTCCCCATATCCCTCAACCTCACCTTCACCCCATATCACCCAATCCCAACCTTTTCCCCATATCCCTCAATCCCAGGCCTTCCCCATATCTCTCAACTCCCACTTTCAACCCATATCCCTCAATCCCACATTAACCTCATATCCCTCAACCATGCTCCTCAGTCCCCACCTTCTCCCTAATGTCCCTCAACCCCATATTCTTCCTATCCCTCAATCCCACACCCTTCCCCTGTTCTTCAGCAACAGCTTCTCGCCATTTCCCTGAACCCCACCTTCTCCTCATTTCCCTCAATCCTTTCGGTACCCTGAAAGACGTGTGGTTCTCTGGCTGTATCCGATCCATCCTCCTCAGGATCTGTGACTGTCCCTTTCATTGGAGGGAGATCCCAAGGTCTCAGAGTGACCTCACAGGAGGATAAACCAAGCCAAGGGGAACATTCAAACAAAATGAAATAAAAAACAAACAACAGGCAGGAAAATGATTGTCAAGTAAAACCACGGAAAATACACTGTCTTTATCTGTAAATAGCAAGAGAATAACTACAGTAAGGTTTGAGTTGAATCAGGAGCTTGTGGGTAAGTTTTGTGTAGACTGTATTCATAAAAGACGAGGAAGGACAGGGATTGTAATCAGGGAGGGGGAGGGGGGAATATGCGGTGGAATTTATACAATGAGAGAGGAACTGCTAAGGTGTTTAAAAGTCTTTGACAGTGCACAAATCACAAAGTACAGACAAAAGAAGTCCCAGGTCATTCGGGAGCTAGGTCATTCGGGAATAGGAAAGGCTGAGGGAAAACCTAATGGAAGTGGGAGAGCAGGGCCTAATCATGGGTCATTGGCTGGGGGGATTAAGGGAGAAATGGTTTCACAAGAGGGTGCAGATGAACTTGAATTGCTAGTCTGGAAGGATGGTACATTTCAAACAGGTAATCATGGAAGAGAATCGAGTATAGGCGTTGGGATGACATGTTACAGCTGTTACAAGGTGTTGGTGAGGTCTCTCTGGAGGACTGTGTACAATTCTGATCATCCGACCATAGGAAGTAAACTTAAACCCTTCCAAGTTTCACAACATCCCTCCAACGCATGGAGACCGGAATTGCACACAGTATTCCAAAGGGAGGCTGACAGCCTCAACCATGAGATCCAAAATCCTGTTCTCAATGTGCTGTAGTATACTGTACTGTACTGTGCTGTACTGTACTGTGCTGTACTGTACTGTGCTGTACTGTACTGTACTGTGCTGTACTGTACTGTGCTGTACAGTGGTGTACTGTACTGTACTGTGCTGTACTGTACTGTGGTGTACTGTACTGTACTGTGCTGTACTGTACTGTGCTGTACTGTACTGTGCTGTACAGTGGTGTACTGTACTGTACTGTGCTGTACTGTACTGTGGTGTACTGTACTGTGCTGTACTGTGGTGTACTGTACTGTACTGTACTGTGCTGTACCTGTGCTGTACGGTGGTGTACTGTACTGTACTGTACTGTACTGTGCTGTACTGTACTGTACGGTGGTGTACTGTACTGTGCTGTGCTGTACTGTGCTATACTGTACTGTGCTGTACTTTACTGTACAGTACTGTATTGTACTGTGCTGTACTGTACTGTGCTGTACTGTACTGTCCTGTGCTGTGCTGTACTGTCCTGTGCTGTATTGTGCTGTACTGTACGGTGGTGTACTGTACTGTGCTGTACTGTCCTGTGCTGTACTGTACTGTACTGTGCTGTGCTGTACTGTGCTGTACTGTGCTGTATTGTACTGTGCTGTACTGTACTGTACTGTCCTCTGCTGTGCTGTACTGTACAGTGGTGTACTGTACTGTGCTGTACTGTCCTGTGCTGTGCTGTACTGTGCTGTACTGTATGGTGGTGTACTGTACTGTACTGTGCTGTACTGTGCTATACTGTACTGTGCTGTACTTTACTGTACAGTACTGTATTGTACTGTGCTGTACTGTCCTGTGCTGTACTGTGCTGTGCTGTGATGTGCTGTACTGTACTGTGCTGTACTGTACGGTGGTGTACTGTACTGTGCTGTACTGTACTGTACGGTGGTGTACTGTACTGTACGGTGGTGTACTGTACTGTACTGTGCTGTACTGTGCTGTACTGTACTGTACTGTACTGTATTGTACTGTGCTGTACTGTACTGTGCTGTACTGTACTGTCCTGTGCTGTGCTATACTGTCCTGTGCTGTATTGTGCTGTACTGTACGGTGGTGTGCTGTACTGTCCTGTGCTGTACAGTGCTGTGCTGTGCTGTACTGTACTGTGCTGTACTGTACTGTATTGTACTGTGCTGTACTGTACTGTACTGTCCTCTGCTGTGCTGTACTGTGCTGTACTGTACAGTGGTGTACTGTACTGTGCTGTACTGTCCTGTGCTGTGCTGTACTGTCCTGTGCTGTACTGTGCTGTACTGTACGGTGGTGTACTGTACTGTGCTGTACTGTCCTGGGCTGTGCTGTACTGTCCTGTGCTGTACTGTGCTGTACTGTACGGTGGTGTACTGTACTGTGCTGTACTGTACTGTGCTGTGCTGTACTGTCCTGTGCTGTGCTGTACTGACCTGTGTGTGCTGTACTGTCCTGTGCTGTACTGTGCTGTACTGTACGGTGGTCTACTGTACTGTGCTGTACTGTCCTGTGCTGTGCTGTACTGTCCTGTGCTGTACTGTACAGTGGTGTACTGTACTGTGCTGTACTGTACTGTGCTGTACTGTGCTGTACTGTACGGTGGTGTACTGTCCTGTACTGTGCTGTACTGTCCTGTGCTGTGCTGTCCTGTCCTGTGCTGTACTGTCCTGTCCTGTGCTGTACTGTCCTGTGCTGTACTGTACTGTCCTGTGCTGTGCTGTCCTGTGCTGTGCTGTACTGTCCTGTGCTGTACTGTCCTGTGCTGTACTGTACTGTGCTGTGCTGTACTGTACTCTGCTGTGCTGTACTGTACTGTGCTGTACTGTGCTGTACTGTGCTGAACTGTGCTGTACTGTGCTCTGCTGTACTGTGCTGTACTGTCCTGTGCTGTGCTGTACTGTCCTGTGCTGTACTGTACTGTCCTGTGCTGTGCTATACTATCCTGTGCTGTACTGTACTGTGCTGTGCTGTACTGTCCTGTGCTGTACTGTGCTGTACTGTACGGTGGTGTACTGTGCTGTACTGTACTGTGCTGTACTGTGCTGTACTGTGCTGTACTGTGCTATACTGTACTGTGGTGTACTGTAGTGTGCTGTACTATACTGTGCTGTACTGTTCTGTACTGGGCTGTACTGTACTGTGCTGTGCTTTACTATGCTGCACTGTACTGTGCTGTATTGTGCTGTACTGTGCTGTAGTGTACTATACTGTGCTGTACTGTGCTGTACTGTATTGTGCTGTGCTGTAGTGTACTATACTGTGCAGTACTGTATTGTGCTGTATTGTGCTGTACTGTGCTGTACTGTACTGTGCCGTGCTGTATTGTCCTGTGCTGTACTGTACTGTCCTGTGCTGTACTGTACTGTACTGTACTGTACTGTGCTGTGCTGTGCTGTACTATACAGTGGTGTACTGTGCTATACTGTATTGTGGTGTACTGTACTGTGTTGTACTGTACTGTGCTGTACTGTGGTGTACTGTACTGTGCTGTACTGTACTGTGCTGTACTGTACTGTGCTGTGCTGTACTGTGCTGTGCTGTACTGTACTGTCCTGTGCTGTGCTATACTATCCTGTGCTGTACTGTACTGTGCTGTGCTGTACTGTACTGTTGTACTGTGCTGTACTGTACTGTGCTATGCTGTATTTTACTGTACTGTGCTGTAGTGTACTATACTGTGTTGTACTGTGCTGTACGGTACTGTGCTGTGCTGTACTGTGCTGTACTGTGCTGTACTGCACTACTGTGCTGTATGTGCTGTGCTGTACTGTACTGTGTTGTACTGTACTGTGCTGTATTGTGCTGTACTGTCCTGTAGTGTACTATACTGTGCTATACTGTACTGTGCTGTGCTGTATTATGCTGTACTGTACTATACTGTGCTGTACTGTACTGTGCTGTACTGTACTACTGTGCTGTATGTGCTGTGCTGTACTGTACTGTGTTGTACTGCACTGTGCTGTACTGTACTGTTGTACTGTGCTGTACTGTACTGTGCTATACTGTGCTGTGCTGTACTGTGCTGTGCTATACTGCACTGTGCTGCACTGTACTGTGCTGTATGTGCTGTACTGTGCTGTACTGTACTGTGCTGTGCTGTATTTTGCTGTACTGTGCTGTAGTGTACTATACTGTGCTGTACTGTGCTGTACTGTACTGTGCTGTGCTGTACTGTACTACTGTGCTGTATGTGCTGTGCTGTACTGTACTGTGTTGTACTGTACTGTATTGTGCTGTATTGTGCTGTAGTGTACTATACTGTGCTGTACTGTGCTGTGCTGTATTGTGCTGTAGTGTACTATACTGTGCTGTACTGTGCTGTGCTGTACTGTGCTGTGCTGTATTGTGCTGTACTGTGCTGTACTGTACTATACTGTGCTGTACTGCACTACTGTGCTGTATGTGCTGTGCTGTACTGTACTGTGTTGTACTGTACTGTGCTGTGCTGTACTGTACTGTTGTACTGTGCTGTACTGTACTGTGCTGTATGTGCTGTGCTGTACTGTACTGTATTGTACTGTACTGTGCTGTGCTGTACTGTACTGTTGTACTGTGCTGTACTGTACTGTGCTGTACTGTACTGTGCTATCCTGCACTGTGCTGCACTGTACTGTGCTGTACTGTACTGTAGTGTTGTACTGTGCTGTACTGTGTTGTGCTGTACTGTACTATGCTGTACTGTGCTGTACTGTGCTGTACTGTACTGTACTGTGCATCTTACCAACAGGAAGAACATGTGCCCAGACAGTCCCTGCCTCAACTCAACAAAGCAGTTGGTAGCCACCTTCTGATTCTTTCTCAGTGCAATATTCTGACCAATCACAGTCAACCTTCCTGGTTTAAAATTTAATCAAAGTCTGGCTGTTAACTGTCAATCAGCATTAATGGGTGTATTCTCTATGGCAACACCTTTACCAATCACAGTCCATGTGATACCTAATCAGCATTCCCCTCTCTCATATTATACATCTTGGGTTTCCCCTCAAATTGGCATTCTTGCAAAGTGTCCTGATGAGTGCAAGATGAAATAGAATGTTGTTTTCCAAAGTAGTTGTTTTCCATTGCTCAAGTCCTGAGCAATGATTGGATTGGCTGAGGCTGCTTTCTTCAGAATGGGGGGGGGGGGGGCTGAGGAAAGAGTTAATTAATGTCAAGAACATCATTCCAACTGTTGGGTAGTGTGTACAGCAAGGAGGTATTCCTCTCAGCAGGGAGGGCCCATGACGGAGGATGGAGATTGAAGAATTACCATCTTCTCATTGTCAGGAATTCTGTATTTTTGACCCAGGATGCAGGAACCATTCCCTCATTGAAAGTTCACCTGCTCCAACATCTTTGAAGAAATGTTGAGCATTATCACCCTGAAGGGTTAAGGCAGAGTGTGTGTGTGTCTGTGTGTGAGAGAGAGAGAGAGAGAGAGAGAGAGAAAGGGCAGGAGAGAGAGAATAGAGAGAGTGCGAGAGAGAGAGAGAGACAAGGGACAAGGACAGAAAGAGAGGGAAAAAAAGAGAGAGAGCAAGAGAGAGAGTGCAAAAGATTGACAGGGAGAGAAAGGAAGAGGGAGAGAGAGAAAGAGAGAGAGGGAGAGAGAGATGGGGAACAGGGAGGAAGAGAGAGGGAGTGATGCAGAGAGAGAGGCAGGAAGAGGAGATGGTTTGGGGCAGGGGTTGGCCATTCAATGTGATCCTGCCTGATGTCAGCGGCTTTAACTCCACTTTCCTGCCTACTCTCTATGGAGTGTGGGGAGAGAAATGATGGAATGTTCTGGAGTCTGTATCTGATGTTCTAGCTCCCGTGCTCAAGTCATTATACCTATCTGTACATAAGTAACTCTGCGTATATCTCTATAGTATATATATTCACCTGCACCTACACACAAACACATCCAGACTTGTACCTATATCCACCTGGATCTGCATCCCTCCATTTTTCTTCCCATCTCTCTTGCTGTCTCTCTCTCTCTCTCTCTCTCTTTCTCACACTCTCTCTATTCTCTCTCTGTCCCCCTCTCTTTTTCCCCTGCCTCTCTCTCTCGCTTTTTCTCAAATGTCTTGTTAAAATCTGCCAGTTTGCCTGTGGTTGCTGTCACCTTCCTGTTAGCTCTCCTTTGGCTCAGTATCAGACTTTCTCTGATAATACCCTCGGGTCATTTCACTGCATTGACAAGCTCCTCCAGTGAACCTAGCTGTTGGTTTTAGACCACGTCCTGGGAATGTTTTGTTCCATTCAGCTCCTAGTACCGAAATATCCAGGGATGAGGCTTACCTTGTATTTTCTCAGGGCCAAAGGAGAAGATGAATTCCACCTTGGAATATTCGGGGAATCTGTCATCTGTGAGGGAAGATTAAAAAGCTGCATTGTAATGAGACAGCAGCATGGGGGCACACCAAGGTGACCTCACACAGAGACAACTGGTTCCCTTTGCTATGTCTGCTCATGGTTTCCCACCCTTCACCAAATCTGGGCCGACTGCCACTGAGCTGGGGAGGGCAGCAGCTGGCATTCAGATCAAGGTGATGCCCTGGTTTATAGCGACGTGGGGCGTCAGTGTCACAGAAAGAACATTCCTGTTCCATCGTCACAGTTCATTCAGGAATCCAGGCTCGTTGATCTTTGAGCGAGATAATGTGTGTGTGCGTGAGAGAGAGAGAGACTGTGTGAGTGTGTGTTTGAGTGTGAATGAGAGTGTGCACAGTGGGCCCGAGTGTTAAGTGTCAGTGTGTGTGTGTGTCAGCTACTGTGAGCGAGAGTGTTTGAATGTGATGTTGAGCAAGGTATGTGAGTGAGTGTGAATGAGTGTATTTGAGCGAGTGTGAGTTAGTGTGATTGATTGTGTTTGAGTGTGACAGTGTGGATGGATGCATTTCAGTGTGAGTGAATATTTTGAAAGACAGTGTGTTTGAGTGTTTCAGTGTGACTGTGTATGAGAGTGTGAGTGAATATATGTTGAGTGTGAGTGTATGAATGTGTTGAGCGTGTTTAAGTGCATGTATGAGAGTGTTTGAGTGTGAGTGAGTGTTGTATGTCTTTGTATATGTTTGTGTTTTGCATGTATATGAATGTTTATGTGTATAAGTGTGTATATGTAGGAGTGTGAGTGTGCTTGAGTGTGTACGTGTATGAATGTGAGTGAGCATGGGAGAGTGTGAGTTTATGAGTGTGAGTGAGTGTGTATGGTTGTGCATGACTGTGTGTGTG
>NC_057716.1:108066372-108068941 GCF_004010195.1 Chiloscyllium plagiosum
CAGTGTGTGTGGGTGTGTACCCCAGTGAGAGTCAGTGTGTGTGGGTGTGTACAACAGTGAGGGTCAGTGTGTGTGGGAGTGTACCCCAGTGAGGGTCAGTGTGTGAGGGTGTGTACCCCAGTGAGGGTCAGTGTGTGTGGGACTGTACCCCAGTGAGAGTCAGTGTGTGTGGGAGTGTACCCAAGTGAGAGTCAGTGTGTGAGGGTGTGTACCCCAGTGAGGGTCAGTGTGTGTGGGAGTGTACCCAAGTGAGAGTCAGTGTGTGTGGGAGTGTACCCCAGTGAGAGTCAGTGTGTGTGGGAGTGTACCCCAGTGAGGGTCAGTGTGTGTGTGAGCGTACCCCACTGAGGGTCAGTGTGTGAGGGTGTGTACCCCAGTGAGGGTCAGTGCGTGAGGGGGTGTACCCCAGTGAGAGTCAGTGTGTGTGGGTGTGTACCCCAGTGAGAGTCAGTGTGTGTGGGACTATACTCCAGTGAGGGTCAGTGTATGTGGGACTGTACCCCAGTGAGGGTCAGTGTTTGAGGGTGTGTACCCCAGTGAGGGTCAGTGTTTGAGGGTGTGTACCCCAGTGAGGGTCAGTCTGTGAGGGTGTGTACCCCAGTGAGGGTCAGTGTGTGTGGGAGTGTAACCCAGTGAGGGTCAGTGTGTGTGTGAGTGTACCCCAGTGAGAGTCAGTGTGTGATGGTGTGTACCCCAGTGAGGGTCAGTGTGTGTGGGAGTGTACCCCAGTGAGGGTCAGTGTGTGTGTGAGTGTACCACAGTGAGAGTCAGTGTGTGAGGGTGTGTACCCCAGTGAGGGTCAGTGTGTGTGGGGTTGTACCCCAGTGAGAGTCAGTGTGTGAGGGTGTGTACCCCAGTGAGGGTCAGTGTGTGTGGGACTGTACCCCAGTGAGAGTCAGTGTGTGAGGGTGTGTACCCCAGTGAGGGTCAGTGTGTGTGGGACTGTACCCCAGTGAGGGTCAGTGTGTGTGGGAGTGTACCATAGTGAGGGTCAGTGTGTGTGGGAGTGTACCACAGTGAGGGTCAGTGTGTGGGGGACTGTACCCCAGTGAGGGTCAGTGTGTGTGGGACTGTACCCCAGTGAGGGTCAGTGTGTGAGGGTGTGTACCCCAGTGAGAGTCAGTGTGTGTGAGGGTGTGTACCCCAGTGAGGGTCAGTGTGTGAGGGTGTGTACCCCATTGAGGGTCAGTGTGCGTGGGAGTGTACCCCAGTGAGGGTCAGTGTGTGTGGGTGTGTACCCCAGTGAGGGTCAGTGTGCGTGGGAGTGTACCCCAGTGAGAGTTAGTGTATGTGGGTGTGTACCCCAGTGAGGGTCAGTGTGTGAGGGTGTGTACCCCAGTGAGGGTCAGTCTGTGAGGGTGTGTACCCCAGTGAGGGTCAGTCTGTGAGGGTGTGTACCCCAGTGAGGGTCAGTGTGTGTGGGACTGTACCACAGTGAGAGTCAGTGTGTGTGGGGGTGTACCCCAGTGAGAGTCAGTGTGTGTGGGAGTGTACCATAGTGAGGGTCAGTGTGTGTGGGAGTGTACCACAGTGAGGGTCAGTGTGTGTGGGACTGTACCCCAGTGAGGGTCAGTGTGTGTGGGACTGTACCCCAGTGAGGGTCAGTGTGTGTGGGAGTGTACCACAGTGAGAGTCAGTGTGTGTGGGGGTGTACCCCAGTGAGAGTCAGTGTGTGTGGGAGTGTACCCCAGTGAGGGTCAGTGTGTGAGTGTACCCAGTGAGGTTCAGTGTGTGTGGGAGTGTACCCCAGTGAGAGTCAGTGTGTGTGGGAGTGTACCCCAGTGAGGGTCTGTGTGTGCGGGACTGTACCCCAGTGAACGATCAGTGTGTGTGGGACTGTACCCCAGTGAGGGTCAGTGTGTGTGGGACTGTACCCTCGTGAGGGTCAGTGTGTGTGGGAGTGTACCCCAGTGAGGGTCAGTGTGTGTGGGAGTGTACCCCAGTGAGGGTCAGTGTGTGTGGGTGTTAATAGTGTGAGGTTGTCAGAGAAGGTTTTTGCAGCCTGTGATCTTCCAATAATTTCTTACCAGGATATCTCCTTTTAGCATGAGTCCTGGTTCGATCGTGATACAAATACTGGTCTGACCATCTCCTGGAATGTTGCTGATGTAAAGCAGAAATTTATGATTGGATATTTGTTACTGAGTACACGAGAAACCAGGAACGAGAATTTGAAAAATTGACTGTTACAGAGTGACTCACTAGATTCCTGAGGTATACACCGGCTGCATTGATTGGTAGATCTTCAGGAATGGCCGACACCCTGGAACAGAGGAGGGGCATTATTAGATCAAAGGGATGGAGGGTACGAGTAACAGTGAGTAACAGTGATAGGAACAGAGGGTAATAAAGATTGAAACAGAGAGTAATGATGGGAATGAGAGACTAAAGACAATCATCGCAGGGACCAAAGGTGAGAAAAACCCAGGGTGACGGTTGGTGAAACAGGGAGTAACAGTGAGAAACAGACCCTGTCATAGTGAGGGAAACGGGATGTGTTAGTAACAGCGAGTGGTGCTGAGCTGGGTTTGTGGTATCCTCAGACTGTTGGCAAGCTGCAGTGCTGAAG
>NC_057716.1:108069441-108085785 GCF_004010195.1 Chiloscyllium plagiosum
CAGTGTTGGGCTGGGTTGGTTATTGTTGCTCAGTGTGGGTCACCTTGCTTACTGTTGCTCAGTATTAGTCTGTATTAATTATTAATCAATATCAGTCAGCATTGGTTCTCTTTGGTTAGCATTGGTCATTGTTGGTCAGTATTGGTGATCTTTGATCTGTGTTGGTCAGAGTTTATTTTTATTCATCCGTCGGATGTGGATGTCCTGCCTGGGCCCAGCATTTAGTGTCCGTTCCCAGTTATCTCCTGAGAAGGTCGGGGTGAGCTGCCTCAGAGGACAGTGTACCTTTAAGACAATAACATGACATCAGGAAGTGTACTTTGTGCCTGTGTTGGGACCAGTGAGTGGCAACTTTGTGTATGTTTTACTGTAATCCTGTACACCTGTAATCCTGAATTCCTGAACTCCAGTACTCCAGTAATCCTGTAATCCTGTACTGCTATACTCCTGAACTCTGTACTCCTGTACTCCAGGATTCCTGTACTCCAGAATTCCTACACTCCTGAACTCCTGTACGCCTGAACTCCTGAACCCCTGTACTCTTGTACTCCGGTATTTCTGAATTCCTGTACACCTGTACTCCTTAACTTCTGTACTCCTGTAATCCTGTGTTCCTGTACTCCTGAACTCCTGTAACCCTGTACTCCTGTACTCCTGTACTCCTGTATTCCTGTACTCCTGTATTCCTGTAATCCTGTAATCCTGAACTCCTGTTCTCCTGAACTCCTGTACATGTGTAACCCTGTACTCCTGAATTCCTGTACTCCTGTATGTACTCCTGTATTCCTGCACTCCTGTTCTACTGTACTCCTGTATTCCTGTACTGCTGTTCTCCTGAACTCCTATATTTCCGTTCTCCTGTATTCCTGTATGCCTGAACACCTGTTCTCCTGAACTCTTCTACTCCTGTATTCCTGTACTCCTGTATTCCTGTACACCTGTATTTCTGTACTCCTGTACTCCAGTATTCCTGAACTCCTATATTCCTGTACTCCTGAATTCCTGTACCCCTGTATTCCTGTACTCCTGTATTCCTGTACACCTGTATTTCTGTACTCCTGTACTCCTATATTCCTGTACTCCTGTATTCCTGTACTTCTGAATTCCTGTACTCCTATATTCCTGTACTCATGAACTCCTGTACTCCTGTACCCCTGTATTCCTGTACTCCTGTACCCCTGTATTCCTGTACTCCTGTACTCATGAATTCCTGTACCCCTGTATTCCTGTACTCCTGTATTCCTGTACACCTGTATTCCTGTACTCCTGTATTCCTGTACACCTGTACTCCAGTATTCCTGTACACCTGTATTTCTGTATTCCTATAATGCTGTACTCCTGTACCTCTGTATTCCTGTTCTCCTGTATT
The DNA here is from genome assembly GCF_004010195.1 of Chiloscyllium plagiosum. Lineage (NCBI taxonomy): Eukaryota > Metazoa > Chordata > Chondrichthyes > Orectolobiformes > Hemiscylliidae > Chiloscyllium > Chiloscyllium plagiosum. The sequence goes on from NC_057716.1 coordinate 108,070,811, forward strand.
CCTGTACTCCTGAATTCCTGTACTCCTGAATTCCTGAACTCCTGTACTCCTGTATTCCTGTATTCCTGTACCCCTGTATTCCTATACACCTGTATTTCTGTACTCCTGTACTCCAGTATTCCTGTACTCCTGCATTCCTGTACCCCTGTATTCCTGTACTCCTGTATTCCTGTACACCTGTATTTCTGTACTCCTGTACTCCTATATTCCTGTACTCCTGTATTCCTGTACATTACTGTACTCCTGTACTCATGAATTCCTGTACTCCTGTATTTCTGTACTCCTGAACTCCTGTACTCCTGTATTCCTATACTCCTGTATTCCTGTACTCCTTTACTCCTGAATTCCTGTATTCCTGAACTCCTGTACCCCTGTATTACTGTACTCCTGTACTCATGAATTCCTGTACTCCTGTATTTCTGTACTCCTGAACTCCTGTACTCCTGTATTCCTATACTCCTGTATTCCTGTACTCCTTTACTCCTGAATTCCTGTATTCCTGAACTCCTGTACCCCTGTATTACTGTACTCCTGTACTCATGAATTCCTGTACTCCTGTATTTCTGTACTCCTGAACTCCTGTACTCCTGTATTCCTATACTCCTGTATTCCTGTACTCCTTTACTCCTGAATTCCTGTATTCCTGAACTCCTGTACCCCTGTATTACTGTACTCCTGTACTCATGAATTCCTGTACTCCTGTATTTCTGTACTCCTGAACTCCTGTACTCCTGTATTCCTATACTCCTGTATTCCTGTACTCCTTTACTCCTGAATTCCTGTATTCCTGAACTCCTGTACCCCTGTATTACTGTACTCCTGTACTCATGAATTCCTGTACTCCTGTATTTCTGTACTCCTGAACTCCTGTACTCCTGTATTCCTATACTCCTGTATTCCTGTACTCCTTTACTCCTGAATTCCTGTATTCCTGAACTCCTGTACCCCTGTATTACTGTACTCCTGTACTCATGAATTCCTGTACTCCTGTATTTCTGTACTCCTGAACTCCTGTACTCCTGTATTCCTATACTCCTGTATTCCTGTACTCCTTTACTCCTGAATTCCTGTATTCCTGAACTCCTGTACCCCTGTATTACTGTACTCCTGTACTCATGAATTCCTGTACTCCTGTATTTCTGTACTCCTGAACTCCTGTACTCCTGTATTCCTATACTCCTGTATTCCTGTACTCCTTTACTCCTGAATTCCTGTATTCCTGAACTCCTGTACCCCTGTATTACTGTACTCCTGTACTCATGAATTCCTGTACTCCTGTATTTCTGTACTCCTGAACTCCTGTACTCCTGTATTCCTATACTCCTGTATTCCTGTACTCCTTTACTCCTGAATTCCTGTATTCCTGAACTCCTGTACCCCTGTATTACTGTACTCCTGTACTCATGAATTCCTGTACTCCTGTATTTCTGTACTCCTGAACTCCTGTACTCCTGTATTCCTATACTCCTGTATTCCTGTACTCCTTTACTCCTGAATTCCTGTATTCCTGAACTCCTGTACCCCTGTATTACTGTACTCCTGTACTCATGAATTCCTGTACTCCTGTATTTCTGTACTCCTGAACTCCTGTACTCCTGTATTCCTATACTCCTGTATTCCTGTACTCCTTTACTCCTGAATTCCTGTATTCCTGAACTCCTGTACCCCTGTATTACTGTACTCCTGTACTCATGAATTCCTGTACTCCTGTATTTCTGTACTCCTGAACTCCTGTACTCCTGTATTCCTATACTCCTGTATTCCTGTACTCCTTTACTCCTGAATTCCTGTATTCCTGAACTCCTGTACCCCTGTATTACTGTACTCCTGTACTCATGAATTCCTGTACTCCTGTATTTCTGTACTCCTGAACTCCTGTACTCCTGTATTCCTATACTCCTGTATTCCTGTACTCCTTTACTCCTGAATTCCTGTATTCCTGAACTCCTGTACCCCTGTATTACTGTACTCCTGTACTCATGAATTCCTGTACTCCTGTATTTCTGTACTCCTGAACTCCTGTACTCCTGTATTCCTATACTCCTGTATTCCTGTACTCCTTTACTCCTGAATTCCTGTATTCCTGAACTCCTGTACCCCTGTATTACTGTACTCCTGTACTCATGAATTCCTGTACTCCTGTATTTCTGTACTCCTGAACTCCTGTACTCCTGTATTCCTATACTCCTGTATTCCTGTACTCCTTTACTCCTGAATTCCTGTATTCCTGAACTCCTGTACCCCTGTATTACTGTACTCCTGTACTCATGAATTCCTGTACTCCTGTATTTCTGTACTCCTGAACTCCTGTACTCCTGTATTCCTATACTCCTGTATTCCTGTACTCCTTTACTCCTGAATTCCTGTATTCCTGAACTCCTGTACCCCTGTATTACTGTACTCCTGTACTCATGAATTCCTGTACTCCTGTATTTCTGTACTCCTGAACTCCTGTACTCCTGTATTCCTATACTCCTGTATTCCTGTACTCCTTTACTCCTGAATTCCTGTATTCCTGAACTCCTGTACCCCTGTATTACTGTACTCCTGTACTCATGAATTCCTGTACTCCTGCATTCCTGTACCCCTGTATTCCTGTACTCCTGTATTCCTGTACACCTGTATTTCTGTACTCCTGTACTCCTATATTCCTGTACTCCTGAATTCCTGTACTACTGTATTTCTGTACTCCTGTACTCCTATATTCCTGTACTCCAGTATTCCTGAACTCCTGTATTCCTGAATTCCTGTACCCCTGTATTCCTGTACTCCTGTATTCCTGTATTTCTGTACTCCTGTACTCCTATATTCCTGTACTCCTGTATTCCTGTACTCCTGTATTCCTGTACTCCTGTATTCCTATACTCCTGTACTTGAGTACATGTGACCATAAAACCTAATTCTAATTCTAATGCTCTGATCTAAAGGTCCTTGTTTTTGGTCACTCTCTCTCAGTGCTAATGGTGTCAATGTTATATATGTAACAGGAATAATTAGTAAGGATAGAACACAGACTTATTCACTTTTGGAATTTGGGTATTGCCCATCTCTAGTTGCCCCTTGAGAAGGTGACGATGAACTTTGTCCTTTAATCATTACAGTTCATGCCCTTAGGGAGGGACTTCCAGGATTTTGAGCCAGTGACACTGAAGTGATAGTAATCTATTTCCAAGTCAGGATGGTGAGGGGCTTGGAGGGGAACTTGCAGGGGGTGGTGTTCCCATGTATCTGCTGCCCTTGTCCTTCTCGATGGAAGTGGTTGTGGGTTTGGAAGGTGCTGTCTGAGGGTCTTTGGTGAGTTTCTGCAGTGCATCTTGTAGCTGGTACACACTGCTGCTACTGAGTGTCGGTGGTGGTGGGAGTGGGTGTTTGTGGATGTGGTGCCAATCAAGCGGCTGCTTTGTCCTGGATGGTGTTGAGTTTCGTGAGTGTTGTTGGAGCTGCCCCCATCCAGGGCAAGTGGGTGTATTCCATCACACTCCGGACTGGGGCCTTGTAGATGGTGGACAGGCTTTGGGGAGTCAGGAGAGGAGTTACTTGCTGCAGGATGCGACCAAGTAACAAGACTAGACCACGTGGGCATTTGAGGCCTAACTGTGTCATTCAGTAGGATTATGGCTGATCTGATTTTTGGTGAGTTTCTGCAGTGCATCTTGTAGATGGTACACACTGCTGCTACTGAGCGTCGGTGGTGGGGAGTGGGGGGAGTGGGTGTTTGTGGATGTGCTGCCAATCTAGTGACTACTTTATCCTATGTACTATGTATAGGTGAGTGCTATATTAACAGTGTAATTAGTAAAAGCTGTTAGTACTGTTCAGGATTGTCTGTCTCAGTAAGAACCCAGCATTTTTGGCACACGTTATGTGAGCTAACATATGGGGGAGTACTCCGGGCATTTCATACTTGGCAAGGTGTTAGACCCAAGGAACCACGTCATGGTGGCAGCAGGTGGGTATGAGAAGATAGTGACAGCAACAACCAGGAAAGGTACAAAAAAGGTGATGGAGAAGGTGGCAGCTGTGAAGAGCTCTCTTCCTAAGAGCCATTAATAATTATTTCCCCGAGCTCAGTGTTGATATTTACAACGCTGATCCAGACTGAAGACTATAACTGCACTGAAGGGGGCAACCGCAGATGAGGAACAGTCAAGATTACGCACTCTCTCTGTCCAATCAGAGCAGCAGCTCACTGATTGGGCAAAGCAATCCAAGGGGGACGTCCAAGCCAAATTGCTGGAAAATACCACGGTACAGATCCCTGGGGATTCACTGTTGTTGCTCAGCTTCACCAATTTGCCTTCCCCAAAAACAGTACAAAAGCAGAAGAAAGTGCCTGGGACTGGACATAGGTTCATGCAGCATGGAACAGACCCTTCCGTCCAACCAGTCCACACTGACCACAATCCCAACGGAAACCCGTCCCACCTCCCTGTGCATGGCCCATTTTTATTCATGAATTTGTCCAAATGTCTTTTAAACACTGTAACTGTACCCACATCCACAACTTCCTCAGGAAGGTCATTTCACACACGAACCACTCTCTGTGAAAACAAATTGCTGCTTGTATCTTTTTGAAATCTTTCTCCTCTCACTTTATAAATGTGCACCGAGTCTTGAAATTCCCCACCCTGGGGAAAAGGCATCTGACATTCACATTATCTGCACCTGTCATGATTTAATTAATTTGTAAAAGATCATCCCCATAACCTCTGGTTTAGGTGGTGGTGTAAGTTTGGCTGTGGATTAAGTGGATTAAATGGGCAGATGTGCCTCCTCTGTTACTGTATGATTCAATGCAGAGTTAAACTAGTCCCACTTGTCTACACTCGTCCCACTTATCCAGCCAGAACTTCCCTATCCATGTACCTATCCAAATGTTTTTTTTAATGTTGTAACTGTACCTGTATCTACCACTTCCTCTGGAAATTCATTCCACATATGAACCACTCTCTGTGTGGAAACAATTGTCCCTCAGACCCCTTTTAAATCTTTCTTACTGTAGGATTGCAATACAATTTTTAAACAGGTGTTTGAAAGATCATAGGGCTACAAAAAAAAGGTGGAAAGCAAACATCTTGGTATGGATCGACACTCTATTGACATTCTGACAGAATTTCAACTGTTTAAAGAAAGAATCATACTTTAATAACTGGACAACCAATAGCTGAAGGAGAAGAGCAAACAGTCTAACTTCTAATCACCTTCAGAAGCAAATAATCAAACCCTCCACTATTTCTAATGATCCCTGTGAAGATCACAAGAGGACATTGGTTTAAAATGAGTGGGAAGCCAATTGCCCATAGTTCCACACAATACTCACAGCAACTGGTGAATGATATTGTACTGTGTATAGTTCTGGTCACCTTGCTATCGGAAGGATTTGTAGACACAACCACCTGATGAAGGAGCAGCGCTCCGAAAGCTAGTGCTTCCAAATAAACCTGTTGGACTATAACCTGGGTGTTGTGTGATTTTTAACTTTTCTATAGGGAGGATATTATTGAGTTGGAGAGATTTCAGTAAAGATATGCAAAGATGTTGCTGGGATTGGACATTTTGAGTTATACGGGGAGACTGGACAGACTTGGACCTTTTTCACTGGAATGTAGGAGGTTGAGGGGTGATCTTATAGACATTTAAAAATCATGAGGGGCATTGATAAGGTGACTAGTAAGGTAAGCGTTGGGAGAGTCCAAAACTAGGGGGTATATTTTTAAAGTAAGAGGGGAAGATTTAAAAGGGGTCTGAGGGACACACAGAGTGGTTCATGTGTGGAATGAATTGCCAGAGGAAGTGGTAGATACAGGTACAGTTACAACATTTAAAAAATACATTTGGATAGGTACATGGATAGGGAAGGTTTAGCTGTATAAATGGGACAAGTGCAGACAAGTGGGACTAGTTTAATTTGATAAACTCAGTCGGCAGGGACTGGTTGGTCCGAAGAGTCTGTTTCTGTGCTGGATGACTCTACGACGCTCTAATACCAAAGAAGCTTTGATGGAACACAGTCATGTCAGCAGGTGTCTGAGAGGGTGAGGGCAATGTTCCAGCTCACACACCCCAGTCAGACACAACATGTCATCACACCACAATAAATGCTGAAGCTTTCAGCTCCGTCTGACTGACAAAGCCAGCAGAGATGGACGATGTTCCAACCCTGACACTGCTGCCAAAGCAAACAGCATCCCTTTATCTGGCTTGTACCTGATGTACTCAGGAAATGAACACAGTCTGGTGTAGTCCACATACGATAAGCTAACTATTCACAACAGGCCTGGCATCATGTGAATTGGCATTAACTGCCAATACAGTGCCTCAGGATGGGCACCTGACACCCTGGACTAGCTTTTTGTGTTCTGTCAGTATGTACAAATCTACATCACATCGTATTGGCTACGGGGAAAGGTTAAAAAGACAAGGATTGTTTTCAGTGGAAAGACAGCAGCTGAGAGGAGACTGGTTAGAGGTCTACAACATTATGAGAGGCATGGATAGGGTGGACAGTCAGAGGCCTTTTCCCCAGGGTTGACATTTCAATTACAAGGGGTCGCAGGTTCAAGGTCAGAGGGGAAAAGTTTAAGGGAGATGTATGAGGAAAGTTTTTCACACAGAGAGTGGTAGGAGCCTGAAGGGGTGGTGGAAGCAGGCACGTTGGGGACATTTAAGAGACATCTGGATGGTAACAGGAATAGGGAGGGATTAGAGGGATAGGGACCAAATAAGGGCAGAAGGTTTGTTTTACAGTTTAGTTGGGGCATGATGATCGGCACAGGCTTGAAGGGCCGAAGGGCCTGAGTCCTGTGCTGTACTCCTCTTTGTTAGCTTTTGTGAGCTGTGACATGACAAACCTGTCCATTACAGCTGAGAGATGGTGTACAGCCCAGCCTTGGGTTAGTGCAGCCTTGTCACTCAGGATTGATTCGATGTGGAATAAGAAATAAACAAATTCATCATCCCAAGTGTCAGCTTCCTCGGTAGAACAGGCTCGATGGGCTGAATGGCCTACTCCTGTTCCTAAGTTTCTGTTAATTGGTGGAGCTCCAGTACTTGTGTTTTGAAGTAAGCTTGCACCCTATGTTTATGTTTAAATCCGAGCAGATGGAATGTTATACTAAAGAGGTGCCCACTAAAAGCATAATCTCGCCTCCAAGTAATTTTCCAAGCTCAATACCAAGGATCGATGTTTCCCTGAGTCTTTCCCAGAGAGAGGGCAGGAGCTGGCAATGTTTGGAACATTCTTCAGTCGATACCGTTTCCTTAGAAGATCACTTGAACTGTCAGAGGAGAAAGTGAGGTCTGCAGATGCTGGAGATCAGAGATGGAAATGTGTTGCTGGAGAAGCGCAGCAGGTCAGGCAGCATCCAGGGAACAGGAGAATCGATGTTTCGGGCATTAGCCCTTCTTCAGGAAGAACTTGAACTGTCAGTCAGCTCGTACAGGTGTGGATCCTGTCATTCATACCCACCAGCTTGGCCTCGCTATCACAGACAATATGCCAGGCTTTGGAAAAAACTCAACATGAGCGTGAGGCAAACTTGAGGCAATATAGTCTTGTTCTGAACAATAGAAAACATCAAATCAACTTCTTTGGTTCAATTGACCTGTGAAATAGCATCAGTTCTGATTCTACCAAAATAGACAATGTACAGGGGCTGTCTACATCAATGACCAAGGTGCCTCGATTTTGCCACCTCTTTATCTGTAGGGTCTGAATATTGTGACCAAAGTGTCACCTCTTTAAGAGCTCCTCCACAAAAATGAATACTGTTTGTGGGCCAGGAAAATCACCAGCATCGACATCGATCTCTCAAAAATGTATTCCCATCCAGCAAGTGTCTTCTTCATTCTTATTATGACCCTGCTGAACTCACCGTGTTACAGGGAGGTGCGTCTCTCTGAGCCCCATGGTTATTACTGAGTGATGAGATTGTCGCATGATACACTTAGTTCCAAGGTCCTTCAGGGAAACCACGCAGCACAATGATGAGGAAACTCTGGCTTGAGGCTTCAGAACACTGCTGTGCCAAATCTGCAAGTAATTTGTTGTCCACACCAGCCACAACCAATCAAAAATAATCTGCCGTAGGCCTCTGACAAGCACCCCTTCAAGGTTTATTTGCAAAGATCCAAGGGTGTAATTTCAGAGTACAGTACAAGTTCCCATATGACCACTTCTGATGCTTTTAGCTGATATCCAAATCCCAATAAAAACAGAGATTTTCCTCCACACCTACAGATGGATGTTTTGAATTGGAACTGGAAGCCAGTCTTAACAGTGATCTCATTCAGCTTGGTCACTGCCAAGCGGAACAGATTGAGCAAGCTGACCAGCTGTACCAGGTCAAATACAGCTGTCAACAGCAGGGCCAGCCTGACCACATCCAACAGATCCCTGAGTCAGTCCGTGCATTCTGCTCATTCAGAATGTCCGAGTATGTCATCTGCAAAGGCAAATCAATTACAATTCTATAAACGTTCTGGAGAGACTCGCTGGACAATATTTCTACAGGCAAGGCAAGTTGGCAAACTGGATCCAGGATGGACTTACAAATGGAAAGCAGAGAGAGAGGTGGTGGGGGGCTGGTTTTGTGAATGGGAGCCGAGGACCAGCGATATGCCACAGGGATCGGTGCTGGGACCCTTGCTGTTTGCTATATACATTATCGACTTGGATCTGAATGTACATGGTGTAGTTAGTAAGCTTACAGTTGTCAGAGACATTGTTGCTGGTGAAAAGGATGGTCTCAGGCTGCAGTCTGACATTGATCAGCTGGTAAACTGGGCAGAGTAACGGCAGGTGGATGTTAATCCTGAGAAGTGTAGGTGATGAGTTTTGGGACATCTAATGTGAAAGGATATGGTCAGTCCCTCAGGAGTACTGAGGGACAAAGGGACCTTGGTGTACAAGTCCTGAGGTCCTTGAAGGTGTCAGCACAGGGAGACAAGGTGGGGAAGAAGGAATATGGGGCATAGAATAAAGGAGCAAGGAAGTTTTGTTGCAACTTTCTAAAACATTGGTTAGGCCACAGCTGGAGAACTGTGTGCCGTCCTGGTCACACTCTCTCGGAAGATGTGATTGTGCTGGAGGGGGGTCCAGACGAGATTCACCAGGATGTTGCCTGGGATGGAAAGTCTTAGTGATAAGGAGAGACTGGATAGGTGGGATTGTTTTCCCTGGAGCAGAGGAGGCTGGGGGACGGAGGGGGTGGGGGCAATCTGATTGAGGGATATGTGAAAGGGTAGTTTGTGAGAATTTTTTCCCCACGGCAGACATGTCTAAGACCAGTTTAAGGTGAAGAGTGAGTGGTTTAGAGGGGATCTGAGGAAACACTTTCTCACCCAGAGGATGGTAGAAATATGGAAGGTGCTGCCTGAGAGGGTGATGGGGGCAGGGACTCTCCCAACATTGCAGACCCATCTGGATGAGCTCTTAAAACACCAGGGCACCGTCAGCTGTGGACCAGGGGCAGGGAAATGGGATTGGTGTTAGTTTGGTGTTCGATGGTCAGCACATGGTGGACCAAAAGGGGCAGGTTGTTGCCTGGGATGGAGCATTTCAGTGATGGATAGGGGCTGGATAAGCTCGGAGTGTTTTCTTTGGAGCAGAGAAGGTTGAGGGGGAACCTTATAGAGTGGTACTAGATCATGAGTGGAGGGACAGGGGGGACAGGAAGCAGCTTTTACCCACAGTTGAAAGGTCAATAACAAAGGGAATACTTTTAAAGTGAAAGGCGGGCGGTTTAGAGGGGATTTGAGTTTTCACTCAGAGGGTAGTGGGAGTCTGCCTGGGAGAATGGTTGAGGTGGGAAACCTCACAAACATTTAGAAAGCACTTAGGCGAACACGGAAAGTGTCATGACATTCAAGGCTGTGGGTCTAGTGTGGGAAAGTGGGACGAGTTCAGATTTCCTGTATTTTTGGTGGTATACACTTCCTGGGCCAAAGGACCTTGTGTGTACTGTAGGATTCTCTTGAGTTGATCACTTGATGACTCAAGGATTGCCACACTTCAGGCATTTAGCTGCCTGATTGCTCTGTGTGTGATTCAGTTTGGAATCACATCTTACCCAATCCAGTATAGCCGATGTCGTGGTTATTTGAGGAGATTTTCCAAGGGGGGTGACAATGTCACTTGGGACCGATCTATCAGACTATCACCACATTTTCTTGCATCAGTTAGAGGGTAGGGAGTGTGAAACGAAGTGGATTGATTGTTTCCAGATCAAGTTCTCTGTAAGAAAGGCTGGTAAACCCTTAACCCTCACACTGACAACTACGCGGTCTCAAATGAATTCAGCTTTCAAAGCCCCACCCCTCAGCTTCCTGCTGGATGATCTAATTCCATTATAAAGATTTTTGTTGATTGTTCTAAACGCTGAAATTGCTGGTCAATTCTTGCCTGCTCTCTCAATAAACTTTTATCTGGGGCTGATACATGGCAGATAGTTCAGTCATGGCTTGCACTTGGCCATTGAACTCCCTCCCAGGCTGTGTCCTATCACACCAGCGTCGATGGCATCGGTTGGTCGTGCTGTCTGGATGGTGCTGCTTGTTCCTGTGTAGGTCTGAAGCTATTCTCTGGAACAAAAGCTGCTGTTTCCAGAGCTCCCCCGTCTGCCCTTGTTGTCCCACACCCACATTTTGTCAGAGAATTGAGGTAATGACAAGACCAGCACATCCTTCCTGAGATATGGGAACCAAAACTGTTCACAATGTTCCAAATGAGGTGTTAGCAGAAGCTGATGGGACCGCAGCAATACATCTTTGCTCTTGTATTCCCGCCATCTTGTAATGAACACCAAACAATATTAGTAGTTGGATCCCATGAACTCTGACCTTTAGGACCAGCCTTCCATGTGGGACCTTATCAAAAGCCTTACTGAAGTTGATGTAAATATATTTAGTCACCTTTTCGAAAAACTCATTCAGTTAATCAGACATGATCTCCCCCCAACAAACCTCTGCTGACTATCCCTGGTCAATCCCTGCCTTTCCCAGTGTTCCAGGCTGACATTCTGCTCTCTGATTGGTCCCACCCTTTTCCTGATAACCCTCTTATTCTTAATTATTTATAAAATACCTTGGGGTTTTCCTGATCCCAGCTGTCAAAGATGTTCTTGCCCCTCTTTGTCCTCCGAATTCCTTTTTGCGTAACTCCCTACACTCTCTGTACTTTTGAAGGGCCTCCCCTGTTTTTTTGTGTTCTGTATTGGACATATGCTTCTTTCTGATCAAACTCCCTTGACCCCCCCGCTCCCCCCCCACCACCCCAAGGGTTCCCTGGACTGCCTGTCCTTACCCTTCACTCTTTGAGGAACATGTTGGCCCTGAATTCTCACTATACTTGTTTAAAAATATTTTATCTTGAAAGGAGTGGGATACTGTTGAATTCTTCTGATTCTGCTTCGGTGTGAGTTTAGAGACTGATAGACCCGTACCGAGGGTATGGACTGGGATGAACAAGGTCAGACATCACAGGACACCAGGTTATAGTCCGACAGGTTTATTTGAAATCACAAGCTTTCGGAGCGCTGCCCCTTCATCAGGTGAAGTGAGGGAGAAGCTCACAGGCCCAGAGTTTATAATCAGAGAGAATTTATAATCAGATAATTTATAATCAGAGAGATCAATGAGCAGAGAGATCAAAATATCATACAAACGGTGTGACTGCAGTGTTGGCAGGCCGAATAATGGGTCTCCGCAGGTGATTAAGAGCGTCAGATGGAGTGAGTAAAGAGCTGAATAAACATCTGATTAACTGAGGCATAGAGATAATTCCAAAATAATAAAAAATAAGGCGGTGCTGGAGACTAACCAAATGACTGGAGAAACATACGAGGTATGACATTTGCATGCCCGTCCAAGAAAGAAGGAACGAGAATGACAAGACCTTGATCATGATGGTGGCCCGCTGGGCTGCAGATTCCAGGGGATGGCCCAGTGTGGCCTCACCGTTGGCTGGTTTGGCTGTGGCTCAGACAGGCACAGCACAGGCCTCCCTGTGCAGACCCGAGCAGACCCCACCCCCGGCAGCCTTTGTGCCCCAGCGAGATTCTGTCCAGTGTGTGGGGGCCTATTCCCCAACATCAGCTTCTTTCAGAGACTCCCTGCTTTCAAGTGAACCTCCAGATGATCCTCTGAGTGGGGTTGGGGGAGGGGGGGAGGAATTTCTGTGCAGACCCTGGCAATCTGCAGAGTTGAAGCTAAGGGCTGCAGAGTTAAGTGACTTCAGTGACAGCTGATCACTTTGCTGGATATAGCTGTGTATCTGCCGTGCGCAATACTGCCCCCAGTGGACTTCCCACAGATGTTCACTCTCGATTCGGCCTCAGGGCGGAGGGCGCTGACTGACTGTTTCTGCTCAGTCTGCAGATATTGCAACACCCTCTGGTGAAATCCCAACTTGAAAATATTCACTGATCACAGCCCAGCAGTTCCCACCCAAGGGTTTATTTGCATGGTGTTGTGGTAATCCATTTCGGCAGACCAATGATCACAGATCTCCATGTTTTGTTTTGGCTCCTCATGGGTTTTATTCTAAAAATCCCCGAAACAGAAGTGAAGCCAGTTCCACGGCTCGCTGACACATGTTTCTACAGTCCCCAGTGAGGACTAATTACTTCCTGCCAAAAGATGCTGCCACATTACAGATTCCAATCAATTCCATTTCATTTTGGCCCACAAGGGTGGAGCAGATTGTACAAATCGCAAATGATAAACGTCACTCCATACAGTTACACAGTGAGTGACCCTTACGCTGCTGAATAAACACTGACCCTGTACGGTTACACAGTGAGTGACCCTTACGCTGCTGAATAAACACTGACTCTGTACAGTTACACAGTGAGTGACCCTTCCCCTGCAGAATAAACCCTGACTCTGTACAGTTACACAGTGAGTGACCCTTACCCTGGGGAATACACACTGACTCTGTACTGTTACACAGTGAGTGACCCTTACCCTGGAGAATACACACTGACTCTGTACGGTTACACAGTGAGTGACCCTTACCCTGGAGAATACACACTGACTCTGTACAGTTACACAGCGAGTGACCCTTACCCTGGAGAATACACACTGACTCTGTACAGTTACACAGTGAGTGACCCTTACCCTGGAGAATACACACTGACTCTGTACGGTTACACAGTGAGTGACCCTTACCCTGGAGAATACACACTGACTCTGTACAGTTACACAGTGGATAAGATATCCCCACAAAGCTGTGGTGCTTATTTTGCTGAGTACTGTGTGTCTCTGATGACAGCTATCAGACAGTGTGCATTGACTGACCTTTGTTGTGTGTAAGGTTTCTGAACGTTGCTGTTGACTTGGACCCTTACCCTGGAGAATACACACTGACTCTGTACGGTTACCCAGTGGATAAGATATCCCCACAAAGCTGTGGTGGTTATTTTGCTGATTACTGTGTGTCTCTGATGACAGCTATCAGACAGTGTGCATTGACTGACCTTTGTTGTGTGTAAGGTTTCTGAACGTTGCTGTTGACTTGTTCCCAACTCATTGCGTTAAACAAGCCCCTGAATCAAACTTGTCCCTGTGGTTGTCACGGATTTGTCTGGTGTTGTTGACTGAAATGTAAAGGCGCTGTCTAACAGAGAGTGGGACATCATGAGGGGGGCAATTTCTTAGTGAGCATTCTCAGACGCATCGTCAGGCAGAGCGAATCATTTCCAACGTCAATCAGTGACTGATATTCTGGGTGGAGAGTAAGCCTGCTGATGTCGGATCCAACAGATCATTAATTACTGCGGTTCCAGGAATTGACAATACTTTGGTTTTTTTCAAGGGCTGGATCTGTTGATGTACTTAACAATGACAGTGAAAATTAACCTCCCAGCATCTGCAGAATGTAAATGTTCACAGAAGCTGACAGTTCACAGGCCGGTGAGGGAGTAAAGCCAGGCTTGTGTTTATACTGTCAGGAATCAGGTACAAGATAAACGCTGCCTCGATTGTCTGGAGGGATTATGGGTAAAAGTCAACATGGCCGCTATAGGTGCTGCTCATTTGGACCTTGATTTGAAGGTTTCCTCACACGTTTAATGTTGGAATGAAATTTCACATCCACTCTTGAACCAAGGGAATTTATTCGTCCCAGACAGAAATGGTGTGGAGTCTGTGTCAATCACACTTTCAAAGACAAGCCAAGCAAAACCCATCATCAGATGCGGTCTGCCCAACCATGTTCCAGAGGACTGTCTGGGCTTTTACCACACACCCCCCCCACCCCCCGACCTCCATCCCTCACCAACTCCCCTTCACAGTCACCAGCAAAAAGTCATTGGAGCAGCTCCCATTGGACCAGGAACTACATGTCAAGCTGTGTCCCAGGAATAATCGTAATGAGCTTGGACTCGACACGTTCGACAGGCGAAAGGAGCCCGAGGGAGGGAGTAGACGTCTCCCGATTTGAGAGTGGAGTGAGGAAGCAGGAGTGGTCCGGTTTGAGGAGAGAAGGAGGGTCCAGGAGGGAACATAAGGATTGATCAGAAAGGATGAGGGGATTGTGGACTGCCGTCCAGGGAGAGCTGGAGCGGGAGCCTGGAGCTGGACAATCAAACGCAGCATTCCAGGAATGGGTCACAGGGAGAAACGAAGGGATATACTCTGTATCTAACCCCGTGCTGTCCCTGTCCTGGGAGTGTTCGATGGGGACAGTGTAGAGGGAGCTTTACTCTGTATCTGACCCCGTACTGTCCCTGTCCTGGGAGTGTTCGATGGGGACAGTGTAGAGGGAGCTTTACTCTGTATCTAACACCGTGCTGTCCCTTCCCTGGGAGTATTTGATGGGGACAGTGTAGAGGGAGCTTTACTCTGTATCTAACCCTGTGCTGTCCCTTCCCTGGGAGTGTTTGATGGGGACAGTGTAGAGGACGCTTTACTCTGTATCTAACCCCGTGCTGTCCCTGTCCTGGGAGTGTTTGATGGGGACAGTGTAGAGGGAGCTT
>NC_057716.1:108086652-108089921 GCF_004010195.1 Chiloscyllium plagiosum
ACGCTCCAGGGAAAACAGCCCCAGCCTGTTCAGCCTCTCCCTGTAGCTCAGATCCTCCAACCCTGGCAACATCCTTGTAAATCTTTTCTGAACCCTTTCAAGTTTCACAACATCTTTCCGATCGGAAGGAGACCAGAATTGCACACAATATTCCAACAGTGGCCTAACCAATGTCCTATACAGCCACAACATGACCTCCCAACTCCTGTACTCAATACTCTGACCAATAAAGAAAAGCATACCAAACGCCTTCCTCACTATCCTATCTACCTGTGATATGGTTAGGGTTATTTTGGATCAAATGCAAAATTCCAGGAATGGTTTACAGCAAGTATCCCGGGAATGGGTCACATGGAATATCCTGAGAATTGGTCAAAGGGAAGCGGTTTCTGAGCACGGAGCTGCAGTTCATCAGGAGCTCATCAGAGGGCAGCTTCCTGAATACAGAGCAGTTCAGGAACTTGCCCAGATGGTTGTCGGAATTTCCATCAGCAGCAAAACAGCACCCATCCAAACACCCGAACCAGGAGTGAGCTCTCCTCTCAGTCTGACTGTTTTCTCATATTCCCTCCGTGACGGGCCAGAAATTCACATTCTGGAATGAGAATGACCCAGAAAATCACAATGTCGCATGTGTCAACATTTTTATTCCTTCATACATGGTGGTGTTGGTTGCGTGATTATTTATTACCCCGTCCCTAGTTGCCCCTTGAGAAGGTGGGGGTGAGCTGCCTTCTTGAACCACTGCAGTCCATGTGCTGTAGGTAGACCCACAATGCCCTTAGGGAGGGAATTCCAGGATTCTGACCCAGTGACACTGAAGGAACGGCGATATATTTCCAAGTCAGGATGGTGAGGGGCTCGAGGGGAACTTGCAGGGGGTGGTGTTCCCATGTATCTGCTGCCCTTGTCCTTCTCGATGGAAGTGGTTGTGGGTTTAGAAGGTGTTGCCTGAGGATATTTGGTGAATTTCAACAGTTCATCTTGTAGCTGGTACACACTGCTGCTACTGAGTGTGGGTGGGGGAGGGAGTGGGTGTTTGTGGATGTGGTGCTAATCAAACGGCTGCTTTGTCCTGGGTGGTGTCAAGCTTCTTGAGTGTTGTTGGAGCTGCCCCCATCCAGGGCAAGTGGGGAGTATTCCATCACAATCCGGACTGGAGCCTTGGAGATGATGGACAGGCTTTGGGGAGTCAGGAGAGGCGTTGCTTCCTGCAGGATATGACCAAGTAACAAGACTACTTGGACATTTGAGCCCTAACTGTGTCATTCAGTAAGATTATGGCTGATCTGATTTTAAGCTCAGATATCAGACCCAAATATTCCTTACCCACTTGGTAGTCAAGGATCTACAACCTTCTGCGTTTAAAATATTTAATGATTCCTCACTTCTGACTGGCTCTGAGAGGGCTGTCCCTCTCCCCTCCCCTCTGGAATTCAGCTCTTTTGTCCATGTTTGACCCAAGGCTGTAATGGGGTCAGGAGCTGAGTGACCCTGGGGGAACCCAAACTGGGTGTCACTGAGCAGGTTATTGCTGAGCAGGTGCTGCATGATAGCTCTGTTACTGACCCCTTCCATCACTTTCCTGATGATCGAGAGGAGACTGATGGGGCGGGAATTGGCCGGGTTGGGTCTGTATCTAACTCAGTGCTGTCCCTGTCCTGAAAGTGTTTGGTGGGGACAGTGTAGAGAGAGCTTTCCTCTCTACCAAACCCCATGCTGTTCCTATCCTGGGAGTGTTTGATGTTGAAAGCATAGAGGGGGCTTTACGTTCAGTTTAAAGATGTAGTGAGAGTTTTCCTCTGCATCTAACATTGTGTTCACTTGTTCTCAGAGTGTTTGATGGGGATAGCATTGAGTTTTCAATTTAAAGGTGAAGAGGAAGGTTTACTGTGTATCTAACTGTGTGCTGTACCCAGACTCAGAGAGAGGGACAGCACAGTAAGTGGGGAGTATTCCATCAGATCTGCTCCAGTCAAAAATGGCCACCTCAGTATTTTGATCCCCTTTCCCAGCAGTTCACCCTTCGCTTTGGCATCAGAAATACATATCGACATCCTCCTTCAGTGTGCTGAGGATTTCTGTCTCTCCCCCCCTCACAGGTAGTGAGTTCCAGATTTCCTCTGGGTGAGAAAGATTTCCCTCGCATCCCCTCGATACCTCCTGCCCCTCACCTGGAATCTGAGGGCCCCTTGGCCATTGCTCCCTCCATCAAGGGGAAAGGTTTATTTCGGTCTGCTCTCTCTATGACTCTCATAATTTTTTTACATCTGTCCTGTCCCCTCTGTCAGTTTCTGCTGCTGTCCTGTGCCTGTCCTGGGAGGATTTAGAGTCATAGAGATCATAGAGAAGTCCCACCTGCCAGCACCCGGCCCATATCCCTCCAAACCCTTCCTATTCATATACCCATCCAGATACCTTTTTAATGCTGTAATTGTACCAGCCTCCACCACATCCTCTGGCAGCTCATTCCATACACGTACCACCCTCTGTGTGAAAAAGTTGCCCCTTAAGTCTCTTTTATATCTTTCCCCTCTCATCCTAAACCTACGCTCTCTAGTTCTGGACTCCCTCACCTCAGGGAAAAGACTTGGTCTATTTATCCTATCCATGCCCCTCATGATTTTATAGCTGGAAATGTGTTGCTGGAAAAGCGCAGCAGGTCAGGCAGCATCCAGGGAACAGGAGAATCGACGTTTCGGGCATAAGCCTTTCTTCAGGAATGAGGAAAGTTTGTCCAGCAGGCTAAGATAAAAGGTAGGGAGGAGGGACTTGGGGGAGGGGTGTCGGAAATGTGATAGGTGGAAAGAGGTCAAGGTGAGGGTGAAAGGTCAGACTGGGGTGGGGGCGGAGAGGTCCTTTTCCTCCGCTACATCGATGACTGTATCGGCGCCGCCTCGTGCTCCCACGAGGAGGTTGAACAGTTCATCCACTTCACCAACACCTTCCACCCCGACCTCAAATTCACCTGGACAGTCCCAGATTCCTCCCTCCCCTTCCTCGACCTATCTATTTCTACCTCAGGCGACCGAATCAACACGGACATCTACTACAAACCAACCGACTCCCACAGCTACCTGGACTACACCTCCCCCCACCCTGCCCCCTGTCAAAACGCCATCCCATCCTCCCAATTCCTTCGTCTCCGCCGCATCCGCTCCCAGGAGGACCAGTTCCAAAAACGCACAACACAGATGGCCTCCTTCTTCAAGGACCACAATTTCCCCCCCGACGTGGTCGACGATGCCCCCCACCGCATCTCTTCCACT
>NC_057716.1:108092183-108092370 GCF_004010195.1 Chiloscyllium plagiosum
CCCTCAGGATTCCCTCCAACAACTTGCCCACCAATGACGTCAGGCTCACCGGTCTGTAGTTCCCAGGCTTGCCTTTACCACCCTTCTTAAACAGTGGCACGTTTGCCAACCTCCAGTCTTCCGGCACCTCACCTGTGACTATCGATGATACAAATATTTCAGCAAGAGGCCCAGCAATCACTTCTCA
>NC_057716.1:108092452-108102219 GCF_004010195.1 Chiloscyllium plagiosum
CAGCACTTCCTCCTCTGTAATCTGGACATTTTGCAAGATGTCACCATCTATTTCCCTACAGTCTATATCTTCCATATCCTTTTTCACAGTAAATACTGATGCAAAATACTTGTTTAGTGTCTCCCCCATTTGCTGCGGCTCCACACAAAGGCCACCTTGCTGATCTTTGAGGGGCCCTATTCTCTCCGTAGTTACCCTTTTGTCCTTAATATATTTGTAAAAACCCTTTGGATTCTCTTTAACTCTATTTGTCAAAGCTATCTCATATCCCCGTTTTGCCCTCCTGATTTCCCTCTTAAGTATACTCCTACTGCCTTTCTACTCTTCTAAGGATTCACTAAATCTGTCCTGTCTGTACCTTACATATGCTTCCTTCTTTTTCTTAAACAAACCCTCAGTTTTCTTTAGACATCCAGCATTCCCTATACCTACCAGCCTTCCCTTTCACCCTGATAGGAATATACTGTCTCTGCAACTATACAAAACGCTGGTGCGGCCACACTTGGAGTATTGTGTACAGTTCTGGTCACCACATTACAGGAAGGATGTGGAAGCTTTGGAAAAGCTGCAGAGGAGATTTACCAGGATGTTGCCTGCTCTGGAGCGAAGGCTGAGAGGAAAGGCTGAGAGACTTGGGTCTGAAGAGACATACAAGATGATCAGAGGATTACATCGGGTAGACAGTGAGAGTCTTTTTCCTCGGATGATGATGACGTCAGCTTGTACGAGGGGACATAACTACATACTGAGGGGTGATAGATTATACACAGATGTCAGAGGCAGGTTCTTTACGCAGAGAGTGGTTTGGGCGTGGAATGCCCTGCCTCCCAATGTAGTTAACTCAGCCACATTAGGGAGATTTAAACAATCCTTGGATAAGCACACGGATGATGATGGGATAGTGTAGGGGGGTGAGCTCAGATTAGTTTAGAGGTCGGCACAACATCGAGGGCCATAGGGCCTGCATTGTTCTATGTTCTATTGTTCTATGTTCTATGGACGCTCATTATCTCATTTCTGAAGGCTTCCCATTTTCCAGCTCTCCCTTTACCTGTGAACATCTGCCCCCAATCGGATTTTGAAAGTTTTTTGGATCAGAGTGGTGCTGGAAAAGCACAGCAGTTCAGGCAGCATCCGAGGAGCAGGAAAATTGACGTTTCGGGCAAAAGCCCTTCATCAGGAATAGAGGCAGGGAGCCCGCAGGGTGGAGAGATAAATGAGAGGGGAGTGGGGGTGGGGGGAAGCTTTTGCTGAATGGTTGGCATTTTACTTTTAACTAATTGTTATTAACTTTTGAGTAAATTGTTGGGATAATTCTGGCCAATCTGTGTCCATCTGATCTCCCTGCTCTCTGATTGGCCAGTCTGGCTCTCTGCAGTATGCTGGTGAGACTGAGTCCATTGAGAGGATCAGAGGGAGGGGCTGCCTCCTAACCCCATCCGACTGTGACTCAACTCTTCCAAGACTGAGATCATTGCTGATCCTGAAGGCACAGTTCTGGGCCAAACCAGGAGTTGAAACTGGACAGAGTTTTAAATAATGTTAATATTTTACATCAGAGTGCTGCTGTTTCAATCATTATTTTTTCATGCTGAGGAATTGTTGGTTGGTCTAAGTGTTTTGGGGTCTCGCTTGGCGTTAACTGCCCATGTCAGTCAGCAGTTGGCACCTCACACTCCCCAACCCCCCCCCCCAGCTCATTGGCCCTGATTCTGGAGTCGGGCTCAGAGGACATGTGCTTTCCATCTTCAGCACTCTCAACTGGGGACAATCTGCTTTCAATGCTGCGCATTGCCCAGCTTGTTGGCAGGAGGAGATAACGCTGCTCCACCCTGCTGAGGCAGGAGGGAGGGGGAGTGGTGACATAGTTGACTCTGTGTGTGTGTGTGTGTGTGTCTGTGTGTGTCTGTCTGTGTGTTTGTGTGTCTGTGTTCGTGTGTCTGTGTGTGTGTGTCTGTCTGTGTGTTTGTGTGTCTGTGTTCGTGTGTCTGTGTGAGACTCTGTGTTCACATTGCTCCTGGAATCGCAGTGTGGAAAGAAGCCATTCGGCCCATTGAGTCAGCACCGACTCTCCAAAGAGTATCCCATCCTGCCCCAACCTCCTATACTATCCTCTTAACCCCACATTCACCATGGCCAATCCACCTAACCTGTCATCACTGAGTGGCACATCAGCTTGTTCCTCTTCCCCTGAACTGCTGGGCCTGGTCTTAGGGGTTGGAGATTGAAATAATCAAAATGTGAAATTCTTAAATGAAGTGAATGATAACAAACTGATATTCCCTGGATATTTGCAGCATGATTTGAGACCACGGGCCATTAGAACATAACATATCTCAACAGGATAAGTCCATTCGGCCCATTGAACCTGCTCGCCCTTTGATCATGGCTGGTCTGTTTCTCAACCCCACCCTCCTGCCTTCCCCTGTAACCCGTGATCCCCTTCCCAATCAAGAACTATCTCTGTCTCAAATACACTCAATAACTCGGCCTCAGCGGCAATGAGTTCCACAGAGTCCCCACCCTCTGTCTGGAGAAATTCCCCCTCATCTCAGTTCTAAAGGATCATCCCTTCACCCTGACGCTGTGCCTTCAGGTCGCAGTCTCTCCTCCTGGTGGAACCATCTTCTCCATGCCCATTCGATCCAGGTCTCTCAGTATTCTGGACGTTTCAATGAGGGAAATGAAAGTAGGCAGGACCCTTGCAACTGGGATATCACAGAAATGAACATGGACTTTCCAAGGAACATGAGTCCCAGCAGATGGCTGCTGGGCCAGTACAATTCAATCTCGATTTTCAAATCCAACACGCTGGCTCCATTATTGAATATTTGCATCATAAATCCCAGTGCCCTTACTAATCCAGGAGTTATCTTGGTAAATTTGTCTCAGTGTGACCTGAGTTTAATCCTCCCTTTCCTGAGGCGGCTAAGCGTGTTACACGGAAGATCCTGAGTATCACCTGAAGGCCAGTGCCACTTTCAGAGGAACCAGCTACCAAGGCCTGACCTTGCTCATTTCAGGCTCATCTCTAACTGCAACATTTTTAAACTTTGTTCATTGGATGTAGGGGTCACTGGCTGGGCCCAGCATTTATTACCTGCCCCTAGTTACCCCTTGAGAAGGTGGGGGTGAGCTGCCTTCTTGAACCGCTGCAGTCCATGTGCTGTGGGTAGGCCCACAATGCCCCTTAGGGAGGGAATTCCAGGATTCTGACCCAGCGACACTGAAGGAACAACGATATATTTCCAAGTCAGGATGGTGAGGGGCTGGGAGGGGAACTTGCAGGGGGTGGTGTTCCCATGTACCTGCTGCCCTTGTCCTTCTCGATGGAAGTGGTTGTGGGTTTGGAAGGTGCTGTCTGAGGGTCTTTGGTGAGTTTCTGCAGTGCATCTTGTAGATGGTACACACTGCTGCTACTGAGTGTGGGTGGGGGAGGGAGTGGGTGTTTGTGGATGTGATGCCAATCAAACGACTGCTTTGTCCTGGATGGTGTTGAGCTTCTTGAGTGTTGTTGGACCCATCCAGGGCAAGTGGGGGGTATTCCATCACACTCCAGACTTGTGCCTTGTAGATGGTTGACAGACTTTGGGGGAGTCACGAGGGGACTTACTCTCTGTAGTATTCCCAGCCTCTGACCTGCTCCTGTAGCCACTGTGTTTATGTGGTGAGTCCAGTTGAGTTTCTGGTCAATGGTAACCCCCAGGATGGTGACAGAGGGGATTCAGTGATGGTAACACCATTGAGTGTCAAGGAGCGATGGTTAGATTGTCTCTTATTGTTGATGGTCATAGCCTGACATCTGTGTGGTGTGAATGTTACTTGCCCCTTGTCAGCCCAAGCCTGGATATTGTCCAGATCTTGTTCCATTTGAACATGGACTGCTCCAGTACCTGAGGAGTGGTGAATGGTGCTGAACATTGTGTAATCATCAGGGACCATCCCCACTTCTGACCTTCTGATGGAGGGAAGGTAATTGATGAAGCAGCTGAAGATGGTTGGGTCTAGGACACTCCCCTGAGGGACTCCTGCAGAGATGTCCTGGAGCTGAGATGACTGACCCTCCCACAACCACAACCATCTTCCTCTGTGCCAGGTATGACTCTAACCAGCAGAGAGTTTGCCCCCTGATACCCATTGATTCCAATTTAGCCAGGGCTCCGTGATGCCACACTCGGTCGAACGCAGCCTTGATATCAAGGGCTGTCCCTCTCCCCTCATGATGATCGAGAGGAGACTGATGGGGCGGGAATTGGCCGGGTTGGATCTGTCCTGCTTTTTCTGTCCAGGACATACCTGGGCAATTTTCCACATTGTCGGGGAGATGCCAGTGTTGTAACTGGACTGGAACAGCTTGGCTCGGGGAGAGGCAGGTTCTGGAGCACACGTCTTCAGTGCTATTGCTGGAGTGTTGTCAGGGCCCATAGCCTTTACAGTATCCAGTGCCTCCAGCTGTTTCTTGATATCACGTGGAGTGAATCGAATTGGCTGGAGACTGGTGTCTGTGACGCTGGGGACCACTGGAGGAGGCTGAGATGGATCACCCACTCGGCACGTCTGGCTGAAGGTTGCTGGGAAAGTTTCAGCCTTAACCTTTGCCCTGATGTGCTGGGTCCCTCCATCGTTGAGGGTGGGGAGATTTCTGGAGCCTCCTGCTCCAGTGAGTTGTTTAATTCTCCACCCCCATTCAGTGCTGGATGTGGCGGGACTGCAGAGCTTCGATCTGGGATCACTGAGCTCTGTCTGTCACTTGCTGTTTATGCTGTTTGGTGGGAAGTAGTCCTGTTTGGTAGCTTCACCAGGCTGGCGCCTCAGCTTCAGGTCTGTGCTGCTCCTGGTGTTCCCTCCTGCACTGTCCATTGAACTTGGGTTGATCCCCTGGCTTGATGGTAATGGTTGAGTGGGGGATATGCCGGGCCATGAGGTTACAGATTGTGCTGGAGTACAGACCTGCTGCTGTTGATGGCCCACAGCACCTCATAGATGCCAGTCTTGAGTTGCTGGATCTGTTCAAAGTCTGTCCCATTTAGCACGATGATAGTGTCACACAACCCGATGGAGGGTATTCTCAATGTGAAGGTGGGACTTTGTCTCCACAAGGACTGTGTGGTGGTCACTCTTACCGATACTGTCAGGGACAGATACACCTGCAGACGGCAGATTGGTGAGGATGGGGTCAAGTCTGTTTCTCCCCCTTGTTGGTTCCCTCACCACCTGACCCAGACTCAGTCCAGCAGCGATGTCCTTTAAGGACCTGACCAGCTCGATCAGTAATGCTGCTGCTGAGCCACTCTTGGTGGTGGGACAGTGAAATCCCCCACCCAGAGGACTCTCTGTGCCCTTGCCACCCTCAGTGCTTCCTGAAAGTGTTGTTCAACATGGAGGATTCCGATTCACCAGCTGAGGGAGGAGTGTACAGATCATTCTGCTATAACGTGTGTTTCGTCAGCGTGAATTGGCTGTAACGTGATTGACGAATTGTGGACGTTGTTTGGATAATGCCGACTTTATAATGAACGGGTAACTGGATTTTCTATTAGCGATGCTCGACAGCACGATTTTCTATAGCACAAGGTTACAGTGGAATGGAAGTGTGTTTTCACAGAACGCCCTGTACCAGGTAATGAGCAGGAGGTTTCCTTGTCCATGTTTAATCTGAAGCCTTGAGGTTTCATGGTGTCCAGGGTAAATGATGAGGAGTGCTGGCTGGGCAATTAGGGACAGGCAATTAGGCTTGGCCTAGCTAGTGACACCCACCTCCCATGAATGAATAATGTAAAACTGCAGATAATCCTCTTTCTTAAATAACAGCGCACAGTCCTCCAGCTATGGTCTGGTCAATCCCCTGGAGAGTTGTAATGAAGCATCCTTACTCTTATATTCCATTTTCCATGCACCAAACACTAATGTTCTATTTGTCTTCCTCTTCACTTGTTGTACCTCACATTTTTTGATTCATATATAAGGACATCCAGATCCTAGGCTTTGCAATCTTAATCCTTTTAAATAGTTTGCAACTTTTCTACTCCTCCTGGCAAAGTGACATGTTCACATTTTCACACGATATAGTCCATCTGCCAATTTTGTTCCCCAATCACTCAACTTTTCAGAAAACATTTACTCGCACGTTGCCGGGAATGACAAGCCTGAGTTATACGGACAGGCTGGGATATTTCTCACAGGAGCACAGGAGGCTGAGGGATGACCTTATCGATGCTTATACAATCATGAGGGGCATGGATAAGGTGAATAGTAAAGGTCTTTTCCCCCAGGGTGGGGGAGTTCAAGACCAGAGGGCATAATCGTAAGGTGAGAGGTGAAAAATGGAAAAGACACCTGAGGGGCAACCTTTTCACCCAGAGGGTGGTGCGTGTGTGGAATGAGCTGCCAGAGGAAGTGGTGGAGGCTGCTACAATTACAGCATTTAAAAGACAATGGGACAATGGATTTGAGGGATCTGGGTCAAATGCATGCAAGGGGGACCACTATCGTGTGGGAAAGTTAGTTGGCATGGATGAGTTCGACCAAAGAGTCTGTTTCCAAGCTGTATGACTCGCTAAACCAAGAACAGCAACTCGACAGAATCTGAGGAGAGAGAAACAGAGTTAACAGAGTCCAATATGAGCCTTTTCTCAGAACTATTTCAGAATTCCCGAGTTCTGAAGGGCCATGCCAAGCCCGAAACGTTAACTGTTTCTCTCTCCAAAGACGCTGCCAGACCTGCTGAGTTTCTCCACCACTTTTGGCTGTTCCTTCCTTTCGGATTTCCAGTATGCACTGTATTCCCCTTTTCCTTTCTCACCTATCATTGTGTCATCAGCAAATTTGGCACCATGACCTTCAGTCCCTCAGAGCTGTTTCTGAAAACAAATTGGATAGTATTTTTCTCTGGATACTATTGGTTATAATTAGTTCCAGACTCATTCCATTCTGTGATTTTCCACCCACCATCAGCTGGAAACAATTCAGTACTTGCTTCTTGTGTGACTGGAGCCTTGCTCTGGTTTTGCCTCTTGGATGAGATGAGATTGGCCCCAGCTACTGAAGCCGTGTAGAAATGGATTTGCTGCTGATTTGTTCCTGTCAATCCCAGCTTTCCTCCTTCCTGTTCACACTCATAGATTAATGACCCAATGCAAAATCATCAGCTAACTGGTAAGATTGTAAGGTCAAAATGGGGGGGGGGAGAGGGGTGGAGCTAATCTGTGCTCCACAGAGTCATTATCGGCAGCTACCAAGGCTACACAAGCCAGGAAGCATTAACAGCTCCAGATCAGTATCATTAAGGTATTCCCAACCGGATAGGACAAGGCAGAGCCGGGGAATGATTATAACAGCTTGCACCTTTATCAGTGGGCTCGTGACCCAGGCTAATCCTCTGGGAATAAGGATACAAATCACACCAATGCCTCGGCAGAGATTTAATAAACTCTCGAATTGAAAGCTTGTCTCAGTGATGGTGACCCTGAAAGATAGTCTAAGAACCCAACTGGTTCACTAATGTTCTTTAGGAAAGAAAATAAGACCACAAAGCCATAGGAGGTAGGAACAGGAGAATGCTGTTCAGTCCCTCAAGCCTGTCCATCATTCAATCGGATCGTGCTAATCCAAAATTCCCCACATCTACTTGCCTGGCCATTTCCTTAATTCCCCGACTGATCAAGACTCAATCTATCTCAGCCTTCAATGTACACAAGGATACTGTGTCCTTACATAGAACATAGAACAGTACAGCACAGTACAGGCCCTTTGGCCCTCGATGTTGTGCTGGCCTTTTATCCTACTCTAAGATTAGACAAACCCACACACCCTTCATTGGACTACCTTCCATGTGCCTCTCCAAGAGTCACTTAAATGTCCCTAATGTCTCTGACTCTATTCCCACTGCTGGCAGTGCATTCCACACACCCACCACTCTCTGTGTAAAGAACCTACCTCTGACATCTCCCCGAAACCTTCCTCCAATCACCATAAAATGATGTCCCCTCGTGATGGGCATTTCCGCCCTGGGAAAACATCTCTGACTGTCCACTCTGTCCATGCCTCCCATCATCCTGTACACCTCAATCAAGTCACCTCTCATCCGACTTCACTCCAATGAGAAAAGCCTTAGCTCTCTCAACCTTTCTTCATTAGACCTGATCTCCATTAGACATGTGACTCCAGACCCACTGCAATGTGGTTGACTGAACCACCCACTGGATAATTAGAGACGGGGAGTAAGTGCTGATGTCCACATCCGGGGATTGAATTAAAAACATTGCAGTTTGGCTTGACAAGGTCAGAGAAATGTCAGGACACTCTCAGGCATCTTTGGTCTACCAGAGCTCACCTCTCTATTTCGAGACCCGGTTTCTTCAAAGGAAGACAAGGATTTGTTCCCTAAGCTCTCAGCTGGGCCACATTGTCACCATAACGCCAAGAACATATGGGCGTGGGACGGGCAAAATGTCCATCTTGTGATGTGGTCGATTGGCCAAGGATTCACTATGAGGGTGTGTGAGAATCAGGCTAAAGCCAGCAGTCACAGCTCACAGGGCACTTTACAGCATCTGCAATTAATATTGAGTTCAATACCTTCAAATTATGGCCCCACTCCCATTCCTTTCCTTTTTTGTAGCTTGAGTTGTTACATTCTCTGTCACCATGTCCCCCCCACCCCCGTGGGGACTGTCTTGACTTTCCCAGTCTGACAGGTAGACGCACCATTGTACTGCCATTCTCATGTTCTGATCACTTGATCTGAACTATCGACATCCTTTCTTCATCAGCACCTTACACCCCCCCCCCCCCCCCCCCCCCCAACACGCCAAACGTAGTATAAATGCTGACCCCCTCCACACTTCACTTCAGCTCTGAGGAAGAGTTATCTGAAGAGGAACTGTTAGTTTGCTCTCTCTCTCTCCATGGATGCTGTCTGTCCCACTGCTCTCTCTCTCTCCATGGATGCTGTCTGTCCCACTATGATCTCCAGCATTAGTTGTTTTCAGTTCAGCTCGATCCCACAATGTTCCCTCGGTCCCTGGTCCCTGATCTGTTTGTCAGGACTGGAGATGACTCCATCTGAGTGGCTGGTTATTTTTGCAAGTTTCTAACAGGCAGGCAGGAAAAGGGCCCTTCACATGGATGCACTGAGTCTCAGGTTCAGGTTGTCGAGCTGACTGGGAGAAGTCTTCACTGACAATGAGCCGCTGTATCCCCTCGGGCAGCCCTTGTCGGGACGACATGGCAAATGGGGTGTGACCCATGTGACAAGCTCACTGCATCAACCCGGATCAAACAGTCACTGGGTGAACTCATCCCGCTGCTCAATCACACGTCCCAGAGTGGGACAATGAGGCAAGATTTTCATGTTCCATCTCTGGATGTGGCGCTGCTATCGCCTCGTCAGTCAGCACGTTGGGAAGGCAAGTGAGAATGTTCTTGCTGTATCTTTACCGTCCACAGACTCCATGATACAGGACACAGCTCTCAGCAAACATGAGGTGACCACGAAGGGGCCTGACATGCAGCTATGGAGCTATTTCACCGACACAGAGAGTCATAGAGATGTACAGCATGGAAACAGAGCCTTCGATCCAACCCGTCCATGCTGACCAGATATCCCAACCCAATCTAGTCCCACCTGCCAGCACCCGGCCCATATCCCTCCAAACCCTTCCTATTCATATACCCATCCAGATGCCTCTTAAATGTTGCAATTGTACCAGCCTCCACCACTTCCTCTGGCAGCTCATTCCATACACGCACCACCCTCTGTGTGAAAA
>NC_057716.1:108106669-108114233 GCF_004010195.1 Chiloscyllium plagiosum
CTCTTTGTTCAGCAACACTCCCTAGGAACTTACCATTAAGTGTATAAGTCCTGCTAAGATTTGCTTTCCCAAAATGCAGCACCTCGCATTTATCTGAATTAAACTCCATCTGGCACTTCTCAGCCCATTGGCCCATCTGGTCAAGATCCTGTTGTAATCTGAGGTAACTCTCTTTACTGTCCACTACACCTCCAAGTCTGGTGTCATCTGCAAACTTACTAACCAAACCTCTTATGCTCACATCCAAATCATTTATGTAAATGACAAAAAGTAGAGGGCCCAGCACCGATCCTTGTGACCCTCCACTGGTCACAGGCCTCCAGTCTGAAAAACAACCCTCCACCACCACCCTCTGTCCGATGGTTACCTGATGAAGGGGCAGCGCTCTGAAAGCTCGTGCTTCTAATTAAACCTGTTGGACTATAACCTGGTGCTGTGTGATTTTTAACGTTGTACACCCCAGTCCAACACCCGCATCTCCGAATCATGATCAGGTGATATGTGAACTGTTCAAGTTCTTTTACAATCTGCATCCCTGTTTCACTAATTCCCTTATTATAACGCAATGTAGTTGGAATGTAGGAAAAGACCTAGATTCAACTGATCGGTAATTGGATTGTAGATCGACCATGACTCTGCAGTTAACATTGTGTTATTGTGGTGAAAATTAAAAGAGGTATGAGGAACAGCTCTCCACATTGTGGTGTGGGCTCTGATAAAGTCCCCTCTTCCCTGTATACACTCTTTCACATAGTGTTTGCTTGTTGCCTGTTTTATTTGTGAATGAATTTGTGTGTTTGTTTGGGGGTTTAAAGGGGTATCATTAAAGTTGCAGAGCAGTAAATATAGAAACATCGAAAATAGAAGCAGGAGTAGGCCATTCGGCCCTTCGAGCCTGCACCATTCAATAGAATCACGGCAGATGATGCAAGCTCAGTATCCCGTTCCCACCCTCTCCCCATACCCCTTGATCCCTTTTGCCCCAAGGGCCATATCTAGCTCTTTCTTGAATGAACTGGCCCCGACAGCATCAATAATGCAAATTTTCTATTTGTTGACGACTGTGTTTGTTTACAATGGAGTTATTTTCCTGTTGATGATGAAACCTGAGGAAGAGTGGGACTCAGTTATTAGGGCACCCTTCCCAATTGAGTTGTGATGGTCTACTGAGGTCTCCGAGTGTGCTGAGGTTACTCTATGTTGAGGTCATTCTGTGTATTGGGGTCGCTGTACAAGTTGGTGGCACGGTGAGTTTAGGGTTGCTGCACATCATGGTGTTATGCTGTATATTGGGGTCGGAGCTGAAAATGTGTTGCTGGAAAAGCGCAGCAGGTCAGGCAGCATCAAAGGAGCAGGAGATTCTCCTGTTCTTTGGATGCTGCCTGACCTGCTGCGCTTTTCCAGCAACACATTTTCAGCTCTAATCTCCAGCATCTGCAGCCCTCACTTTCTCCCTGTATATTGGGGTCGCTGTGTATATTGGGGTCAATGTCTATTGGGGCCAATGTATATTGGGGGTCACCGTGTATATTGGGGTGCTGTGAATGATTAGATTAGATTCCCTACAGTGTGAAAACAGGCCCATTGACCCAACAAGTCCACACCGACCCTCCGAAGAGTAACCCACCCAGACCCATTCCCCTACTCATGCACCTAACACTATGGGCAATTTAACTTGGGCCAATCCACCTGACCTGCACAGCTTTGGATTGTGGGAGGAAACCAGAGCGCCCAGAGGAAACCCACACAGACACAGGGAGAATGTGCAAACTCCACGAGGCTGGAATTGAACCCAGGTCCCTGGCGCTGTAAGGCAGCAGTGCCAACCACTGTGCCACCGTGCCATGCTAAAAGTCATAGTTCTCGTTACACTTTTAATTCAAGATTTTTATCCTTGCCATGGCAAGATTTGAAACAAAATCGCCAGAAAATGACTAGGGCCTCTGGGTTAACAGTCTAACGGTAATGCCACCATTGAATTTCACCATCTGCTGTGGCAGGATTTGAACCCAGATCCTAGGAACGTGACTTGGCTCTCTGGATTAACAGTCCAGCAGTAATACCACGAGGCCATTGCCTTCCCTGAGGGTATATTGGGGTGCTGTGTATATTGGGGTCAATGTATTGGGATCGTTGTGTCTATTGGGGGTGCTGTGTATATCAGGGTTACTGTATAATAAGGTCCATGTGTATACAAGGCTGCCTGTGTATATCAGGGTCACTGTATAATAAGGTCCATGTGTATATAAGGCTGCCTGTGTATATCAGGGTTACTGTATAATAAGGTCCATGTGTATATAAGGCTGCCTGTGTATATTGGGGTTACTGTATAATAAGGTCCATGTGTATATAAGGCTGCCTGTGTATATCAGGGTTACTGTATAATAAGGTCCATGTGTATACAAGGCTGCCTGTGTATATTGGGGTCACTGTATACATTGAGGTGATGGTGTATTTGGGATGACTGTGTGCTGGGGATGTGGGAACAGGGGCTTCCCTTTGAGGCTTTTCTATCCCAGTGAGATCATCACTGATCTATCTTAACCTGCCTTCATCCATTGGCCAGTCAGTAAACTCCCATTGAATTCAATTGAAATAATGAATTGAGTCAATATCTGTGTTTTTGAGAGGGAGAGGTCCTCGTGTCAACCAGCCTTTGGGTGAAGAAGCTTTTTGTTCACTTTCCGAAATGAGTTGGCTCTGGTCATGGCCCCTTGGTCTGAGACACTGTGAGAACCATCTATTCTAACAACTTCCCTTTTATTTTCTGGAGAATACAGGCCCAGATCATAAATCCAGCATTCAAACATGTTACGTGGTTGGATTCTGCTGAGTAAACCCCTTCCACATGCAGTGACGGTTTAGTGGTATTATCGTAGGTAGTATACCAGATATCTGGGTAATGTTCTGGGGGTCTGTTCAAATCCTGCCACAGCAGCGAGTGGAATTTGAATTCAATAAAAATTAAAAACTGTGAAGCTATTGTTGGAAAAATCCATCTGGGTCACTAATGTCCTTTAGGAAGGAAATCTGCCATCCTTACCTGGTCTGGCCTACACGTGACTCCAGACCTACAGCAATGTAGTTGAATCTTAACCACCCTCTGGGCAATAAATGCTGGCCTAGTCAGCAACACCCACCTCCTATCAATTAATTTAGAAAGTCCTTTTTATGGGAAGTGCCCAGATGCTAGCCATTATCAAGCCCCCTGAGCTATTTTCATGTTTTTTCTTCACTCCAACCATAACATTGTGTTGTTTGTTATTACTCGATCCCTTCAATCTCTTTGGATCTCCAGTGCAGTTAGCTTTTTATACTGGAATCCAGTTTGGGATCAAAGTAGATGACCTCATTCCTCTCAGTGTTGAAGCCCATCTGCCACAGCTTTGAGCATGCATGATAATTTATCGCTGGTTAATTGGTGCTGTCTGTACCAATTACTATCCCTCTCATCTCCATAACAGCAGCAACCTTCATAACATGGCTCATGGTCGTGCTTCTGGGGTTACTAAGCAAAGTACTGGGTCGTTGAGAGACCAGCACCAACTCTGTAAGACACCCTCAGACCCCTCCTCCAATGAAAGTGCACGTACATGTGATGTATACAACCCCCCGATCCTGAAACACATCCACAATCCATCAACAATCCCAGGAGCTTTGAATATAGTTCACAGTCTCTGTTGTGTCTCGCAGTCCACTAACACTACGATAATACACAATTCCTGGGGCGACTACTTTAGCAGCATCCTCATTAAACCTTGGGGCTGTTTACATAACTGGGACTTTGTGGATCACAGAGACATGCAGCACGGAAACAGACCCTTCGATCCAACCAGTCCGTGCCGAACATAATCCCAAACTAAACTCGTCCTACCTGCCTGCTCCTGGCCCATATCCCTCCAAACCTTTCCTACTCATGTAATTATCTAATTGTCTTTTAAATGCTGTAACTGTACCTGTGTCCACCACTTCCTCAGGAAGTTCACTTCACACTTAAGTGACTATCTGTTTAAAAAAATTGCTCCCATGTCTTTCTTAAATCTTTCTCCTCTTACCATATTTATGTGCCCCTTAAGTCTTGAAATCCCCCAGCCTAGGGAAAAGACACCAACCGTTAACCTTATCTATGCCCCTCATGGTTTTATAAACCTCTATAAGGACACCTCTCAACGTCCTACGCTCCAGTGAGAGAAGTCCCAGCCTATCCAGCCTTTTTTTATAATGTTGATATTTTGGGGATTCTGCCTTTTTCAGTGTCCCTTTTGGGAGTTTACCACAAAAATGTGGAGAACAGGAGCAGGATGAGGCCATTCAGCCCCTTGAGCCAGCTCTGCCATTCAATATGGCTGTCATGGCTGGTCATCCAACTCAGTCCCCATTCCTACTTCCTTCCCCATGCCCTTTGACCCCTTTAGCCCTTAAGAACTATATCAAACTCATTCTTGAAAGCATTCAATGTTTTGGAATTCCCTCACTTAGGGAATCCTACAGCACATGGACTGCAGCGGTTCAAGGAGGCAGCTCACCCCCACCTTCTCAAGGGGCAACTAGGGACGGGGAATAAATGCTGGGCCCAGCCAGTGAATGAATGAATTTACAAAATCCCCAACTCAACTTTCCTGCCTTTTCCCTATTACCCTCCTTTCCCTTAGAATCCCTCCAAGCTGAGCATCTGTCTGTCTCAGGCTTGAATATTCTGAATGACCCAGCCTTGACAGCGCTGTGTGGTAAAAAAATTCCACAGATTCATTCCCCCTTGGAGAGAAGGAATCCCTCCCCATCGCTGTCTTCAATGGGGTGACTCCTTACTCTGAGATGATGCCCCTCTGGCCGTAGACTCCCACAAGGGGAAACAGCCTGTCCACATCCCCCATCTCAAGGCCCCTGTGAGTCATATATATATATAAATAACATCACCTTTCATTCTTCTAAATTCAAATGAATACAGCTCCAATCTACTCAACTTCTCCTCAGAAGACAGTCCGTCCATCCCCGGGCTCAGCCAAGTGAACCCTCTCTAGACTGCCCCCAGTGCCAGTTCCTTAGACAAGGCCCCCCCCACCCCCCCAAAACTGTCCACAGCATTCCAGCCTTATACAGTTTTAGCAAAACTTCCTGACTTTTATATTTCATTCTGTTTGAAATAAAGGCTACCATTCCACTTGCCTTCCCTGTTACTCCCTGAACTTGGATGCTAGCTTTTTCTGAATTATGTATGAGGATTCCCCAATCCCTGTGTTTCGTAACTTTTCACAGTCTTTCCCCATTCACTTAATATCGAGGTCTTCTGTTAATTCATTAACCTTGATCCGAATACCATGTGCACTTAAGTAAAGTCAGAAATTACATGAGACTCCAGGTTATAGTCCAACAGGTTTATTTGAAATCACAAGCTTTTAGAGCGCTGCCCCTTCAAGGGGTGAAGTGCACGGCTGTGTGCTACCTCTGTGCCAAACCTGATCAATGCTGTACTGAGCTCACTCTGCTCAGGGTCACACCTGGCTCACTCAGAGGTCCGTCCCTGCAGCTCCACACCAAGCATCAAAATTACAACCTGAGCTGTCCCATTATCTCACTGTTTCATTTCTCACCGTCGAATATTTCTCCCTGTGCTGTCTCACCCGTGGTATGTAACTTCTTTTGTTTTTTTTATATTTGCAGCCATCCAGCGCGATTATCCCAGTGAACCATGTAGAGAGCACCGTGAGTACAAATCGATGGAAACCTTCTTTCTCTCTTTCCTTTCTAAACAGAAATGGGACCTGCATGTGTACGGGGATGGGGAGGAGTTTACCTGAGACACTGAATCTGTCCTCTGCCTCTGTGTCACCAACAGTAACCCGTTAAACACGGGTGTCTTTATCAAAAGCAACAAAGCTGAGCAGGGTTTCCTGAAATTCTCAAGTCGTTAAGACACTGCATGACAATGTGGTGCCATTAGATAGAGCCACCCACCTCAAGGTGAAGCCAACTTTAGTCAGGCCACATTTGGAGTAGATTAGATTAGATTACTTACAGTGTGGAAACAGGCCCTTCGGCCCAACAAGTCCACACCGACCCTCCGAAGAGCAACCCACCCAGACCCATTCCCCTAAACTTATCCCTTCACCTAACACTACGGGCAATTTAGCATGGCCAATTCACCCTGACCTGGACTGTGAGAGGAAACCGGAGCACCCGGAGGAAACCCACACGGAGAATGTGCAAACACATTCCCACAGAGAATGTGGGAATTGAACCCGGGTCTCTGGCGCTGTGAGGCATTTCTGTGGGCATTTCTGTTCCCCACATTACAAGAAGGATGTAGAGGCTTTGGAGAGGTGCAAAAGTGGTTTACCAGAACATTGCCTGGTCTGGAGGGTTTTAGTTATGAGGAATGGAAAACAACAAGTGCTGGAGATCACAGCGGGTCAGACAGCATCCACGGAGAGAGAG
Organism: Chiloscyllium plagiosum; assembly: GCF_004010195.1. Lineage (NCBI taxonomy): Eukaryota > Metazoa > Chordata > Chondrichthyes > Orectolobiformes > Hemiscylliidae > Chiloscyllium > Chiloscyllium plagiosum. The sequence goes on from NC_057716.1 coordinate 108,113,105, forward strand.
AGAACTAACACTTCATGTTTAGATGACTGATGAAGAGTGATTGAGACTCAAAATGTAAGCTTGCTGTCTCTCTGTGGGTGCTGCCAGACCCGCTGTGATCTCCAATATTTAGTTTTTGGACAAACTTGGATTGTTTTTGCGAGACTGAGGGATGACCTGATAGAAGTTTATAAAAATATGAGAGGCCTGGACCAGGTGGATACACAGAGTCTTTATCCCAGGGTGGGAATGCCTAGGGGGTATAGGTTTAAGGGGAGAGGGGGATAGGTTAAAGGAGATGTGTGAGGCAAGCTTTTTACCCAGAGGGTGGGAGGAGCCTGGAACACGCTGCCAGGGGAGGGGGGAGAAGGAGATACAATAACAACGTTAAAGAGGCATTTAGACAGAGACACAGACACGCAGGGGATAGAGGGATATAGACCACATGCCGGCAGATGGGAAGGGGTTAGAATGGCATCATGGTCAGCACAGACATGGTGGGCCGAAGGGCCTGTCCCTGGGCTGTACAGTTCCTTGTTCTACGTCACCAGGACCAGCCGAAGCATATTGGAGGACCCGGGGGGTATGACTGAGACAGTAGATACTGGGTGGAGGCTGCAAGGGGAAGAGACTGTTCTCATTAAACTATTAATCCAGAGACCCACGATATGTTCTGGGGACCTGGGCTTGAACGCTGTCCAGGTTTGGTAGGATTTGCTTTCACATAAAAGCAATCTGAAATTAAGAGCCTAATGATGACCATTAATCCATTGTTCATTGTTGGAAAAACCCCATCTGGGTCACCAATGTCCTTCAGGGAAGGAAACAGCCATCCTTACCTGGCCTGGCCTCCATGTGACTCCAGACCCACAGCCATGTGGCTGACTGTTACTGTCCTCTGGGCACTGGTCTAGTCAGCAACATCCACAACCTGCAAATGAACTAACGAAAGGGCTGAGTGCGAACATTACCCCCTTCTCCAGAATCACACGCCATAATGAACCCAGTCACAAAGTCATCGTGGGTGGCACGGTGGCACAGTGGTTAGCACTGCTGCCTCACAGCGCCAGAGACCCGGGTTCAATTCCCGCCTCAGGCGACTGACTGTGTGGAGTTTGCACGTTCTCCCCGTGTCTGCGTGGGTTTCCTC
>NC_057716.1:108114309-108115052 GCF_004010195.1 Chiloscyllium plagiosum
GGTCGGTGTGGACTTGTTGGGCCGAAGGGCCTGTTTCCACACTGTAAGTAATCTAATCAAAGTCATGAACAAAGAGGTATCTCGAGGTGGGATAGGAGCAGCGCCCTGCACTTTCCCAATGTGTGTGGGAGGCACCGGACAACACAATGGGCTTCCTTGGACAGGGCTCCAGAGATCCGGGAGAGCCAGTTCCCGAACACCCTCACTCCCTCACACCCGAACACCCTCACTACCTCACTACCTCACGCCCTCACACCCTCACTCCTTCACTCCCTCACTACCTCACACCCTCACTACCTCACACCATCACACCCTCACTCCTTCACTCCCTCACTACCTCACACCCTCACTACCTCACACCATCACACCCTCACTCCTTCACTCCCTCACTACCTCACACCCTCACTACCTCACACCATCACACCCTCACTCCTTCACTCCCTCACTACCTCACACCCTCACTACCTCACACCATCACACCCTCACTCCTTCACTCCCTCACTACCTCACACCCTCACTACCTCACACCATCACACCCTCACTCCTTCACTCCCTCACTACCTCACACCCTCACTACCTCACACCATCACACCCTCACTCCTTCACTCCCTCACTACCTCACACCCTCACTACCTCACACCATCACACCCTCACTCCTTCACTCCCTCACTACCTCACACCCTCACTACCTCACACCATCACACCCTCACTCCTTCACTCCCTCACTACCTCACACCTTCACA
>NC_057716.1:108115297-108118744 GCF_004010195.1 Chiloscyllium plagiosum
CTCACTCCCTCACTCCCTCACTCCCTCACTACCTTACTCCCTCACACCCTCACTCCCTCACTCCCTCACACCCTCACTCCCTCACACCCTCACTCCCTCACTCCTTTACTCCCTCACACCCTCACTACCTCACTCCCTCACTCCTTCACTCCCTCACACCCTCACTCCCTCCCACCCTCCCCTCCCCCACTCCCTCCTGTCGCTGGCATGTCCCCCGTCCCTCCTCTCCCTCAGCTGATGTCTACGTTGTTGTTGTCTATAGCTGTGGCCAGACCTTGGCGGGTTCTCTCTGGTTCAGCAGGCTCTGTTTTGTCCAACACTGGCCTGAGAATGGCTGCAGTGTCCAGTGAGCAGTGAAAGGGTTAAGGGTTGCTTTACTGATCCTCTCTGGGAGCCGGAGAGTGAGAGAGAGAGAGAGAGAGAGGGAGAGGTATGAGGCAGCTGTGAGTGGTATCAGCTGAGAGGCTGCTGACTGGAGCTGTCAGACAGCGAGAGAGAGGCAAAGGGTGTGTGTCGATGTTGTGGTCTCACAGTTAACCTCAAGGGAAGGAAGGAATGGGAAACAAGAGAGCAGAAACTGTTCAACGTCATGAAGTAAATGTGTCAACTTTGTTGAAGACAGCTCCAGGCTTGTTAACCGTGATCGATGATCAGTGACTAGTTCTGAAATCTAACAGCCCCTGGCTCGAGCAGCTACTGGATCCCTGGGGTCTGGAAGCACAAATCACAGAGAGACTGCGATGTCCTGGCGATGGAGTTGGCGCAGTCTGCCTCAGGTACTGAGGGAGGGGTCGGAGTGAGAGGGAGAGAGAGAGAGAGAGAGAGACGGAGGGACAGTGGGGTGGTGGGGGAACGGGGAAAGGTGAAGAGGAGGAGAGTGTGGAGAGGAAGGAAAAGGGAGGAGTGTGACAGGGAATTGCAAAAGGAAAGCCAGAATGGAGAGAGAGAGAGCGAGATAGGATCAGGAGATAGCGGGAAAGCCAGAGAAACTGTAACTTCAAGGGATAGAGAGACGGAGAGAGAGGGTGTGTTAATAATGAGAGGGACAGGAAAATCTGGAGAGAGGTGACACTGAGCCAAACATCTTGGAAGTTGGAATATTTCCTCTGATTGCGTTCTGGGCAAATTGATTTGAAAAGTTTGCTTGTTTAGTTTGGGAAGCTTGCAGAAGTTTTCTGATCCCTAATTGTAAGAATATGGGACTGTCGAAGGATTTATCCAATGCCGTGGTTTCATGTGGGGCTGATGTTTGAATTTGCACTTGGGGTTGTGCCCTTACAGTATCCTGTTTGCAACCTGTGACAGTTTCCAGAGAAACCATTCAGCTGGACCCTGCGGCAGACAGAGCCCAGGGACCTGGGGACGGGGGGCGGGGGGGGGGAAGTGTTAGATGTTGGTTTGTGGGAGGGAGGGGGTTTGGGCTGGACTGGGAGGCGATGGTGTTGAGACCTGTGTTCTTTTGGGAAAAATTCATCTTTGCCCTCATTATCTGTCCCTTTTGGGTGAAAGAACTGAGATCACAAACAAGACTCCAGGTACTTGGAAAATCTTCAAGTTCCCCTCCGAGCCCCTCACCATCCTGACTTGGAAATATATCGCCGTTCCTTCAGTGTCGCTGGGTCAGAATCCTCGAATTCCCTCCCTAAGGGCATTGTGGGTCTACCCACAGCACATGGACTGCAGCGGGTCAAGAAGGCAGCTCACCCCCACCTTCTCAAGGGGCAACTAGGGACGGGGTAATAAATGCTGGGCCCAGCCAATGACACATGGATTCTAAGAATGAATAAAATATAAGCTGTCAGTTAGTTCCATTGGTTGGATGGCTGATGCAGAGAGACACCAACAGTATGGGTTCAATAGCAGCCCCAGCTGAGGATACTGTGAAGGATGCTCCTTCTTACCTCTCCCCTCGTCCTGAGGCATCACGGCCTTCAGGTTAAACTGCTACCAGCTCTCTCTCTCTTTCTCTCTCTCTAACGGGAGAGTAGGACTATGGTGACTTTAGTTTTGGATCAGTGGTGCTGGAAGAGCACAGCAGGTCAGGCAGCATCCGAGGAACAGCACCACTAATCCGGAATCTGGTTTCCGGCATCTGCAGTCATTGTTTTTAGCTATGGTGACTTTAGTTTTGTTTGTAGAAGCGTTCCCCTTCTCTCCAGATGCCAAGCAGAGCAAGCCCATGTCGATGTGACTGAGAAGCCCCGATGTGCACATGTCACCCAATCGTCCCCGAAACTGAGTGCCTTCAGAGAGTCATCGCTGTGGGTCTGGAGTCACATGTAGGCCAGACCAGGGAAGGGTGCCAGTTTCCTTCCCTAAAGGGCATTACTGACCCAGATGGGCTTCTCACTGGCACTCACAGACACTCAGCATCTCTGAGGTGAACAGTATGTTGCAGATTGATGAAGTGAATCACAATTGCAATCACGGCTGAGGTGAGATTTGAACCTGTACTCCCTGAAAGATTACTGGCCCAGTAACATCATCACTGCCTCCCCATGAGATTTGCATTTATAAAGCTCAGAGCCCCAAAGCATTGTGGACCTGATGAGGTGGTGTTTAAAGTAGACGGTAAAGTATAGGAGCAGGAGTAGGCCGTCTGACCCCTGGAGCCTGCTCCACCAGCCAATAGGATCATGGCTGACCTTTTCATGGACTCAGATCCACTTACCCGCCCTCTCACCAGAACCTTTAATTCGGAGACATTGAGCATGGCAGATGCTGGAGATCAGAGTCGAGAGTGTGTTGCTGGAAAAGCACAACAGATGAGGCAGTATCCGAGGAGCAGGAGAATCGACATTTCGGGAATAAGCTCTTCATCATGAATGAGACTCTCATCAGGTCCATGCCCCCCAACGACCCACCCTCCAATCCTGGCACCTTCCCCTGCTACCTTCAACTGTAAAACCTGTGCCCACACCTCCTCCCTCACCTCTATCCAAGGCCCTAAAGGAGCCTTCCACATCCATCAAAGTTTTACCTGCACATCCACTAATATCATCTATTGTATCCGTTGCTCCCGATGCGGTCTCCTCTACATTGGGGAGACTGGACGCCTCCTAGCAGAGCGCTTTAGGGAACATCTCAGAGACACCCGCATCAATCAACCAAATCGCCCAGTGGCTCAACACTTCAACCCCCCCTCCCACTCTGCCGAGGATATGGAGGTGCTGGACCTCCTCCACCGCCGCTCCCTCACCACCAGACGCCTGGAGGAAGAACGCCTCATCTCTGCCTCATAACCTCTGGAAGGGCTTTTGCCCGAAACATCGATTCTCCTGCTCCTCGGATGCTGCCTGACCTGCTGTGCTTTTCCATAATCCTTAATTCCTTCTTTGTTCAAAATTCTATCTGTTTTTGCCTTAATTACATTTAATGAGGAAGCCTCAACCACTTCACTGGGCAGGGAATTCCACCGATCCACAACCCTCTGGGTGACGATCTCAA
>NC_057716.1:108119244-108136799 GCF_004010195.1 Chiloscyllium plagiosum
ACTGACCCACACTGACCCACACTGACTAACACATCCCTGAAGAAGGGCTCATTCCCGAAACATTGATTCTCCTGCTCCTTGGATGCTGCCTGACCTGCTGTGCTTTTCCAGCAATACATTTTCAGCACTGACTAACACTGACCAACATTGACTAACACTGACCGGCACTGACCAACACTGACCCTCACTGATCAACATTGACCAACACTGACCCACACTGACCAACATTGACCAACACTGACCCACACTGACACTGACCCACACTGGTCAACACTGACCCACACTGATCAACACTGACAACACTGACCCACACTGACCCACACTGACCAACATTGACCAACACTGACCCACACTGATCAACATTGACCAACACTGACCCACACTGACACTGACCCTCACTGACCCACACTGACCAATACTGATCAACACTGACCAACACTGACCTACACTGACCTACACTGTCCAACACTGACCCACACTGCTCAACATTGACCCACACTGACCCACACAGACCAACGCTGACCAACGTTGATCAACGCTGACCTAAACTGACCAACACTGACCCACACTGACCAACACTGACTCACACTGACCAATACTGACCCACACTGACCAACACTGACCCACACAGGCCAACGCTGATCAACACTGGGTATAAACAATGACTGCAGATGCTGGAAACCAGATTCTGGATTAGTGGTGCTGGAAGAGCACAGCAGTTCAGGCAGCATACGAGGAGGTTTGGATCCAAAGATCCTTGGATGCAGCTTATCAACACTGACCAATACTGACCCACACTGACCAACACTGACCAACACTGACCCATACTGATCAACACTGACCCACACTGATCAATACTGACCCACACTGACCCACACTGACCAATACTGACTCACACTGATCAACACTGGCCAACACTGACCCACGTTAACCAACACTGACCCACACTGACCAATACTGACCTACACTGGCTGACACTGACCCACACTGACCCACACTGATCACCAATGACCCACACTGAACCACAGTAACCCACACTGACCAATACTGACCAACACTGATCAACACTGACCAACACTGATCAACACTGACCCACACTGACCAATACTGACCCACACTGACCAACACTGATCAATACTGATCAACACTGACCCACACTGACCAACACTGATCAACACTGACCCACACTGACAAACACTGTCCCACACTGACCCACACTGACCAATACTGACCAATACTGACCAACACTGATCAACACTGACCAACACTGATCAACACTGACCCACACTGACCAACACTGTCCCACACTGACCCACACTGACCAATACTGACCAACACTGACTCACACTGACCAACACTGATCAACACTGATCAACACTGACCCACACTGACCAGTACTGACCAACACTGTCTCATACTGACCCACACTGACCAACACTGACCAACACTGATCAACACTAACCATAACTGATCAACGCTGACCAATACTGACCCACACTGACCAATACTGACGAAGACTGACCCACACTGATCAACTCTGTCCCACACTGACCAACACTGACCCACACGGACCCACACTGATCAACACTGACCAATACTGACCAACACTGATCAACACTGACCAACACTGACCAACACTGATCAACACTGACCAATACTGATCAATGCTGACCAATACTGACCCACACTAACCAATACTGATGAACACTGACCCACACGGATCAACACTGACCCACACTGACCAACACTGACCAACACTGATCAACACTGACCAACAATGACCAATACTGATCAACGCTGACCCACACTGACCAATACTGACGAACACTGACCCACACTGACCCACACTGACCAACACTGACCAATGCTGATCAATGCTGACCAATACTGACCCACACTGACCAATACTGACGAACACTGACCCACACTGACCAACACTGACCAACACTGACCAATACTGACCCACACTGACCAACAATGACCAATACTGACCCACACTGACCAACAATGACCAATACTGATCAACATTGACCAACACTGACCAATACTGACCCACATTGAACAACACTGACCTATATCGATCAATGCTGACCAAAACTGACCAACAGTAATAGACACTAATTAATACTGACCAACACTGATCAGTACTGATTAACATTGACCGATGTTGACCCAATGACAGTGAGTACTCACCAGCTCATAGTTCACCGGAGGGACACACAAGGTAGTGACCTGCAAGAAAAGAAAGACTTAACGTAAGATGGATAATGTACAGCAGTCTCATGCTCACTGTGAATGTTTCTTCATAACCAATACTTTGCTGGTCAATAGTTCTTTGACCATTCATTTTTTAAGCCCACAAAACTCCCTGGTGTTCTTGGGGAGTTGAACCTGACGTTGATCACAATTTCTTGAATCGATATGATCCCAATTGTAGCAGACAGACTAAACCCCAGAGTAAGACCTGGCTTGATAGCTCACCGGGTTTCACTTTATCGTTAGTTTACCATGAACATCATCAGAAGAGGCTGTCAATGTCCTTTTAACAAAACAATATAAAAGTTTGTTCGGCAAAAGAAACACCATCTGTGTTACTTATTACAAGGACAACATACAAAAGTCTTATTACAAAGATCAGTAATAATGATCTCACCCTTTTACCCTCAACCTTACAGATACTCAAGCCTCAGAGAAGGGAAATCCTGAATCAACACTCGGGCTGCTCGTTCAGTTTTAGTTGGGTTCTGGAGCTTTTCCCTTACTGATGTCTAAGCAGTTTCAGACATATGGGTTTACCATAGACTCAGCTCCAGCAGTTTGCAGCCCAGTCTCCCCACTCTCTAAGCTCCTGTTTGCACTGTGCAGTATCCACACACTGACTGATTGACCTTCAAGCTGCTTTCTCTTCTATGACTCAGGTCTTCCCCCCCGTTCTCACTGCTTTTAGATGGTGCTATATTAACAGCACTGCTGTTGTTACAGCCATTTCTGCTGTGAACAAAATCTGCACACTGCCTGGCCTTTTGAATGATTCAATCTTTCTGTGATATTGTTTTTCCACCTTTTTCCTCATGCACTCATTACTATACATGTAAATAAGCACATTTCCTGACACCACAGTCCAACTTGGAGACAGTGAGGACTGCAGGTGCTGAAAGCTCAGAGTCAATGAAGTGTGGAGCTGGAGAAAGCACAGCAGGTCAAGCAGCACCAGTGGGACAGGAGAGTCAATGATTCAGGCAGGACCGATGAAGGGTCTCCGGCTCCTCTGATGCTGCTTGATCTGCTGTGCTTTCTCCAGCTCCACACTTTATCCACCGCAGTCCAACTCACAGAACTCAAAAACAAAACTAAATAAAACATCTTCACCCTCCCACACCCCACCACCCCCCTCCCCCTACCACCCAGGTAAGCTATTCAGGACTGAGACGAGGAAGGATTTCTTCACTCAGAGGGCTGTGAACCTAGGGAATTCTCTCCCACAGGAATCTGTTGGGGCCAATTAGATACATTCAAGAGGGAACTAGAAATGGCCCTAAATGGATAAAGGGGTATGGGGAGAGGGTGGGAATGGGATACCGAGATTGCATGATCAGTCATGATCATATTGAATGGAGGCGCAGGCTGGAAGGGCCAAATGGCCTACTCCTGCACCTATATTTCCAAGTTTTTATGTTAACACACACCGCACCGAGAAATAGAAATTAAATATAAAGTGAGACGTCACTCCTCCACTACAGAGCCCTAGCTATCCAGCAATGACAATACAAGGTGCTGAATGTAAACAGGTTCATATGGCTGCCATTTGCAAAAATGGCTAATTCAATAGCTCCTTTGATGGATGTAAAACAATCCTTGGAAGATGATAATGATGTTCAAGGTGCTACAGAAATGTAAACTGCTTTAAAAATGAAGCGCAGCGCACCAAAGATATTGAATATTGCGTTAAAGACTGGAAAGCTGCTGCAATCTCTCATCTTGCAGCCTTAAGGACAAATGCAAGAATTCAAATTTTCAGACGATCAATTTATAGCACGGAGAAGAGACAGCTGATTGGTTGGCAGCCGATACTGGTTGGCTAAGATGTTGCCATGGAGAGAATAATGGGGCAATAGGGAGCTCTCCAATCGCCCGGGTAATTCAAAAGATGCAAAGTTTGATCTGGTTCATTTTGTTTACAGAGAATGTGAGAGCAGGTGTGAATATATCTCACTTCCAGAAACTGGAAATGAGGCCCCATAGCATCACAGATTGATTCTGATAAAGAAGGAGGCCATGCAGAGGCTCTGATAGCGAGTCAGGAACATGATCACACGTTATGATCACAGCTGATTAACTTTAATCAAGTGCAAGGAGAGCAAACAGAACAGACAGGATGGTCTGGAAAGTTGCAGAATCACATCAAACTTAGTTAGAGACATCAGAAAACCTGCAGATTCCGGAATCCAAGGTAGGTAAGCAGAAAGCCGGAAGAAGGTCCTGAAATAACTGATCTCTCTTCCAAAGGGACATTTCCAAGACCTGCAGCATTTCTCCAATCACCTGGAAGCTCAGCAAGTCTAAGGTGTACCATTGCGTTCCCCGTAGCAACGTCTTGGCCAACCAGACAACATGCCAACTGATTAGCACCCTCACCTGAGGCATAAACTGTTATGATCATTTAAAATCTTATATTCTTGCATTCGTCCTGATGAGTGGGACAACCTATCTGTCTTACATTACTAACACTAGGGCTCTTCCACAGATCGAACATAAAACAGTACAGCACAGGAACAGGCATCATGTTGTGCTGAACATAATGCCAAAATAAACTAATCCCTTCTGCCTACCCTTGGTCCATATCCCTCCATTCCTTATATAACCATGTGTTTATCTAAAAGGCCCTTAAACGCCCCTAACGTATCTACTCAATGGGGTACCTGCTGGCCCTGGGCATCATACCAAGCTGTACATTCAGCACTGCCCCATCTCAGAGAACAGCAGGAGAGTCTTCGCCAGTGTCTCAGAGTAATCGTTGTGCCTCCAGCCTCATCCCCAAGGAACACACTACCCGGTCAGCACCATATCGGTGCGTACAAGATATTGTCAGGTGTCCTTACGTCTTCAAAGCACTTGAATCATTGTCAAACTTTGAGATGTCCTGAGGTTGTGAAAGGTGATACATAAATATATGTATTGCTTACCAAGACCCGTTTTATCAAAACCACTCACCTTGTAGGCATCAGGACAGTTCACAAGAATACCAGTGTTAAGGGAAACAATATTCAATGTAGAAGAAGACACTGTGGATTGGTTGGATAGTGATTGGTAGAGGCATTCTCAATGGCCTCAGGTTTATTAATCAGAAGCCATTTTCCAAGCAATCAGCTTTCCCCTTTCACATAGCATGAATGTTGTTTTCCTTTGCTATTGGTATTCTTGTGAATCGTCCTGATGAGTGCAAGGTGAAAATCTTCAACAGAATGTGTCTTTTTTGTCAGCAATAAGCAAGCTTGATACTACCAAGCAACTGTTTATAGAAACAGAAGCTGCTTCTTTCCTGCTGTTGCATAAAACACTCGGCTAGTCTTCTCTAATGGGAGTGTGCTGCATCATAGGAAAGATGTGAGTGCAGAGGTGATTTCCCAGAATGGTTCCAGGAATCTGAGGAACTTCAGTGATGAAGAGAGATTGGAGAGGTTGGGACTGTTCTCCTTGGACAGAGGAAGATTGCAGGGAGAGTTGATAGAAGTTTTCAAAACCATGAGTGGGCTGGATAGAGCAGAGAGGAAGAAGTTGTTCCTGCTCATACAAGAAACAAGAATGAGAGGGATATGGATGGAATGTGCAAACAAAGCGAGATGAGAGAAAAACACTCAATGAATAGTTAGGGTGTGGAATAGTTAGGGTGTGGAGTGCACTGCCTGGAAATGTGCTGGGGGCATTGGATGGTTATTGGGATAGGAAGTGCAAGGATATGGAGAAAGGCACTCCATCATGATGTCTATTTGGAGGGCCAATGATGGGCAGAATGGCCTCACCCTGCACCATAACACTCCTGTAATCCCAGAAAGCATTACAGGAGTGCCTCTGAGGCCCAGTCCAAACACATCTTCACTGACGTCACCCCTCGGAGCCCCCTCCCCAACATGCGGCTAATCACCAGGTAAAGCTGCCCTCCTTCCCTCCAGCTCTGAGGGTAAATACCTCGCTCAACCTGCTGCTGTCACTCCATCGTGTGAACACGGTGGAGATGAAGAATGAAAGCTGTGGGACCTTTGGTTTCATCTGTTTCTGTGCTCTCCCAGTCACACGTTAGCACCGACAGATCACCGCCTGCACAACGCACTTGGCCTGGGAATGACATGACATGACTGGCAAAACACTTCTTCATTAACAAACTAATACAACCTTTTTTTTACTTCACAGCCACTCACCCAACAAAGTAATGATCAAAAACTACCATAAAAGGCTAGATAATGCAGGAACATCATTTCTGAAGGCACTGGGAGAGCAGCCCATGTGTTATGTAAATGTTTGGAACATAGTTTTGAGTTCAGCCTTTTGATTTAGTGAAGGCAGTGAGTTTGGCAACAAGTGCAGAAGAAAAATAAATTGTCGGCTCTGATTTACTGCCCTGGACAACATTAATGCTGTCTGCATCTGGACACAACTTGTAGCTTGTGAATCTCTGTTCAAGAATTTGGGATGTATTGTCAAGCAGGCAAAATGCTCCTGGAGGGTCCATCACTCACAATAACGTCAGGGAGTGAGGCATACAACCTTAACATTGGCGTGGATACTCCACACCACACCATCCCCATCCAACCTCGTCCCCGACCACACAATGAAGGTGAGGTGAGGGTGGAGGGGGAAGATTGGTGTTTAGCTAAATCCAGTCAGCATCTTATCCACATCCAGCAATCTCACACCTTCCTCCCACCGCAATTATCTCAATCCCTTTCCACTTACTCCCACACAACCCAATCCCAATGGGGCCACACCCTTTCCCACTCACTCCCACACAACCCAATCCCAATGGGGCCACACCCTTTCCCACTCACTCCCACACAACCTAATCCCAATGGAGCCCCACCCCTTCCCACTCACTCCCACACAACCCAATCCCAATGGACACAAACCCCTTCCCACTCACTCCCATGTTACTCAATATAGATGGCCCAGGTGCTCCACCTGCTGGATATTGTGGCTAATGTCTATCTGAACAATTGGTGATGCCTCAGGTAAATGTACAGCCACCAAACCTCTTTCCTGGCATTGTTCTAAGTTAGTGACACCAAACCTTCTGCAGAAAGGCAAGCTCAGTCCAAGTAAACAGGCTATCCTAGATCGGGTACGGTGCAATGAGAAAGGAACTATTGACAATTTCACTGTGCGAGGCCCTAGGGGATGAGTGACCATAAATGATGGAGTCCTTCAACAAGACCGAGAATGATGTCACTGGTTCTGACACTAGGATGTAAATGGAGAAAATTACGATCATATAAGGTGCAAATTGGTTATGATAGGTGGGAGATGTTACATAAAGGAAGACATATGCCAGTGAAAATGTAATGGCCAACACTCAAAGAGCTCATGGGTGAACTGCAAAAATTGTTCATTTCCGTCAGGCGCAAAAGTAAAACAGGAAAAATGGCCAAACCATTGGTTAAAAAGGAAATTACAGGCAGTAAGAGATCCAAGGAAGAGGCATATAAATTAGTCAGTAAGAATAACAGGCCTGAGGTTTACAATTTGCCAAAGAGGGCAAAGGGGCTGATTAAGAAAAGGAAGAAAGAGTGAGAGAGGAAGCTTGCGGGGAAGATAAAAACTGACTGTAAACGTTTCCATCAATATATGAAGAGAAAAAGATTAGTGAAGGAAATTGTATTTCCCTGACAGTCAGAAACAGGGCAGGTTATTGAGGGGAACAAACAGGTGGCTGAGCGACTAAATACAAACTCTGGTCGGTGCTCACAAAGGAGATAATAAATAATACTCCAGAAAAGATTGAGAACTCATGGTTTAATGAGAGGGAGGAACTGAAGTATTATTCAGGAAATGGTGTTGGGGAAGTGAAGGTATTGAAGATTGATAAATTGCCAGGGCCTGATCATTGAAATCCCAAACAGGGGAATGCACCAGAGTGCCCACCCTAATGTACCAACAGCTCGAACAGCAAACTTCATTCCACATTGTTGGAAAAACCCATTGGTGTCACTGCCATCCTTCAGGGCAGGAAACTGCCATCCTTACCTGCTCTGGCTGACTTGTGACTCCAGACCCACAGCGATGTGAGTGCCTCTCACTGACCTCTGGGCAATAGGGATGGGCAATAAATTCTGGACTGACCAGTGACACCCAGATCCCATGAATGAGTTTTAAAAAGTCGAAAAGTGTTGTTCTGGAAAAACACAGTTTGTCAGGCAGTATCCGAGGAGCAGGAGAGTCGACGTTTCGGGCGAAAGCCCTTCATCAGGAATTTCTCATGAAGAGCTTATGCCCGAAACATCGATTCTCTTGCTTCTTGGATGCTGCCTGACCTGCTGTGCTTTTTCAGCACCACACTTTTCGACTCTGATATCCGGCATCTGCAGTGCTCCCTTTTTCTCGTGTTGAACAAATCCCAAGCTGGCTCCGTGTGGGACAGAAGGACACCCACCTCACATTCTTATTGTGAACACATCACTCCTCCTCTCTGTCACTCAGTGAGACTCCAAACTCCAAGCTTTGCCAGCTGTGAGGAGACAGCTAACCCATCCGAGGACAGCACAGAACACGAGCAGGATTGGGTATCACTGCAGAACCAGGTTCCCTGGTGGGGCTCCCCATTCTGCACACTTCAGCACAAAAATAAGGACACCACATTGTAAAGCCAGCCACAGTTTGGACAGCATGAGAACCGGACGCTGATTGGTTGCAACACACCAGGATTTGTCAGCATGTTGTCATGGAGAATGCAGAAGGGAACAATGATCCCCAACACATCTGTGTAACTGAGAAAGACACAATGTTGGGCATGGCTTTCTTTTTTGTAGAGGTTAGGGCCCAGTGTCTGAGTACATGAAATACCCGATAAGCAAATGGGAGCTGCATTGTCAGACTGATTAACAATCAGAAATTGTTGTGTGTGCACTTTTTCACACACTCACCATGATCTCAAACTCCACTCTACACACATTCCATCATGCAGTACAGGAGAGTCAGTACTGAGGGTGTGCTGCACTGTCAGAGGGTCAGTGCTGAGGGAGTGCCGCACTGTCAGAGGGTCAGTGCTGATAGAGTGCTGCACTGTCAGAGGGTCAGTGTTGAGGGTGTGCTGCACTGTCAGAGGGTCAGTGCTGAGGGAGTGCCACACTGTCAGAGGGTCGGTACTGAGTGAGTGCTGCACTGTCAGAGGATTATGCTGAGGGAGTGCCGCACTGTCGGAGGGTCAATGCTGAGGGAGTGCCACACTGACGGAGGGTCAGTGCTGAGGGAGTGCCTCACTGTCAGAGGGTCAGTGCTGAGGGAGTGCCGCTCTGACGGAGGGTCAATGCTGAGGGAGTGCCGCACTGTCGGAGGGTCAATGCTGAGGGAGTGCCACACTGACGGAGGGTCAATGCTGAGGGAGTGCCACACTGACGGAGGGTCAGTACTGTGGGCGTTCTGCACTGTCAAAGGGTCAGTGCTGAGGGGGAAAGAATATTCTCCCAGCCTCTCGAAACCTGCTGTTTCTCACCTTAAACCCATGTCCCTCTGGTCACTGATCTCTCCACCGAGGGGAACAGTTCCTTCCTGTTTACCCCGTGCGTACCCCTCACCATGTTATACATCTCAATCATGTCCCCCCTCAGTCTCCTCTGCTCAAATCAAAATAACCCCAGTCTGGCCAATCGCTCTCCATTGCTGGAACTCTCCAGGCCTGGCACCATCCTGGAAAATCTCGCACCAGTGTCAATTATTGCTGCAGGGGACGGTGTTCTGAGCAGATGGGAGAGATCAACCATTACATGGTCTCAATCTTGCACTGAGCAATGATCAGCATTAAATACCTTACCTTACTCAGAACACTGAAACTAACGAGCAGATAGAGCTGGATACTCTGATGCATAGACAAACTAACAGCATTCTGAATGAACTTCAACAGTTCAAGAAGGCAGCTCACCCCCACCTTCTCAAGGGGCAACTAGGGACGGGGAATAAATGCTGGGCCCAGCCAGTGACATCCATGTCCCATGAATGAATTGAAGAGAAAGAATGGACAGTGAACCCAGAGTCTGCTTCCCAAAGTGAGGCCGCAATCATTATGAACACAGCACAGAGATAACACTTAAAACTGTCTGTGCCAAGTGTGACTCTGTCTTGGCAGGGGGCAATCTGAGGCCCAGGGAAAGAGTGAAGTGGAGACTCAGGGTGAAAACCAGGAAAGGGAATGACAGAGAGAGGGAGAGGGGGAGATGTGGAGGGGAGTCAGTGTTGGCCCAAGCCCCTGGAGCCAGCTGCAACCCATGACGGATGATATCTGGGACATGTGACCAAAATCTGTCATTGACTAGAGAACAACAGGAACAGTGATGGGAGGGGAAGGGAAGGGAAGAGAAAGCTACATTTTGAAGCTATTAATAAGATCAAGGTCTGGTGAAAACTCACTAAAGGCAGGCATGGTTCCTAGACATATCCGAACCACTCACTCAGTATCTGCCACCCACTGACCTCCAGCTGGCACTATGCCACCAGACAGTGGCGTGGGATTGCTCCACTGGTCTGACACAGTACCTTTCTGCTTCACTCAGCCAGGAACAGGGCCTCATTCTGAGAGTCCTTGCAGGAGATCCGATTCTACTGAGAGGTAAACACTGGGCTACACACGGCAGGATCTCGCTGCTTTATCTTAACTCCGTGCCCCTGCGGGCGGGATCGGGCATTCTTTACATTCCTCCTCTTCTGTTTGCTGAAACAGGTCCAAGCTGACATCTGTACTTTGTACAATGTCCCATACTTAAAACAATATAACAAGGCCCACTCACCAATCAATATCCAACAAATTTACACAATCCCAATGGATTCAAACTCCTTCCCATTCACTCCCACTCTACACAATCCCAATGGATCCATAGTCCTTCCCATTCACTCCTATTGTACACAATCCCAATGAACACAAAACCTCTTCCCATTCACTCTCACTCTACACATTCCCAATAGACCCATCCCCCTCCCCATTCACTCCCTCTCCACTCAATCCCAATGACCTAAACCCCTTCCTATTCACTCTGATTGTAAAAGTCCCCAATCCCTAGTAGAGAACATTCCCTATCGAAAGCTGATATGATCTCTTGGTTTATTAAATACAAAGTGTGTTATCTCAGATCAGGCAGTAATCTAATCAGTTTGCTGCACAGCCTGTACTAAGTGTTTCCTGTTTCTGTTTGTGCTAAGAGACTGGATAAATGATTGAGACACTGCCAGGTCTTGCCATTACTAACTGGCTGCCTTCCTGCTGCAGAACTCTCCTCCTCCACCTCCACCTCCATCTTCTTCAGCTCCATCACCATTTCCTCACATTGGATACCTCGGTAATGTCCACTTAGACCATGAGACTGTGGGAGTCTTCATGGAGACAAATCAAATTCTCATTTTCTGCCCTCCCTCTTAACACATCGACTTTGCAGTAGTTTTCAGTGCAAGTAATCAAAATTAGCAACTTTCTGGATTTTCTAAACTATAACCTGCAGATATACAAATCATCGGCAGCACATTCCGTTGGCATCCCATCCACTGCTTTTAACATCCCCTCCCTCCCCAGATGCTCAGTAACAGCAGTGTGTACCATCCCCTCCCTACCCACCGACGCTCAGTAACAGCAGTGTGTACCATCCCCTCCCTCTATCACCGATGCTCAGTAACAGCAGTGTTTACCATCCACTCCCTCCCCACCGACGCTCAGTAACAGCAGTGTGTACCATCCACTCCCTCCCTCTTCCGATGCTCAGTAACAGCAGTGTGTACCATCCACTCCCTCCCTCCCCCGATGCTCAGTAACAGCAGTGTGTACCATCCCCTTCCTCCCCCCACCCACACTCAGTAGCAACAGTGTGTACTATCTACAAGATGCACTGCAGAAACTCACTAATGTTCCTCAGGCGGGTAGTTGGGAAGACCATCGCCCTGCACCCCCTCTCCAAGTTAAACAGTTCCTTTATTTGGACAAATTCCTTCATGACTGCTGGGTCAATATCCTGGAACATTCACCTCACCAGCTAAAGAGGAATGTACACCACCACCTCCTATTTTAGTCACTGTGTGGAAACACGCATACTTATGGAATGATAAGAATTGGAAAGTGGTCATTTTTTGATATAACAGGTTTGCAAAGGTTTAATGGTGCATTTGTTTGGAACTGGGCAGTTGAGATGTTGCCAGAAGTCACAGGACACCAGGTCACATCTCCTGGCAAAGGAGCAGTGCTCCAAAAGTTTGTGATTTCAACTAAACCTGTTGGACTATAACCCGGTGGTCCGCCCCAGTCCAACACCAGCCCCTCCACATCATGGCGGCCAGGTAAGATGTTAAAATGGACAATGGTACAGTTTGTTTTGACAAAAAGAGTGACTTTGAACAGAAGTCCAGCAAAGCTTTTAGAGAGTGATAAGGCTGGAGATTTGCTGCTTTAATTACTGTCCTAACAAAACCTTGAGAGCTCTGATGGATTTATACTGCTTCCTGATAACATTTCAGATCTCGGGACTCCTAACTGTCTCTTAGTTCAAACTGAATCCTAGTCTGCTGATTTTCCATTCCTCTGTGACTGTTAGCAATCAAATCTCAACAACAGGTATTTATAGAAACTGAGAGAAGTCAAGCCATTGTTGTTGTCTGAACTTGCCCCTTGACCTTCAGAGATATTGAATTTATTTCCCCCTTCCGTCCGATATTTTCTCATCCCATCACAGATCTGGAGTGTGCGGGACCTGCTGAGTTTTCCCAGCAATTTCTGTTTTTGATTCTTTGGATGAGCTGAGTGAGTGGGCAAATGCTTGGCAGATGCAGAGTAATATGGATTAGTGTGAGATTATCTCCTCTGACCATAAAAATAGGAAGACAGGTTATTATTTGAATGGATGTGAATTGAGAGGGGGGGAATGGTCACAAGGTCTGGGTACTCTTGTGCACCAGCCACGGAAAATATGCCCCCAGTTGAAGAAGGGCCGCGGTGTGTTGGCTTTCCTATTGAGAGGATTCAAGTACAGGAGCAGGGCCTGTAGTTAGACAGGGCCTGGTGAGACCGCCCCTGGAATAGTGTGTCCAGTTTGGGTGTCCCTATCTGAGGAAGGATGTTCTGGATGGAAGGAGAGTTCATGGAGACAAATAGAATTCTCATTTTCTGCCCTCCCTCTTAATACATTGACTTTGCAGTAGTTTTCAGTGCAAGTAATCAGAATTTACTAATAAAATCACTCTCTTGGGACGGCAAGATTGATGGAAGAGGCAAATTGAGTTGGTTAGGGTTATATTCACTGGTGTTTAAAAGAATGAAGGGGGGGGATCTCATGGAAACCTATCAAATTCTAACAGAACTAGACACAGGAAGGATGTTCCCAATGTTGAATGAATCCACAGCCAGGGGTCACAGTTCTCGGATACCGGGTTAACCTTTTAGGACTGAGACGGGGAGAAATGTCTTCCCCCAGAGAGTGGGGAGCCTGGGGGATTGTCTGACATGAAAGTGGCTGAAGCTAAAACATTGAATGTTTTTGAGAAGGAGGTAGATCGAGCTCTTGTGGCTAAATGGATCAATGGGTTTGGGGGGAGGACAGGATTAACTATTGCCCTTAATGATCAGCCATGATCATAATGAATGGCAGAGCAGGCTCAGGGGGCCGAATGGCCTGCTCCTACTCCTACCTTCTATGGTTCTGTGTTACAAGACAAACCAAATGGGAGTGTTCCTGTTTTACAGATTCATGCAATTGGGAAGCCACTACTAAATCCCATGTTTATTGTCCATTCCTCATTAACCTCGGTGGGCTGGTGATAAACTACTCCTTTAAATAAAAACATGTCAGATACATAAAATAGGAGAAGGCTATTCAGCCCCTCAAGCTTGCTCCATCATTCAGTTGATCTTGTCTCCCAGATCCACTTTTCCAGATGACTCCACCTCCTTGATTGATTTCTGTCTTCGATACACTCAGTGATGGAGTGACCACAACCCTTTGGCACAGCGAGTGCCAAAGACATCCAAATGAAGGCATTTCTGCTCATCTCAGTCCGAAACGGTCAGCCCCTTATCCTGAATCTATGACCTCTTGTCATAGTCTCTCAGTGAGGGGAAAGATCCTTTCAATATCTAACCTACCTAACACCTTGAGGATGTTACAGCTTGCGATAAGGTCACTGGTTTCTGTTTGATGTTCCCTGTGCGTGATTAACTTGGCCATTTCAGAAAGCAGGAAACGCTCAACAGTATTCTCGCAAGTCTGAAGTCATACAGAGATCAGACTGCAGAAAGACTAAAGGTTATGTCATTTAAAGCAGTTTAATCTAATCAGAGTTTTAATAACAATTGATACCAGCTCTGTATTCCAGATTTCGTTAATTGAATTTCAATTCTCCAGCTGCTACAGTATTCTCCTGTCTGTGATTATTTGTCTAGATCTTGGGACTTCAAGTCCAGTAACCTTACCACTATGCTACCAGTCCCTGTTCTTGAGGACAATGTAGCATGGACAATGACTAACTCAAACAGAAATTGCTGCAAAACCTCAGCAGGTCAGGCAGTATCTGTGGAAAGAAAGCAGATTTAACGTTTTGGGTCCAGTGACCCTTCTTCAGAAAGCTGAACAATTGTTGAATACATTAGCAATGCTCGTGCACCCTGAGATTGGATATTGAAATGCAAAGGTGCCTCTTAAGTGGCTCAGATTCAGTTAAAAACAAGACTTGGCAGTGTCCACACAGACTGGTTATTGCATTAACTCTCGAGCAATTTGAGCAAGAAGTACTCAGAATGATCAGATTCCACAACACTATAAAAAGGAAGCCTCCACTCCCATTAATCTTCTCAGGAACAGAGGTCTGATCTGAGGAATCAGTCCAAAATAGCCATCTCCAGCCTCTGTCTTTCTCAATCCTGACACACACAGAGTCAGCAGATCCATTTTTTTCTATCAACTGGGTGTTTCAGAGCTGGCTTCATGGTAAATTGGCGAATCTATGCATTGACAGTGAGTGGGTCAGTTCTGATATTTAACACTCAAATTATTAGGAGTGGACAGGAAGAGGCTGGTCCCTTCAGCTGTGTGACAGGGCTGCTGGATACACAGCTGGACTCTGTATTGTGGGTGTGAAAGCAAACTGTTTGGTCACCAGGCCAACTGAACTGACACTCTCTTCTCCCGTAATCCAACATACTACTTCCCAACAATGTCATCCAGAAAGAAAGCAGCGGTTTCCACATGTACATTGACACTGCTGCCCCTGCCTAGCCTCTCCCCAAACCTTTCCACTCTCACTGAGTTTTCAAGCTTCTTGTCTAATACCCCAGACTGAGTGAGTAAACTTTCCCTTCAACTGCACGGCAAAGGGTGAAGCCATTGACTTTGTCCCCAGAACACACCCCATTCCTTCTCCTTGGCAACAGACTGAGGCTGAACCAGAGAGTTTTTTTTAACATCAGTTTTGACCCTTAAGGGGGTATGTGTTTCTGACCATAAGGGGGTATAACCAGGGGCATAATTTTAAAGATAAAAGCTGGAGGTTTAAAGGGGATTTGAGGAAACACTTTTTCACCAAGCGGGTGTTGGGATTCTGGAATGTACTGTCTGGGAGCACTTGGCTGACCACTTGAAATGTCATAACATTCAACTATGGGCCTAGTGTGGGAAAGTGAGACTAGTGTAGGTAGTAATCTAGCTTTAGTAGTACAGACTGGATGGGCCAAAGGGCCTTTTCGGCACCGTATGGTTCTATGATTGACGTGCCCATGCCATTACTGTGACCACCAAATCCAAACCTCATTACAATGTCCCACCACACCTCGATTCCAGCTCATCTGCTGCTGCTTCCCCTGCTTTTGTTACGCTGGCTATTCCAACCCACTCCTGCCTGGTCCTCCATATTCCATAAAGCCCTGTGGTACAGTCACTGGTCTGTTAATCCAGAGATTCAAATTCTCCCACCAAGGCAGACAGTGGAATTAGAATTCAATAAAACTCTGGAATTAAGAATCTAATGATGACCATGAATCCATTGTTGATTGTCAGGAGAAACTCATCTGGTTCGTTAATGTCCTTTAGGGAAAGGAACTGCTATCTTTACCTGATTTTACATGACTCCAGAGCCACAGCAAGGGGGTTGACTCTTAGCTGCCCTCTGGGCATTTAGGGATGGGCAATAAATGCTGCCCAGCCAGCGATGCCCTCGTCCTCATGAATATAAACAAAATGAAATCTTGCAAACCACTACTGCCCATGTTCTTAATCAGCATGTGAGTGTATTGGAGGTGGGTCAGAAGGGATTTACGAGATTGATTCAATTTATTCGCATGTACTGAGATACAGTGATAAGCACTGTTTTGCATGCTAACCAGCTCAATCATGCCTTTCATAAGTGCATCAGGGTAATAGAACAGAATGCAGACTATAGCGTGACAGTTACAGAGAAGTGCACAGAGAGATCAACTCGAATACATTAGAGGTCTGTTCATGAGTCTGATAATGAGTAGGCTGTCTAATGGGTTATGGTGGCTGGTTTCCAATGGAGATTAGTAGAGTGAGGGATAGGGAGAAAGAGACGGATACAGAGGGAGAGTCCATTTTAGGAAAGTTACAATCAGATGTACTGCTGGGAAGGCAGAGTGGAAAAAGGGGACTCAAAGAGGAATTTTTTTTTCTTTTTTTTGCAGCAGAGAGCGGCGGGAGCTGGGCGGAAGTGAAGTCGGAGCGCAGAGCCGGTCGGGAAGGTAAGTGATTGTTCTTTGAGTGGAGAAGGAACCTGAGACACTGCACATGTAGTGTCTCCCACCCTCCCTCCTCCTCTAACCTAAAAAAAAGGTAAGCTACTCAGTGTTCTTGTTTTGGAGACGAAGTGTAGAGTTATGGCAGCGCAGGCAGTGGAATGTTCCTCCTGCAGGATGTTCGAGGTAGGGGTGACCACCGATGCTCCTGCGACTTCATCTGCAGGAAGTGCAGCCAGCTCCAGCTCCTCACAGACCGCGTTAGGGAACTGGAACTGGAGTTGGATGAACTGAGGATTATTTGAGAGGCTGAGAGGGTGATAGATAGAACTACAGGGACATAGTTATGCCAGAGAACAGAGGTAGCTGAGTAATAGTTAGAGGTGGGAAGGGGAGGAAGCAGGCAGTGCAGGGATCCCCTGTGGTCGTTCCCCTCAACAATAAGTATACCGCTTTGGAAACTTTTTTTTAGATTACTTAGATTAGATTAAATTAGATTACTTACAGTGTGGGAACAGGCCCTTCAGCCCAACAAGTCCACACCGCCCCGCTGAAGCGCAACCCACCCATACTCCTACATTTACCCCTTACCTTACACTACGGGCAATTTAGCATGGCCAATTCACCTGACCTGCACATC
>NC_057716.1:108139326-108144482 GCF_004010195.1 Chiloscyllium plagiosum
CTGGGTACAACAGAGTGTTACAAGGGGACATAAATTTAAGGTGAAGGGTGGAAGGTATAGGGGAGATGTCAGGGGTGGGTTCTTTACCCAGAGAGTGGTGGGGGCATGGAATGCGCTGCCCGTGGGAGTGGCAGAGTCAGAATCATTGGTGACCTTTAAGAGGCAATTGGATAGATACATGGATGGGTGCTTAAGCTAGGACAAATGTTCGGCACAACATCGTGGGCCGAAGGGCCTGTTCTGTGCTGTATTGTTCTATGTTCTATGAATCAACTCCAATTGGATGGTTCTGTGTGAGCAGAATTCAGGAGGCCATTTATCAGCGTTTGGACTATATGCATCTGAACCCTTCCTATTCATGTATACATGCAGATGCCTTTTAAATGCTGTAATTGTACCAGCCTCCACCACTTCCTCTGGCAGCTCATTCCACACACGTACCAACCCCAACAGAGGAGAGTTGCCCCTTAGGTCCCTTTTAAATCTTTCCCCTCTCACCTTAAACCTATGCTGTCTGGATTTGGACTCACCTACCCAGTGGGGAAAAGACCTTGTCTATTTATCCTATCCATGATATTATAAACATTTATAAGGTCACCCCTCAGCCCCTGACGTTTCAGGGAAAAAGGTGCCCAGCGTATTCAGCCTCTGTCTATAACCGAAAGCAACCAGTCCAGGCAAAATTCTTGTAAATCTTTTCTCCATCCTCTCAAGTTTCATAACATCCTTACTATAGCAGGGTGATTAGACCTCTGCACAGTATTCTAAAAGTGGCCTCACCAATCTCCTGAACAGCCACGATATGATGTCCCAACTCTTAGACTTAACACACTGTGCAATGAAGACAAGTTCGCCAAATGCCTTCTTCACCATCCTGTCCATTTGCAACTCCACTTTCAAGGAACTATGGACCTGCACCCCGAGGTCTCTTTGTTTGACAACACTACAAGGCCCTACCATTAAATGTATAAATCCTGCCCTGATTTGCCTTTCCAAAATGCAGCACCTCACATTTATCTAAATTAAACTCCATCTGCCACTCCTTGCCCCATCGGTCCATTCTGATCAAGGTGACCTTCCTCACTGTCAACTGCACCTCCAATTTTGCTCTCATCTGTAGACCGTGCCTCCTATATTCACATCCAAATCATTTACATAAATGACGAAATGCAGTGCACCCAGCACTGATTCTTATGGCACACCGCTGGTTACAGGCCTCCACCACCACCCTGTCTCCTACTTGCAAGGAATTTTGTATCCATTTGGTGAGATCCCCCTGGATTCCATGTGCTCTAACCTTACTAACCAGATGGAACCTTGTTGATAGTTTTGGTGAAGTCAATATAGACAACGTCTTCCGCTCTGACTACATCAATTTTCGTTGACAGCTCTTCAAAAAAACCGAACAAGTTAGTGAGACATGATTTCCCACGCACAAAGCAACGTTGACTATCCCTAAGTACATGTAAATCCTGACCTTCAGAATCCCCTCGAACAATTTACCCACCACTGACATAACGCTCACTGGTCGACACTTTTCCTTACAGTTTTTCTTAAAAAATGGCACAACATTAGCCACCCCCCCCCCCCGTCACCTCACTGATAGCTGTCGATGAAACAAATATTTCTGCTGGGGGCCCAGTAATTTCTTCCCTAGCTTCCCATAAAGTTCTGGGAAATACCTAATCAGATTTTGGGGATTTATCCACCTTTATGCACTTTAAGACTTTCACTGCTGTAATATCAAATTCCAAGATGTCATTATTTATTCCCCCAAGTTCCCCAGCTTCCACAATCTTCTCCACAGCGAATACTGATGTAAAATATTCTTTTACGATCTCACCTATCTCTCACGGTTCCACACGTACACAGCCTGACTGATCTTTAAGGGACCCTACTCTCCCCCTAGTTACTCTTCTGCCATTAATATACTTAAAACCATAGAATTCTTACAGTGTGGATGCAGGCCATCCGGTCCATCGAGTCCATACCAAGCCTCCAAAGAGCATCCCACGCAGACCCACCCACCTCCCTGTCCCTGTAACCCTACATTTCTCACAGCAAACCCACCTAGCCAGCAGATCCCTTGACACTATGGGCAATTTAGCAGAAGCTATTACAGAATCTCTCTGGATTCTCCTTAACTCTATTTGCTGAAGTTATTTAGCCCTCTTAACTTCCGGCTTAAGTCTACTCCTACTGCCCTTATACTCCCCTAGGGATCCACTTGATCCCGGCTGTCCACACCTGATGCGCACCACCTCCTGGTTCTTGACCAGAGTCTCTGTCATCCAGCATTGCTGAGTTACGAGACTGAGTGCAGGTACACACAGAGGAGAGGGCGCTGGACATAGATTGCCCTCAGCATCGATGACATGACAATCAGGGAATGGAAAAAATATTTATCCAACATTTCACTTCATCTTTAATTTCTGCAATTGGGGCTTGGGGGTATCAGTGGGAAGGAAACAATACCTATTACCCCTCACAAATTACCCGTGAGCAGGGGGGAGTGACACACAGGCAGTGTCTGTTTGCCCATCAGCAATGATCAAATCCAGGCCCCACATACATTCCTGAAGACACTCCTGCACATGATGATATCGTTCATCAAACATTCAGGATGTGCCTAGACTGATCAGTTTTATCACGGAATGGGATCATGGTATTAGAGGAGAGAAAGTTCACAAAACAGCATCCAATGCAATTACAAAACACTCCCAGGTAGGAGCAGGACCCGGTCATATCAAAAGTAAATACCCAACTGCACAATTTCCATGCTGTCCCCATCAAATACTCCCAGGACAGGGACAGCACAGGGTCAGATACAGAGTAAAGCTCCCTCTACACTGTCCTCATCAAACACTCCCAGGACAGGGACAGCACGGGGTTAGATACAGAGTAAAGCTCCCTCTACACTGTCCCCCATCAAACACTCCCAGCACAGGGACAGCATGGGGTTAGATACAGAGTAAAGATCCCTCTACACTGTCCACATCAAACACTCCCAGAGAAGGGACAGCATGGGGTAAGATACAGAGTAAAGCTCCCTCTACACTGTCCCCCATCAAACACTCCCAGGACAGGGACAGCATGGGGTTAGATACAGAGTAAAGCTCCCTCTACACTGTCCCCATCAAACATTCCCAGGGAAGGGACAGCACAGGGTTAGATACAGAGTAAAGCTCCCTCTACACTGTCCCCATCAAACACTCCCAGGGACAGGGACAGCACAGGGTAAGATACAGAGTAAAGCTCCCTCTGCACTGTCCCCATCAAACACTCCCAGAGAAGGGACAGCATGGGATAAGATACAGAGTAAAGCTCCCTCTACACTGTCCCCATCAAACACTCCCAGGACAGGGACAGCACGGGGTTAGATACAGAGTAAAGCTCCCTCTACACTGTCCCCATCAATGTAAATGAGCAGCTGCTTCAGCAATGTATTATTGGGAATCCTTGTTATGATCAGCACCGTCCCTGCTGAGGTGGCTTTGCCCCTGATGATTTGGGCTCTCGGAGGGAGGAGCTGGTGCCGGCCTTGCCCTGTCTGTAAACCCCATCCCCAAGGTGGAGGCTGGGCTGGATGGAGTGTTTGAACTCCCTGGGTTAGCTCTGTGCATTTCCAGCCCATGCGCACGCGCAGCTCGATGAACATGCCTGAAGCCACCCTGAGGTGCCTGGTCACTGGCAGGAGGAGGGTTTGACAATCCTATCTGACTGTCTCACTGCCCGGGGGGGCAGGTAGGGTGGGGGCAAGAGGCTGCAAACATCAGCAGTTTAAGTAGGTCAGCAGCGTCAGGCAATGGGACCCCTCCCAGCACTACGTTCACACACCAATCAGTGACTGATCAATTCCTATAGATCCACCAGAAAGTGGAAGGGATACTGTCAGTGATCTCAAAATTGAGACTGAATCCAGTTTCCAAAGATGACAGACACTGGGACTGTGAGCCTGTTGAGGAAGCAGGAGGCTGGTCCGGATGCAGGAAGACCACACTCTGTCCAGTCACATCACATCACGAGTGGAGTCAGTGCTTTCCCAACGTCAACTGTCCAATGTGAGATGGAGACAGTGACACAGGGACTGACTGTACACTGTGCCTTACTGAACATCAACGCAACACTGTGACTTGTACAACACCTCCCTCAGCTAGTCACACTGTGCCACCCAGTCCCTAACTATCCCGAAACTGCCAGTCCACAGACACACACTCAGGGCAGTCACACTGAGCTCAGCCACTGCTACAATCCTACCTTGGGAACAGGCAGCAGTTAGCAAGGTTCCTCCCTCGAACCCAACTCGGTCCTGGACGGTCTCTACTGTGGTACAGCCTCTCACATCAGGATTACTGTCAGGGAGCTGCATACTGGCACCCAGAGGGAACTTTAACAACAGAATGCTATATATGGAGATGAAGAAAGCAGCAGCAACAGGTCAAGGCAGAGAGATAGTCCGGAGATGAAAACAGAGTGCCACACACACAAACAAAAACTTGACGAGAGAGTGAGAGAGACAGGAGAGAGGGGAAGCAGTCAGACACAAAACACAAAACGTAGCAGAGGCCAGAGCAGATCAGACAGAGAAAGAAAGAGGCAATCTGAGAAAAAAAACCAAGAATACTCAGAGCAACACTGAGAGTTCAGGTTGGGAAAAACAGATGGAGCCGGAAACACAAGTGAGAAAGTTACAATCGACAGCCCAGTCAGTGTGTGTGGGGGGGCTGTATCGCAGTGAGGGTCAGTGTGTGGGGGTCCGTACCCCAGTGAATGTCAGTGTGTGTGGGGATCTGTATCGCAGTAAGGGTCAGTGTGTGTGGGAGTGTACCCCAGTGAGGGTCAGTGTGTGTGGAATTGTACCCCAGTGAGAGTCAGTGTGTGTGGGAGTGTACCCCAGTCAGAGTCAGTGTGTGTGTGGGAGTGTACCCCAGTGAGAGTCAGTGTGTGTGGGACTGGACCCCAGTCAGAGTCATTGTGTGTGGGAGTGTACCCCAGTGAGAGTCAGTGTGTGTGGGACTGGACCCCAGTCAGAGTCATTGTGTGTGGGAGTGTACCCCAGTGAGAGTCAGTGTGTGTGGGACTGGACCCCAGTCAGAGTCATTGTGTGTGGGAGTGTACCCCAGTGAGAGTCAGTGTGTGTGGGACTGGACCCCAGT
>NC_057716.1:108145383-108158067 GCF_004010195.1 Chiloscyllium plagiosum
GTGAGAGTCAGTGTGTGTGGGGGAGTGTACCCCAGTGAGAGTCAGTGTGTGTGTGGGATTGTACCCCTGTGAGAGTCAGTGTGTGTGGGAGTGTACCCCCGTGAGAGTCAGTGTGTGTGGGGGAGTGTACCCCAGTGAGAGTCAGTGTGTGTGGGGGTGTACCCCAGTGAGAGTCAGTGTGTGGGGGAGTGTACCCCAGTGAGGGTTACAGTTACCATCCTGATTGCTCTGACCCTCATTCTCAGACTTTCCCCCCAGCTCTAGAATCCCCAACCAGTGGAAACAGTTTATCTTTATCTGCATGTCTAGTCCTGTTAATATCTTAAATACTTTAATTGGATCACCCCTTAACCTTCTGAATTCTCGAGAAAGCAGAGATACTTTGTATAATCTCTCCTCATTGATTAACCCCTGAAGTCCCAGGATCATTTCTGTAAACCTCCATAATACTCCCTCCCAGGTTAACCTGTCCTTCCTCATTCTTGTGCAGTGCCCAGGTCTGCTCACAGAACTCCAAGTGGGGTCTCACCCGGATTTGTGTAGCTGCACTGTACCGCCCATATTTTCTCCATCTGAAGGCTAGCTTTCAATTGCAAATGTATAAGTTAACTAAATTTGAATTTCCCCAGCCACTATGATTGGATTTGAAACCACATCCCTCGTGCATCTGGGCCTTGGGATTATGAGCCCAATGACATTACCATTTCAAAATCATGAAACTACCATTTAACAGCACCATTACATTACCATTACGTTACCATCTCCATTGTCGTGGAGAGCTGTGAATATATTGAAATCAGATTCCTGTTGCTGCCCGGGCTTGCCGAGGGTCAGGAGACCTGCCGATAGAGAAGGGGCTACATGCTTCTGGCTCTACAAGTTGCAGCAAGGCAGCGCGTGGGCTGGGAGTGGAGATTACCCTCACTGCCAACCTTGAGAAACCTCTAGCCTCTCCCCAGGCCAGATTGCACCCTCTCTCCCCCTTGTCCTGACCTCCTGTATCCAGGAACAATCACCTCACACACTGTCTCTCTGATCCTGACCCCCAGCAGGAGATTCGGCATTCAGTTAGAAAGACTTTGTACAATGCCCTTAGTATCTGATCTTTATTTCTGTATTAGTCAAACCCAGGAATCCCTGTGCTTCTCGATTTATCGTGGGCAGCATGGTGGCACAGTGGTTAGCACTGCTACCTCACAGCGCCAGAGACCCGGGTTCAATTCCCGCCTCAGGCGACTCTCTGTGTGGAGTTTGCACATTCTCCCCGTGTCTGCGTGGGTTTCCTCCAGGTGCTCCGGTTTCCTCCCACACTCCAAAAATGTGCAGGTCAGGTGAATTGGCCATGCTAAATTGCCTGTAGTGTTAGGTGAAGGGGTAAATGTAGGGGAGTGGGTCTGGGTGGGTTGTGCTTTGGCGGGTAGGTGTGGACTTGTTGGGCCGAAGGATTTGTAAGTAATCTAATCTTATCCCATCACCTTCAGATATGTGGGCACTGACCTCATCTGGTCTCCTTGTTCTTGAACTCCCTGTAAGATGATCCCATTTAGTTCACAGAGCATTTCCCCAATTTTGCTTTCAAACTGCGTCATAGAGATGTACAGCACAGAAACAGACCCTTCGGTCCAACCCATACATGCCGACCAGATATCCCAACCCAATCTAGTCCCACCTGCCAGCACCCGGCCCATATCCCTCCAAACCCTTCCTATTCATGATTCGGAGATGCCGGTGTTGGACTGGGGTGTACAAAGTTAAAAATCACACAACACCAGGTTATAGTCCAACAGGTTTAATTGGAAGCACACCAGCTTTTGGAGCGACGCTCCTTCATCAGGTGATTGTGGAGGGCTCGATCGTAACACAGAATTTATAGCAAAAATTTGCAGTGTGATGTAACTGAAATTATACATTGAAGAATCCTCCAACCCTGGCAACATCCTTGTAAGTCTTTTCTGAACCCTTTCAAGTTTCACAATACTTTTCCGATAGGAAGGAGACCAGAATTACACGCAGTATTCCAACAGTGGCCTAACCAATGTCCTGTATAGCCGCAACATGACCTCCCAACTCCTGTACTCAATACTCTGACTGATAATGGAAAGCATACCAAACGCCTTCTTCACTATCCTATCTACCTGCAACTCCACTTTCAAGGAGCTATGAACCTGCACTCCAAGGTCTCTTTGTTCAGCAACACTCCCTAGGACCTGACCATAAGTCCTGCTCTAATTTGCTTTCCCAAAATGTGGCATCTTGCATATATCCAATTCTGCATTAAATCCTATTGGTCAGGTATTTGCTAATTTAAGACCATAGACATATGAGCAGATGAAGGCCGCTCAGCCCATCGAGTCTGCTCTGCCATTCATGGTTGATCCAACAATCCTCCACTTCACGTTCCTGCCTTTCCCCCAACCCTCCATCCCCTTCCCGACTAAAAACCTGCCTCCCTCAGCCTTGAATATCCTGAATGACCCAGCCTCGACAGCCCTCTGTGGGAAAGAATTCCACAGATTCACTCCCCTCTGAGGGAAGGAATCCCTCCTCATCTCTGTCTTCAATGGACGCCCCCTTTCAGAATGTCAGCATTTATGGGAAGGGCAGTTCAGGATCCAGTGTTGAGGAGGCTTCAACAATAATGGGCAAATGGAGGTGGGTTTATGGGGGTGGGCAAGGACAGGTGGGGCTCTGCAGAGGGCAGGGGGATGCCAGTTTGTGGACAAGAGGCTGCTGTCAAAGGAACAGGAAACACAGTGTTGCCAGAGGTGTCAAAGGTCATTGTGTGACAACCACCTCGAAAGCAGGAGGGAATCTTCCATCATATGGATACTGGTGTCTCCTCCCTCGCCTCATTTCATACATTCTTTGCTCTTCTTTGGGGAATAGCAGGGGAAGAGTTGGAGGGATTAGCAGGCTGATGACTAACCTGTTGAATCACCCGTGGTTCCCAAGTACTGGCTGAGGGCCTGAACATAGAGGGACTCTGGTCACAACAGCCCCACTCTCAGCCTTGGAAGCAGAAGGTCAGGGTTTGAGTATAGCCCCAGGCTGTTCCTTCCAGTTTACCAGCCAGTACGACACTGTGCCCAGGGAGCGTGGAAACCCAAGAAAGCCTCCACAGATATATCACACCAACCATCCTCAAAATGACTGGGCCTCAGCACTGGATACAGAACTCCTAACACAGTCTGTCCCACTGGGTCTGTGAAGGATATGGAATCCTCCATATGTTTTCACAGTGAAAACTGTCAACCAGTGTGCCCATTCAGGGCTGGGACAGAAGCAGGTACAGCAGCTCTCTGTACACTCAATCACACAAGTGGCTCACAGCTTGGTTGTCTTTAGTTACATTCTTTCACTTTAATTAAACCCTAATCATGTCATTTTCCCGCATCGGGAATTCCTCACATTCCTTGGCTCACAGTCATCTTGAAAGAGGAACACGCATGTTTACCAGTCCCGTCCCTCCCTCTGACTCGGTCAGGCAGCGAGGAAACAGCCAGCAGTGTGACACTCTCCCTGGTCACAGGCTAGGGCAGTGAGGGCAGTAACCCATCACTGAGGACGCAGAGACACAACAGCTCAGTACATCACCCCGTCAGTGTGTCGGCTGCACAAATGGGTTCACTCAGAGATGGGACTCCCAAATTTGGTGAGGAATTGCTTTGGGGGGCAAATAATTTTACTGTTTCAAAACTTAAAATCCCGGCTGCATAGGAGGAGAATAAAATCACAAGATTCCAAGTTTTTTATGACAAGAAAATCTTTATCATATCAAGTGAGAGAAAATAAACAATTGGCAATAAAGTAAACAATCTGTTTTATCCTCAAATATCTGGAATTAACACGAGGTAAGTGTGGACTAACATCTAATCTGTTACAGAAACATCACAATGCACACTGAATGATTTGTCAGAATCATTGGTGACCTTTAAGTGGCAATTGGATAGGTACATGGACAGGTGCTTAAGCTAGGACAATGTTCGGCACATCGTGGGCCGAAGGGCCTGTTCTGTGCTGTATTGTTCTATGTTCTAACTGTGTCCAAGACAGACACTCATAGATTTTGGCCTCATTTCTGATGAAGGGTTCCGGCCTGAAACATTGATTTTCCTGCTGCTCGGATGCTGCCTGACCTGCTGTGCTTTTCCAACAACACACTCCCAACTCTGATCTCCAGCATCTGCAGACCTTACTGTCTCCCACAGATTTTGTCATGAACACATCCTGACATGAAGAATCACAGTCACTCACAAAACCATGACTTCCTCGGACTTCTTTCAGAGGAACATAAAAACGAGGTTTAAGAGTGGACAATCGATTGCAAAACATTACATCCAAAGATTCAGATCTGAAATGTGCTCAAACGTCACTCTAGCCGAGACAGTCCCAGGGCCTTAATATTTCCCAGTAGCTCATTCTGTTCTCCCAAGACAGTATGCCCACCTATTCTGAAGTGTGTGCCAGCACTTAATCCCAGATCTTGACCAATTTTGAACATAATACCACTCATCAAAATACTCACTGTGTAACTGTACACAGTCAGTGTTTATTCAGCAGGGTAAGGGTCACTCTCTGTGTAACCGTACAGAGTCAGTGTTTATTCAGCAGGGTAAGGGTCACTCACTGTGTAACTGTACAGAGTCTGTGTTTATTCAGCAGGGTAAGGGTCACTCACTGTGTAACCGTACAGAGTCAGGGTTTATTCAGCAGGGTAAGGGTCACTCACTGTGTAACCATACAGAGTCAGGGTTTATTCAGCAGGGTAAGGGTCACTCACTGTGTAACCATACAGAGTCAGGGTTTATTCAGCAGGGTAAGGGTCACTCACTGTGTAACCATACAGAGTCAGGGTTTATTCAGCAGGGTAACCGTATAGAGTCAGTGTTTATTCAGCAGGGTAAGGGTCACTCACTGTGTAACCGTACAGGGTCAGTGTTTATTCAGCAGGGTAAGGGTCACTCGCTGTGTAACTGTACAGAGTCAGTGTTTATTCAGCAGGGTAAGGGTCACTCGCTGTGTAACTGTACAGAGTCAGTGTTTATTCAGCAGGGTAAGGGTCACTCGCTGTGTAACTGTACAGAGTCAGTGTTTATTCAGCAGGGTAAGGGTCACTCACTGTGTAACTGTACAGACTCAGTGTTTATTCAACAGAGTAAGGGTCACTCGCTGTGTAACTGTACAGAGTCAGTGTTTTCAGCAGGGTAAGGGTCACTCGCTGTGTAACTGTACAGTAAGTGTTAATTCAACAGGGTAAGGGTCACTCGCTGTGTAACTGTACAGAGTCAGTGTGTATTCCCCAGGGTAAGGGTCACTCACTGTGTAACCGTACAGAGTCAGTGTGTATTCCCCAGGGTAAGGGTCACTCGCTGTGTAACCGTACAGAGTCAGTGTGTATTCCCCAGGGTAAGGGTCACTCACTGTGTTACCGTACAGAGTCAGTGTGTATTCCCCAGGGTAAGGGTCACTCGCTGTGTAACAGTACAGAGTCAGTGTTAAATCAGCAGGGTAAAGGTCACTCACTGTGTAACTGCACAGAGTCAGGGTTTATTCTCCAGGGTAAGGGTTACTCGCTGTGTAACTGTACAGAGTCAGTGTTTATTCAGCAGGGTAAGGGTCACTTGCTGTGTAACTGTACAGAGTCAGGGTGTATTCAGCAGGGTCAGGGTCACTCACTGTGTAACTGTACAGAGTCAGGGTGTATTCCCTGTGCTGCTGGTAGTTTCTCTGTGGCACTGCTTGCCTCCATTGCATCGCTGCCTATTTGTGATGACTGGCCATGGTTGCCAGGTTTCCTTACAAGGTTGTGAGCAGCAGTGTGTGTGCAGTTTCTGCTGTTGGCACATATAAGGGCCTGTGCTGACATGCCAGTGCAAAATTAGTAACAGCCTTCAAACATTAACCAACTCTAATGGAAGCAGATCCCTGCCTGTAGACATGTGGCTGGACAGGAGAATGATTCACTCAGTTGCTGCTTCAAGTGCAACATGCTCACTCCTGAGAACAGGAAGAAATGACCGGCCAGGTTATAGGGCACTGCTGCAGTTCACTCAGGTCTATGTTTACACATCCTGCTGAATGTAACGTCAGCTCATCCTGAACTCTCCTCCCCGCACCGGGGAGGGGGAAACAGTGCCATGGTGGTGCCGGACACTGTGCCTCTGTGCGTAGTCTGGGTCGTAGAAACATGGGAACATAGAAAACAGAAGCAGGACGAGGCCATTCAGCCCTTCGAACCTGCTCTGCCATTCACTGTGAGCATGGCTCATCACCTGCCTTGATAGCCTGCTCCTGCTTCCCCCATGGCCTTTCATCCCTTCCATCAGTGTCCAGCTCCTCCTTCAAAACATTCAAGGTTTTGTCTCAACCCCTTTCTGTCGCAGAGAATCCCACAGGCTCCCCACTCTCGGGGGGGAAGACATTTCTCCCCGTCTCAGTCTGAAACAGCCTCCCCCAAATCCTACGAGTGTGTCCTCTGGCTCCAGACTCCCCCATCATTAGGAACTTCCTCCCCCATCTGACCTGCCTAGTCCTGTTGGAACTTTACAGATTTTCATGAGATTTCCTCCCTCATTCTTCTAAACTCCAGTGAATATGGTCAAAGGGTGTGGTGCTGGGAAAGCACAGCAGGTCAGGCGGCATCTGAGGTGCAGGAGATTCGACCGTTCTGGCATAAGCCCTTCATCAGGAATTGGGGCTTCTGCCTGAAACGTCGATTGTCCTGCCCCTCGGATGCTGCCTGACCTGCTGCGCTTTTCCAGCAACACACTCTCGACTCTGATCTCCAGCATCTGCAGTCCTCACTTTCTCCTAACGTAAGGGTGACCTCGATGACCTTTTGGTGAGCTCCCCCCTCAATCCTTCTCGAGCTGCCCACAGCCTCTGACACAGTGACCCCCCCCCCCTGAACCCCAGCCCATCCCCCACCACCTCCTGCTTCATTCTGACCTGCTTCCTGATGGCCTGACACTCTCCGGTAATGGCTGCACTTCCTGATCATCTGCGTGAAGGGTCTAACTTTGACCCCCCCCTTCCTGCCCACACCAGTTCACGACCAGCTCCCTTGACCCCCACAGATCTGGTTGCAGCTCTGACATCCAGTCAGGGAGTTCCTCAAAGGGCAGACAGTGGCTTTAGTGATATTATTGCTGGAGATCTGGGTCACGTTCTGGGTTCGAATACCACTACAACAGATGGTGGAACTTCAATTCAATACTAATCTAGAATAAGACTCTAATGGTGACCAGGAAATTGTGAGACAAGCCCATCTGGGTCACTAAGTGAAGGAAATCTGCAATTTCACCTGGTCTGGCCTACATGTAACTCCAGATCCACATCAATGTGGTTGACTCTTAACTGGGCAATTAGGGATGGGCATTAATTACTAACTGAGTCAGCGGTGCCCACATCCCAGGATTAAAAATATGATAATGACATATTAGGAAAACGGAAGACATTGTCTTTGGACCCTACCAGTTCCATTCTACCCCCTGGTTAGGTGGTTGTTTTCGGAGCAGTATTGACTCCGTGGGCCGAAGGGCCTTGCTCTGTGTTGTAGGTTTCTCTGTCTCAGGTTGAACATTGTAGGTGCAGCAGATAGTGAAGAAAGCAACTTTCGGCCTTCACACCGAGAGGACTCGAGGACAGGAACAGGGATGTCTTGTCGCAATTATACAGGGTGATGGTGAGACCACACCTGGTAGATAGTGTGCAGTTTAGAGCTCCTTACCTGAGGAAAGATGTTGGGGCAATGGAGGGAGTGCAGTGGAGGTTTACCCACCAACTCCTGGGATGGCAGGACTGATGTATGAGGAGAGGTAAGGTTGGTTCGGACTATACTCATTGGGAGAAAGTGAGGACTGCAGATGCTGGAGATCAGAGTTGAGAATGTGTTGCTGGAAAAGGCATAAGCCCTTCATTAGGATCCAAATGGCCTTCATAAGCCCAATGAAGGGCTCATGCCCAAAACGTCAATTCTCCTGCTCCTCGGATGCTGCCTGAACTGCTGTGCTTTTCCCCTTCCATTTCCACACCATTTCGTCAGTGTGACAGACCGAAGAAGATTAAAAGACAACTTTCTGGAAAGTTTAGATGCAGATTTGGATGGTCCACGGTTGTGGAATGGGAAAGGAGAGAGACAGTTTAGGAAAACTGACACATAGTTACCCCCCTTGTCAAGATGACGGCAGGGGATTGAGGAACACTTGTGGGAATGACGGGAATAATCCATGGTCTGGTCTGACACACCTCAGACAGATGCCAAGATCTCCCCCCTTGTGGGAAAGAGAGTGGGGAGGTGGGTATAGGGAGTTCCCCCTGCGCTGCTGAGATTTACCCGTCTGACAACAGACCCAACACCCTCTCCGTCAGTGTTTATGAAATCGTGCTGCCCAGCGCTTCTGTGGTTTGAACAGTAAGACAATCAGTCCCACTGACTTCTTCCCTCTCCCTCTCCAGGTTACCAGCAGCCAGCATTTGCAGAGTCTCACATGGAATACTGCTCTCCTCAAGGGATTCGGCAACAACATTCACATGAAGCCAGGCATTTTAAAGCAATGCATCATTCCTGGAACACCACCCAGCTCAGCAATCAGAAATCCCTCAACCCTGGGATTCTGCCTTCCAGTACACAGCGGGCTGATTTCTCATCCGTACCCCCTCTCCCTATAACCCAGGGATCACTGGGCAGTGATCAGGGGCAGGAACCCTGGCTGATTTCCCCTCCCTCTCCCTCTCTCTCTCTCTAACCCAGGGATCACTGGGCAGTGATCAGGGGCAGGAATCCTGGCTGATTTCCCCTCCCTCCCTCTCTCTCTCTCTAACCCAGGGATCACTGGGCAGTGATCAGGGGCAGGAATCCTGGCTGATTTCCCCTCCCTCGCTCCCTCTCCCTATAACCCAGGGATCACTGGGCAGTGAACAGGGGCAGGAACCCTGGCTGATTTCCCCTCCCTCCCTCTCTCTCTCTCTAACCCAGGGATCACTGGGCAGTGATCAGGGGCAGGAACCCTGGCTGATTTCCCCTCCCTCCCTCTCGCTTTCTCACCCAGGGATCACTGGGCAGTGATCAGGAACAGGAACCCTGGCTGATTTCCCCTCTCTCCCTCTCTCTCTCTAACCCAGGGGTCACTGGACTGAACAAAGTGGACAAAGCAAATCCAGGCTGGGGGGGGGGGGCAGGCCCACGCTGTTCCAGTTCAGCTGAGTACAGCTCACCCACAGACTCAAAATGACATAGGCTGCCCTCGACACAGAGTGAAATATTAACAGAGCTGTACGTCCTGGTGCTGTCAGTGTGGAGAAAGAGAGGGATAAGGGTAGATGAGAGAGAGAAAGAGGGAGAAAGACAGAAAGAGAGGGGGTGGGACAGGGGGAGAAATAGAGAGAGAAAAGACCAAGGAGGAGAAAGTGAGGTCTGCAGATGCTGGAGATCAGAGCTGAAAATGTGTTGCTGGAAAAGCGCAGCAGGTCAGGCAGCATCTAGGGAACAGGAGAATCGACGTTTCGGGCATAAGCCCTTCTTCAGGAACATTCCTGAAGAAGGGCTTATGCCCGAAACGTCGATTCTCCTGTTCCCTGGATGCTGCCTGACCTGCTGCGCTTTTCCAGCAACACATTTTCAGGTCAGAGAAAAGGCCAAGACAGACACAAAGACAGAGGCTTGATAGAACAAAAGGAGCGAATGAGAAAGAGAAAAGATAGAGAGGCAGAAAGAGAAACAAACACAGGGAAAAGCAGGAGAAACTCTGCAGCATCTGTGAAGAAAGAGAGACAGAGAGATCGAATCAGACTGGACTCAAACATTCACTCGGTTACTCTCTCTAAAAGATGCTGCCAGATCTGCTGAGTTGTTCCAGCATTCTCTGTGTTTGTTTCAGATTTCCAGCATCTGCTTTAATGAAAGACAGCAAATGGGAAAGGGCAATAGAGTGAGGGGGTCAATGGACCAGACAGAGGGACTGAGGGATGAAGGGGTGCCGGAGAATCACAGAGGGAGAAAGATCGAGTGGTTCTCAAACTGCAATTTCATTCACATTAATCAGAGACATTACATTGAGCACAGAACAGACATGGCAAGAAAAAGGAATAGTTAGAAAAGGACAAAGTTAAACATCACCCAACACCAGGTTATAGTCCAACAGGTCCAATAGGTTGGAAGCACTAGCTTTCAGAGCACTGCTCCTTGGTCAGGTAGCCATTGGGAAGGATCATTGGAGACAGAATTGTTATGATCCTGCTCCACAGTTACCTGATGAAGGAGCAGCGCCCCAAAAACTAGTGCTTCCAAATAAACCTGTTGGACTATAACCTGGTGTTGTTTGATGTTTAATTTTGTCCACCCCAGTCCGACACCGGCCCCTCCACATCATAGAAAAGGTCAGTAAAAGTTTCTTCCAAGAGACAGGAGGGAAGAGGTGCTGAGGGGAGGTGCAAGTGGAACAGCGAGTGACTGAAGGGTTTCATAAGTGAATAGGAAGGCACTGGGGCCTGCTGTGAGATATAGGGAGTGGTTAATGGTTCATTCCCTTCACAACCTGATCCAGCAACTGGATACAGGACAGACACACCCTGACTCCTTCAACCTCGACAGAGTTTGGGGTAAAGATCCAAACAAAAACTGCACAGCCCTGGACGGGGGCAAACCACACAGTACCTGGACCTTGAGGCTACCTGTGGTATATCAGCCAATCTGAGG
This sequence comes from Chiloscyllium plagiosum, assembly GCF_004010195.1. Taxonomy (NCBI): domain Eukaryota; kingdom Metazoa; phylum Chordata; class Chondrichthyes; order Orectolobiformes; family Hemiscylliidae; genus Chiloscyllium; species Chiloscyllium plagiosum. Next base: position 108,156,080 of record NC_057716.1, read on the forward strand.
CAGGTACTGAACTGAGATTATAGTCAGCTTCACAATTCCTGGGTTAGCGAGAGAGAGAGAGAGAGACAGTCAGAGAGAGAGAGAAAGAGAGAGACAGTCAAAGAGAGAGAGACATACAGACAAACAGAGGGGGAAAATCAGCCAGTGTTCCTGCCCCTGATCACTGCCCAGTGATCCCTGGGTTAGAAAGAGAGAGGGAGGGAGGGGAAATCAGCCAGGGTTCCTGCCCCTGATCACTGCCCAGTGATCCCTGGGTTAGAGAGAGAGAGAGGGAGGGGAAATCAGCCAGGGTTCCTGCTCCTGATCACTGCCCGGTGATCCCTGGGTTAGAGACAGAGGGAGGGAGGGGAAATCAGCCAGGGTTCCTGCTCCTGATCACTGCCCAGTGATCCCTGGGTTAGAGAGAGAGAGGGAGGGAGGGGAAATCAGCCAGGGTTCCTGCCCCTGATCACTGCCCGGTGGTCCCTGGGTTAGAGAGAGAGAGGGAGGGAGGGGAAATCAGCCAGGGTTCCTGCCCCTGATCACTGCCCAGTGGTCCCTGGGTTAGAGAGAGAGAGGGAGGGAGGGGAAATCAGCCAGGGTTCCTGCCCCTGATCACTGCCCAGTGATCCCTGGGTTAGAGAGAGAGAGGGAGGGAGGGGAAATCAGCCAGGGTTCCTGCCCCTGATCACTGCCCAGTGATCCCTGGGTTAGAGAGACACAGAGGGGAAATCAGAGTCTAGATTAGAGTGGTGTTGGAAAAGCTGGCGCTCTATTCCTGATGAAGTGCTTTTCCCCGAAACATCGATTTTCCTGCTCCTCGGATGCTGCCTGACCTGCTGTGCTTTTCCAGCATCACTTTAGTCCAGACTCTGGTTTCCAGCATCTGCAATCCTTGTTTTTACCTAGAGGGAAAATCAGCCATGGTTCCTGCTCCTGATCACTGCCCAGTGATCCCTGGGTTAGAGAGGGAGGGAGGGGAAATCAGCCATGGTTCCTTCTCCTGATCACTGCCCAGTGATCTATGATCAAAAAGCTACGGAGATGAAATCATTGAGTGTATTTAAGACAAAGGTAGATCAATTCTTGATGAGTAAGCAGGAGGTTACTGGGAGAAGGCTGGAGAATGGGGTTTTGAAACACATCAGCCATGATCGAATGGTAGAGCAGACCCGATGGACCGAATGGCCTCATTCTGCTCCTGCATCTTATGGTCTTAAGGGAATTCCTTTGGGTCTGTCGGCTGAGGTTGGGAGTAGGCACGGCTGTGATAGCCTCATTGGTAAATGGTTAGCCAACATTCAGTACCCGTGCTGTTGGATAAGGAAGGGCCCGGGGCGGGGGAGTGCTCAAGGGCAGAAAGTGGCATCCCATTCCCACCTAGATGCAGAGGAGAAGGGAGAGAACATAAAACAAGTCAGGAATCATTGCTGGTCACATCCAAACTGGCTTACATCTTCCTGATGACTACGTTTTGAAATGTTTTAAATGGTTTCATGCTGCACTTTGCTTCAGTCCTAATCCCTGCGATCCATTTAAAAATTATAATCAACTCGAGTTGGAATGATGATAAACAGCATTGGCCCCTGGCCAAATCTGGGAATATCTGCTCCATCTCCCAGTCCTTGCAAACTGCTGCTTTGAAAGTCTTGAGACTTTGAGAAAATTAGATGCAAGCGAAACAACTTTACAAAGGGAAGATAAATTACCTGACAACTGCGTGGTGCCACGATGCTTGTCTGAGTCTGCATGGTCTTACAGGTAACAGCCGAATGCTAATATTCCCATCTGCTGTGTGCACGTACGCAGTCTGTCTGAAAATATTAAACTCTGGGTGCAAAGGAAACCTGGCTCCAGAGACCCCTCCCAAACGGACTGGCACTCTGAACATGCCTTTCCTTCCGCAATCTGACATTAAGATATCCCTCATGTAAATTCCTGTTACAATTGGCAAGCACTGACACACACACACAATACACACAATACACACACACACACACACACAATAC
>NC_057716.1:108158960-108166901 GCF_004010195.1 Chiloscyllium plagiosum
GCACAATACACACACTATACACACACATTATACACAAATGCACACACACAAATATACATACCCAAACATGCACACACAAAAAAACACAAAAATACACTGTTAAAACACACACACAATCTGAGATATGCATACATGTACACATAGGCATACATACAGAATGCACACGCATAAATTCATGTACAGAAATGCACTTTAAGAGACACAATGCACAAACACACATACACACACACACAAACACACATACACACATGCACATGTGCACAATGACATACATACATAATTCACAGACACAATATACCAACGTACAACACATTCTAGAGTCACACAACATGAAACAGGCCTTCAGTATAACTAGTCCACACTGCACATAATCCCAAACCAGGCAAAAGTGTGGACTCCAGATGCTGGAAATCAGAGTCAAGATTAGAGTGGTGCTGGAAAAGCACAGCAGGTCAGGCAGCATCCGAGGAGCAGGAAAATCCACATTTTGGGGAAAAGCCCTTCATGAGGAAGCCCTGATGAAGGGCTTTTGCCTGAAACCTTGATTTTCTTGCTCCTCGGATGCTGCCTGACCTGCTGTGCTTTTCCAGCATGACTTTAATTTTGACTATAATCCCAAACCAATCTAGTCCCACTTGATTTGCCCATATCCCTCTAAACCTTTTCTATTCATGTATTTGTCCAGATGTCTTTTAAATGTTGTAACTGTACCTGCATCCACCACTTCCCCTGGCAATTCATTCCACTCATGAACAACCCTCTCTGGAAAATATATTGCCCCACAGGACCTTTTAAAATATTTTTCCTCTCACCCCCGGTCTTGAACTCCTATTAGTAAATGCACACAAATCCACACATAGCAGCACTGTTGCTTAAACAGATGCATACACATAGAGACACACACAAAATACAATTACTGACAAAGAATTAATCAATAACTTTGGGGTATTGAATCTCTGGGCAATAATGATCATAGCATGACAGAATTTCATGTCCAGATTGAAAGGGAGAAGTATGAGTCTGAGATCAGTGTTTTAAACTAACTAAAGTTACCTGTAAGTAAATGAAAGCTGAGCTGGCTAAATTCAACCGGAAACTCAGTTAAAAGCTGGACAGTAGAGTTGCATGGGTATGCTTTTAAGGAAATATTTAATAGCTCTCAACAATAATATATCCTAATCAGAGAAAAAAAAAAATCTTTGCACGATCTCTGGCTAAATAAGGAAATGAAGGATGGTATGTTAGTAATACAGACAGTGTACAAATTTGCAAATGTTAGTGATAGGTCATAATATTATTTAGATTTTAAGACCAAGAAAGAATGATTTTGCAAAATGATCAAAAGCAGGAAAGTAGATTCTGAGAGAAAGCTAGCCAGGAAGAAATGGATAGCAAGAGATGTTACAAATATTTGAAAGGGAAAAGCTTGTGTGAGACTCTTAGACAGAGAGGCTGGGGAACGAATAATTAAATCAAAGAAATGACAGAGGCCTTGAACAAGCCTTTTGTAGCTATTTTCATGTTAGGACACTTAGAAAACTACCCAACACATGGACTGCAACGGTTTAAGAAGGTAGTCCCCCACCACTGTCTCAAGGGTAACTCGGAACAGGTGATAAATGTTGGTGCTGCCAGTGACACCCATGTCCAGTGAGTGAAAAACTAAAAACTTCCTAAGGAGAAATGAAAATTGTGGGCTGAAATGTTGGCAGGAATTTCAGGTAATAACCATCACCAGAGAGAAGGTGCTGGGAAAACTGTTAATGCTGGCAAGTTGCGAGGACCTAATGGTATGCATCCTAGCACCTTAAAAGACTGAAATACAATGATAGATGTTGCATTGGTTACAGTTTTCCAAACTTCCTTACATTCTGGCAAGGAAAATTCAGCAGAAAACAGTGAATGTAATATTAAACTCGGGTAGGAGACAGAAAGCAGGAAACTATAGCCAGCCAGTCTAATATCTATCATAGGGAAACTGCTGGAAGTGATTGGTGAGGAGGTAAGGGAACCATAATGTGACCAGGGAGTGTTAATATGGCTTTGTGAAAGGGAAATGGCAACTTATTACAGTTTGTTGAGGAAATAACAAGGAAAGTGAGTGCAGCTGAAACAGAGTCCAAATCTGACAGTTCCATGGTCTAGGGAGTTCAATGAGGACGGGAGATAGCTGTTTGTCCCTTTTTCTGACTTTATCATCCACCAGGAGAATGGGAGTTAAAAAGGTGCAGCAGGGTACAGCCAGCCAGCAGGAGATAGAATCGATGCACTGAGAGCTAGGGAAGAAGTTGGTTTCTGATTCACAGATAGGTTATTCTATTTTCTCTAATAGAAGTAAGTAGTTTATAAAGTTACAGTACGGCAGGTCAGCTTGGCCAAGTGGAATGTACATACTGCAGCACGTGGGAAGAAATGGATGTCTCCAATGAATACATGGCTTTGCACTGGGCCCCTTGCTGAGATATTTGTATCATCGACAGTCACAGGTAAGATGTCAGAAGACTGGAGGTTGGCTAACCTGACGCTGGTGGCGGGCAAGTTGTTGGAGGGAATCCTGAGGGACAGGATGTACATGTATTTGGAAAGGCAAGGACTGATTAGGAATAGTCAACATGACTTTGTGCGTGGGAAATCATGGCTCACAAACTTGATTGAGTTTCTTGAAGAAGTAACAAAGATGATTGATGAGGGCACAGCAGTGGACCTGATCTATATGGACTTCAATAAGGCATTCAACAAGGTTCCTCATGGTAGACTAGTTAGCAAGGTTAGGTCACATGGGATCCAGGAAGAGCTAGTCAACTGGATGCAGAACTGGCTTGAAGGTAGAAGTCAGAGGGTGATGGTGGAGGGTTTTTTACAGACTGGAGGCCTGTGGTCAGTGGTGTGCCACAAGGATCGGTGTTAGGTCCACTTCTTTTTTGTTATTTATATAAATGATAAATGTGAGGTGCTGCATTTTGGGAAAACAAACCTTAACAGGAGTTATACACTTAGTGGGAAGGTCTTGGGGAGTGTTGCTAAACAAAGAGAGAAGGTTTACAAGGATGTTGCCTGGTATGGAAGGTGCTAGCTATGAAGAGAGGTTGAGTAGGTTAGGTTTGTTTTCACTAGAAAAAAGGAGATTGAGGATGGACCTGATTGAGGTTTACAAAATCATGAAGGTTATAGACAGGGGGATAGAGACAAGCTTTTTCTCAGAGTGAGGGATTCTATAATAAGAGGTCACACGTTCAAGGTGAGATGTGAAAAGTTTAAGGGAGATATACACAGTAAGTACTTTACACAGAGGGTGGTGGGCGTCTGGAACGCGTTGCCAGCAGAGGTGGTAGAGGCAGGCACGGGAGATTCATTTAAGATGCGTTTGGATACATACATGAGTATGTGGGTAGCAGAGAGATACAGATGCTAAGGAATTAAGTGACAGATTTAGACCATGGATTTGGATCAGCTCAGGCTTGGAGGGCCGAAGGGCCTGTTCCTGGGTTTTAAATTTTCTTTGTTCTTTCTTTGTTCTTTGTTCTTTGGAGTGCAGGTTCATAGCTCCTTGAAAGTGGAGTCGCAGGTAGATAGGATAGTGAAGAAGGTGTTTGGTATACTTTCCATTATTGGTCAGATCAGAATATTGAGTACTGGAGTTGGGAGGTCATGTTGTGGCTGTACAGGACATTGGTTAGGCCACTGTTGGAATATTGTGTGCAATTCTGGTCTCCTTCCTATCGGAAAGATGTTGTGAAACTTGAAAGGGTTCAGAAAAGATTTACAAGGATGTTGCCAGGGTTGGAGGATCTGAGCTACAGGGAGAGGCTGAACAGGCTGGGGCTGTTTTCCCTGGTGCGTCAGAGGCTTGTTTCCCCTCACTCATTAAACATCTCTGTCTATCTCAGCCTTGAATATATACTTAACATTCCAGTTTTAACAGCCCTCTGTTGTAAAGAATTCCACACATTTACTCCTTTTTGAAAGTAAAAATCCTCATCTGTTTTAAACAGGTGACCCCTTACTCTGAGATGCTGCCCTCTGGTCTTAGACTCTCCCACACAGAGAAACAGCCTCCCCACACCTCCCCTGTCAGACCCTAAGGATCGTGATGTGTTTCATTAAGGTCATCTCTCATTTGTCTAACCCCCATTGAGTAGAGGCCCAACCTACTCACCCTCTCCTCATGAGACAGTCCCTCCACACCCGGGATCAGCCGAGTGAACCTTCTTTGGGCTGCCCCCAATGGCAGTCTGCCTTTCCTTAGATAAGGGGGGCCCAAACCTCTTCACAGTATTCCAGCTGGGGTCTGACCAGTATAGTTTTAGCAAGACTTCTCTCCTTTGTTACTCTACACTCTTTGTAATACTTTGGAAGACATTTCTCCCTACTGAACTATGTTGGCCTTTTTTCCCAAGAGGGTTTGAGAGTTTAGGGGGACAGGATTCCAGAGGTTTAGTCCCAGACAAGTGGGGAATCATTGTCAGTGGAAAAGAGACCAGAAGTGGGTGAGGGCAGAGTGCTGCAGGGCTTTAGGAGGCTATAGGAAGGTAGAGGTTTGGGCAATGGCGGTGGACCAATGGGGCTCGAGCTGGGGAGACACCATTAAGCCCAAGGTTTAGAACATCCATAGCATCATAGAATCCCTACAATGTGTAAGAAGGCCATTCAGCCCATTGAGGCCATACTGACCCTCTGAAGAGCATCCCACCCAGACTCATCCCCCTACCCTGCATTTCCTGAAGAAGGGCTTATGCCCGAAACGTCGATTCTCCTGTTCCCTGGATGCTGCCTGACCTGCTGCGCTTTTCCAGCAACACATTTTCAGCTCTTTCCTGTGGTTAACCCACATAACCTGCACATGCCTGAACACCGTGGGCAATCTCCCATAGCCAATCTACCCTAACATTCACATCTTTGGACTGTGGGAGGAAACTGGAGCACCCGGAGGAAACCCACGCAGACACGGGGAGAATGTGCAAACTCCACACAGACAGTCACCTGAGGCGGGAATTGAACCCGGGTCTCTGGCACTGTGAAACAGCAGTGCTAACCACTGAGCCTGTGCATCACCCTAGTGGGTCTGAGCCAATGCTGTGAGTACCGGGGTTTCAGGTAAAGAGGGGTTTGGGGAGTTTGACCATCAGGCAGTGAGAGTTGAGCTGAAGGTTCTGGAGAATAGAGGTTGGGAGAGCACCAGGAGACCACGGAGAGTCTGTTCTATGGCAGACTGAGGCACTGATAATAAAAACAGCTCTAAGAAAAATTATATCAGACTCAAAACATAATTCTCTTTCTCCCTCCACAGATGCCAACTGTCCTGCCCTGTTTCTCGATTCTGGTATGGGTAATGGTTTCAGGCACAATGGCGGGACTGGATGATAGGCTGTAGGTAGTCCAACTGATGGTGGGGGGAACCTATAGAGACTGTGACAAGGCTCAGGGTCAAATAGCACACCCGAAGTGTTTACAGCATGGTTCATACCTCAGCAGGGATAAGCAAAGTGACCCATCAAATGTTACCAATTAATCACCATCTGCGGCAGAAATCATGTGTCCAATTTCACGGCAAACCAAAAACAATCTTAAACGGGTGTGCAATGGATGGCCACACCGTCTCACGGGAGATGCACAGCAGTGAACACGAATGTAGGTGCCTTCTCACACTCCCCCTCCCCCTAACCCATTCTTGGCTACTCTCAGCATCTCATTCTCTCCTCCTTCTCTTGCTTTGTCTCATTTAAGTTGGTTGTGTGTATCTCGCGCGCCCCACTGTCTCACCAAGACAGCTGCTGAAAATGTGTTGCTGGAAAAGCGCAACAGGTCAGGCAGCATCCAGGGAACAAGAGAATCGACGTTTCGGGCATAAGCCCTTCTTCAGGACAGCTCCTGAGTGAAGTGGTAGCGCCAGTGTCTCTAAGCACCAGGAGATGGTGATGGAGCTCAGGGAAAAGGTGTTGGATCAGTGACAACGTGGTACATCAGCTAATGCTGTAGGCCATGAGGTCAGCCCCAATGAGTCTACTGTATTCTGCAAATATTCTATTTAAGTAATAACATGATGGCAGTAATATTTATTATTTTAACTCAAAAATAACACGCAAAAAGTCATAATCTTGGGGTCCGGGGACCTAACCCTATTGTTACCATCAGTTTTTAAGGTCTGCACTTATGAATTGATCATTCACAGAGGATTTTAGGAGTGAAATCCTCACAAAGGAATGACTGTGTTTAACTGAGGAAATGTGCTTTCTGCTGATGGAGTGAGACATTAAGACATTAAGACATTTCTCCTGATTAAACATCAGTGATCTGTGTGGTCCCCTTTAAATCAGGTACACGCAGAACTGATCTTGAGACGATGATGCTTTCAGATTCTATATTGGAAAATTGCTCAAATCTATTTAGTCAGACTCACAGATCAGTTGCCAAGGGCAACCCAAGCTAGCCTCAGCTCTTAAAATCCAACATTGAATTTTTGGCTGAACTCTCTCTTGTCTTGTGACAGATGCTGGAGACTAGATTATAGTTAAAAACAAGTAATTCTCACAAGGCAAGAAAACCGAATGAGATGTATCCGAGGAAACTGAGAGAATTGAGAGAGGAAATTGTGAAAGGATTGGCCATAACCTTCCAGTCCTCCTCAGGTAGAAGGGTGGTCCCAGAGGACAGGAGAATTGCAAACATTATGTTCTTGTTCACAGAAAGGTGTAAACATAATCATAGAAACTACAGGCCAGTCAGGGATGGGAAACCTTTCTGAAATACTCAACAGAGACAAAGTCTACAGACACTTGGATAAAAGCAGACGATTAAAGAAAGCCAGCATCAATTTGTTCAGGTCAAGTTATGTTGAACTCACTTGGTGGAGTATTTTGAGAGGTCAATGAGGGTAATGCAGATGCTGTGATGTAATTGGACTTCGAGAAGGTGTTTGATAAAATGCCACAAAACAGGCTTGTCTGTAAAGTGTGGCCGGGCAAGCTGAGAAAGTGGATAAAAGAGGACACTGGATCCTGGGCTTTATCAGTAAAGGCACAGAATACAAGGGAGAACCTTTGTAAAACACAGGGGGGCATTCTGCTCCATTCTGGGCCCGCAGGGTGGGAAGGTATTAGAGAGGGTACAGGACAGATTTGTGACTCTGGTTCCAGGGAAGAGGAACATAAAGTGGAATGACCGGAGAAGCTGGAGATGTTCTCCTTGAAGTCAAGAGGGTTGAGAAGATAAATGTATCCAAAGTCCTGAGGGTTCCGGACAGAGTAGAGAGGGAGAAGCCACTCCTGTTGGTGGAGAGCACTGAGCCCTGAAGAAGAGTCACTGGATTCAAACCATTAACGCTACTTTCTCTCTGAAGATGCCGCCAGACCTGATGAGTTTCACCAATACTTTCTGCCTATGTTTCCCATTGGTGGAGGGGATACGAATGCACAATTTCAGAGCAGTCGCTGGTATACTCAGGTTGGTGTGGGATGTATACTCAGGTTGGTGTTGGATGTATATTCAGATTGGTGTTGGATGTATACTCAGGTTGGTGTTGGATGTATACTCAGGTTGGTGATGGATATATACTCAGATTGGTGTGGGATGTATACTCAGGTTGGTGTTGGATGTATATTCAGGTTGGTGTTGGATGTATACTCAGGTTGGTGATGGATGTATACTCAGGTTGGTGATGGATGTATACTCAGGTTGGTGATGGATGTATACTCAGGTTGGTGATGGATGTATACTCAGGTTGGTGTTGGATGTATACTCAGGTTGGTGATGGATGTATACTCAGGTTGGTGATGGATGTATACTCAGGTTGGTGATGGATGTATACTCAGGTTGGTGATGGATGTATACTCAGGTTGGTGATGGATGTATACTCAGGTTGGTGATGGATGTATACTCAGGTTGGTGATGGATGTATACTCAGGTTGGTGATGGATGTATACTCAGGTTGGTGTTGGATGTATA
>NC_057716.1:108168561-108169901 GCF_004010195.1 Chiloscyllium plagiosum
CAGGTTGGTGTTGGATGTATACTCAGGTTGGTGTTAGATGTATATTCCGGTTGGTGATGGATGTATATTCAGGTTGGTGATGGATGTATACTCAGGTTGGTGATGGATGTATATTCCGGTTGGTGATGGATGTATACTCAGGTTGGTCATGGATGTATACTCAGGTTGGTGTTGGATGTATACTCAGGTTGGTGTTGGATGTATATTCCAGTTGGTGATGGATGTATACTCAGGTTGGTGATGGATGTATACTCAGGTTGGTGTTGGATGTATACTCAGGTTGGTGTTAGATGTATACTCAGGTTGGTGTTAGATGTATATTCCGGTTGGAGATGGATGTATACTCAGGTTGGTGTTGGATGTATACTCAGGTTGGTGTTGGATGTATATTCCGGTTGGTGGCTGATGTATACTCAGGTTGGTGATGGATGTATACTCAGGTTGGTGTTGGATGTATACTCAGGTTGGTGATGGATGCATATTCCGGTTGGTGATGGATGTATACTCAGGTTGGTGTTGGATGTATACTCAGGTTGGTGTTGGATGTATATTCCGGTTGGTGATTGATGTATACTCAGGTTGGTGATGGATGTTGGTGATTGATGTATACTCAGGTTGGTGATGGATGTATACTCAGGTTGGTGTTGGATGTACACTCAGGTTGGTGTTGGATGTATATTCCGGTTGGTGTTGGATGTGTACTCAGTTTGGTGTTGGATGTATACTCAGGTTGGTGTTAGATGTATATTCAGGTTGGTGATGGATGTATACTCAGGTTGGTGTTAGATGTCTATTCAGGTTGGTGTTGGATGTATACTCAGGTTGGTGATGGATGTATACTCAGGTTGGTGTTGGATGTATACTCAGGTTGGTGTTGGATGTATATTCAGGTTGGTGTCGGATGTATATTCAGGTTGGTGTTGGATGTATACTCAGGTTGGTGTTGAATGTATACTCAGGTTGGTGTTGAATGTATACTCAGGTTGGTGTTGGATGTATACTCAGGTTGGTGATTGATGTATACTCAGGTTGGTGATGGATGTATACTCAGGTTGGTGTTGGATGTACACACAGGTTGGTGATGGATGTATACTCAGGTTGGTGTTGGATGTATACTCAGGTTGGTGTTAGATGTATATTCCCGTTGGTGATGGATGTATACTCAGGTTGGTGATGGATGTATACTCAGGTTGGTGTTGGATGTGTACTCAGGTTGGTGATCGATGTATACTCAGGTTGGTGATGGATGTATGCTCAGGTTGGTGTTGGATATATACTCAGGTTGGTGTTGGATGTATATTCAGGTTGGTGATGGATGTATACTCAGGTTGGTGTTGGAT
>NC_057716.1:108170032-108170618 GCF_004010195.1 Chiloscyllium plagiosum
GATGTATACTCAGGTTGGTGATCGATGTATACTCAGGTTGGTGATGGATGTATGCTCATGTTCGTGATGGATGTATACTCAGGTTGGTGATGGATGTATACTCAGGTTGGTGTTGGATGTATACTCAGGTTGGTGTTGGATAATGGGAAATAATGGCATGGAGCGAGAATCTTTCTTTCACAAAACCATCTGATTTCATGTAACTTTCTCAACAGAAACCAAAAGCAGTCACAGACCCTTCAGCCCCTCTCGCCTGCTCCACCATTTGATCTGGTCTTGGCTCTACCTCAACACCATGCTTATGCTTTCTTCTGATATCCCTCGATGCCTTTAAAATCTAAAACAAACATCAGTCTCTTCCTTGAATTTGCTCAATGACTTGATTCCACAGTATTCTATAGTAAGTTCACCAACCTCTGAGGGAAAAAAGAACAATAACCTACTCTGTATTCTGAGACTAACCTGCTGATCGTTCTCTTCCCAACCAGGGAACCCCTCCTCCCTACATCTACTGGGACCATCCTGCCATCCCTGATTTCAGTCCTTGTCGAAGAGAGTGATGCTGGAAAAGCACAGCAGGTCAGGC
>NC_057716.1:108171600-108175845 GCF_004010195.1 Chiloscyllium plagiosum
ATCCGACTTAACCCTAACAACCCTAACCCTAACCCTAACCCTCTCCCTAACCCTAACCCTAACCCTCTCCCTAACCCTAACCCTAACCCTATCCCTATCCCTAACCCTATCCCTAACCCTCTCCCTAACCCTATACTTATTCGTAACTGTATCCCTATGCTTAAGCCTAACCCTATCCCTAACCTCACTATCTGTAATCATTCCCCTATTTTTATCCCTAAACTTATCCCGAACACTATCCCTGACTTGATCCTTGTCGCTAACCATAACCCTATCTTTTCCGAAGTTATCCCAAGCCCTCCCCCCCCATCCCTCACTCTCTCCTTATCCCTAACTCTATCCTCATTCCTATCCCAATCTCTAACCCTGTCCTTAATGTGCTCCTTATTCGTATCCTTGAACTCAACTCTATTCTAAATGCTATGCCTATCTTTATCCTGATCTGAAATACCCCTATATGAGCCAGTAATCCGTTACCAGGTCACCCTTTATTTACCTGACACTGATCCAGCTCTCAGAGCTCCCACCTCAATACCTCAGAAAGATATTTTGCGTCAGCCCCAAGTGGATGAAAAAGGCAGGACTCTGTCCCTTGGGGCTGGTCTGAATTGTTTTGCTGACAATTCCACACCCTCATGGTCACTTCTTTTTTTCACTGAGGCCAACTTTTTATGTTCAAATTCAGGAATTCAATGAAACTTTTCCAAATGGCAGAGTAAGATTTGAGCTGGTGTTGACTGGATTGTTAAACCAAGCTTGTATGTCTGAGTGAATATTTGTTCATTGGTTTGTTTTCATTCTTTCACTGGTTGCGGGTGTCACTGGAAGACCAGTATTTGTTGCCCATCCCGAACGTAATGAATGCCGTTGTGTGTATGCCTGGGCTTGCGTTGTGTGAATGTGGAGATTTGTGTCAATGTGTCTCTCTCTCTCTCTCGCTCTCTGTCTATGTGCAGATCTGGTTTGTGTTGGTGCGTGTTTATATGGAACTGTGTCCACTTTCCAACAGGCTATTTGTCACCTCCCACACTATTGGTAACTGGGTGTGCCTGTCTGTTTGTGTGTGTTCCTGTCTGTGTGTATGCCTATCTGTGTGTATGCCTGTTTGTGTGTGTGCCTGTCTGTGTGTATGCCTGTCTGTGTTGGTCGGGTTTCTATTATGCCATTAGATTGATGGTGTTTAAAAGGGTTCCTGTCTCTGTTGTCTGTGCGTGTGCCTGTGTTTGTATTGGTCTCTGCTTGTGTTTGTGGGGCTCTAGTCTATCTGTCTGTCTGCGTTTCTGGGGTTCCTGTCTGTCCGCCTATCTGTCTGTGTTGTTGGGAGTTCCTGTCTATCTGTCTGTTTGTGTTTCTGGGGGGGGGGGGGTTCCTGTTTGCCTGCCTGTCTGTATTTTTGGGGGTCCTGTCTATCTGTCTGCCTGTGTTTCTGGAGGTTGCTGTCTATCTGTCTGCCTGTGTTTACAGGGTTTCCTGTCTATCTGTCTGTGTGACAGTGTTAGCTCAATGTGATGTCTTTCTGGTCTCTAGCCCCTCTCCTCGTTCGCTGACACCTGGGACATTGAGGTGATGGTTGTGCAGATACAGGGCTCAGTGAGTGCCCTCTGCCCAGGGAGCTGTGATCGAACCTGGTGAATTAGTCAGTCGCAATGGGAAGAGTTAAAGCAGAGAATGGGACTGGTTGACCCAGAGGAGGTAATCTGTCATCCAATTAACGGCCGTCTGCTTCCCGTTTGCTGGTTTGTAAAGTAGAGAAGTGTTTTTTAAACTGATCCCCCACGACCTGTGAGGAATGTGCAGCTATCTCATGTTACAGAACAGAGTCAGACAGGACTCCATGTGAACACGCGTGGACTCCATGTGAACACATGTGAACTCCATGGGAACATGCATGGCTCCATGTGAACACATGTGAACTCCATGGGAACATGCATGGACTCCCTGTGAACACGCGTGGACTCCATGTGAACACGTGTGAACTCCATGGGAACATGCATGGACTCCATGTGAACACGCGTGGACTCCATGTGAACACACATGGACTCCATGTGAACACATGTGAACTCCATGGGAACATGCATGGACTCCATGTGAACATGCATGGACTCCATGTGAACACGCGTGGACTCCATGTGAACACATGTGAACTCCATGGGAACATGCATAGACTCCATGTGAACACGCATAGACTCCATGTGAACACGCATGGACTCCATGTGAACACGCATGGACTCCATGTGAACACGTGTGAACTCCATGTGAACACATGTGAACTCCATGGGAACACGCATGGACTCCATGTGAACACGCATAGACTCCATGTGAACATGTGTGAACTCCATGTGAACACGCATGGACTCCATGTGCAGATATGTGGCTGAAAGGTAGGTGCAGGCATTAAAGAGGGGTTCAGGATTCCATAGTTGGATCAGGAGCTTGTGGATGTGTCTCAGGGTCTGGTGCCTGGGAAGTTGTGATGTTTTCCTTGTGTTTCTCATGCACGTGTTTGCCGCCTGTGATCCGCAAGTGTCTCCCTGATGGATAGAGTGATACAGTGTAGAAACAGGCCCTTCAGCCCACTGTGTCAATGCCGATCCACTAACACTAATCCCATTTCCCTGCCCCTGGTCCACAGCTGACGGTGCCCTGGTGTTTTAAGAGCTCATCCAGATGGGTCTGCAATGTTGGGAGAGTCCCTGCCCCCATCACCCTCTCAGGCAGCACCTTCCATATTTCTACCATCCTCTGGGTGAGAAAGTGTTTCCTCAGATCCTCTCTAAATCACTCACTCTTCACCTGAGCCCCTCTGGGCTCAGACATGTCTGTGTGGGGAAAAGAACCTCATGATCTACCCTGTCTGTGCCTCTCAGAGTTGTGTGTCTCTCAGTCAGATTCCCCCCTCAGCCTCCTCTGTTCCAGGGAAAACAAACCAATCCAGTCTCTCCTCATGATGGAGACTTTCCATCCCAGGCGACATCTCTGGACCCCCTCCAACACAATCACATCCTTCAGGTAGGGTGGGGACCAGGACGGCACACAGTTCTCCAGTTGTGGCCCAGCCAATGTTTTAGAAAGTTGCAATGAAACTTCTTTGCTCCTTTATTCTATGGCCTAGCTAATGAAGACAAACATCCCATATTCCTTCCTCCCCACCCTGTCTACCTGTGCTGATACCTTCATGGATCTGTGGACTTGTTCACCAAGGTCAATATTCCCTAGGGATTACCATTCATTGTGTATCTCCTTCCCTCATTAGACCTCCCATCACCTTGCACGTTTCAATATTAACTTCCATCTTCTATTGCTGAGCCCAATGTACCAGATGATCCATATCAGACCGTAAATCTAGCTGCAGAATCTCAATACTCCACATTATCAACTACACCACCACGTTTTGTGTCATCTGCAATCTTACAGCATTCCCCCTCATTGTCCCCTCACCCCCCATAGTTCAGCGTCCCTCAGGTTGTGTAGCCCGTTGTGGTGTTCCTCTCTTTCTTGGGGAGCAGGGTCACAGATCAATGTAAAGGAAAAGCTAGGCATTGGGCTGTTATCTCTCGCCTGGGTCCAGTCTCAGAACCCACTCTACTTCAGGGGTGTTTGCTTGTGGGCTGCATCTATGTAAGAACAGCCAGTCCTCTGGGCTGACACACTCCCACATTGGAAAACCAGAGAGGAATTTATAATTATTCAATTTCAACGTGGGAACCTCGTTTAAAAACAGTCAGCCAGAACACACCACCCTGAGAGATGTAGCCACAATGATACTGGCTGCAGTCTTTCGGTTACTCAACACAATAATATTTATTAAATCCCAGGCTATTTTTATGCTCCTTTAACTGAAGCTGCCGCCAGAGTCAGACGAGGACCTTGACCTGAACACATTGCAGCTTCTTGCTCTGTTCTGCAGTTTGATTTCCTCCCACATTTACATCACCCCCCCCCACTGACACAACCAAAGCCCTCTGAACAGAATGTTCACCCTGAGACCATCTTCCAGCCTTTCAACAGAACAGTGCAATTCACCTCATCCCCAAACACAGACACACAGAACACACACATACACACACAGAGAATACAGGCGCACACATAAACACAGGCACAGGGACACAGAGACACACATACAGACACACCCACAGGTACACAGACACACACACACATACAGACACACAGCACACAGACACACAGGCACACACACAGACACACAGACACACACAGACACACCCGCAGGCGCACACATGGGCATAC
>NC_057716.1:108178753-108178911 GCF_004010195.1 Chiloscyllium plagiosum
CGGGTTTCACCAGTTTCCTCATTTCCCCTCCCCCCACCTTGTCTCAGTCAAATCCATCGAACTCAGCACCGCCTTCCTAACCTGCAATCTTCTTCCTGACCTCTCCGCCCCCACCCCACTCCGGCCACCCTCACTCACCTTGACCTCTTTCCACCTAT
>NC_057716.1:108178979-108180760 GCF_004010195.1 Chiloscyllium plagiosum
CCACCCCTCTCCGGCCTAACACCCTCACCTTAACCTCCTTCCACCTATTGTGTTCCCAACGCCCCTCCCCCAAGTCCCTCCTCCCTACCTTTTATCTTAGCCTGATTGGCACACCCTCCTCATTCCTGAAGAAGGGCTTATGCCTGAAATGTAGATTCTCCTGTTCCCTGGATGCTGCCAGACCTGCTGCACTTCTACAGCAACACATTTTCATACCTGCTAACACCCTGGTGCATGTCTTCTGAACTCTCTCCAGTTTATAATATCCTTCCTATAACAGGGTGACCAAAACTGTACACAGTATTCCAGAAAAGGCCTCATCAACATCCTGTACAACCTCAACATGATGTCGCAAAGATCTGAGCAATGAAGGCAAATGTGCTGAATGCTTTCTTAACCATCTACCCGTGATGCGCACTGCAAAGAATTATGTAGTTGAACCCATAGGTCTCTCTGTTCTACAGCACTATCCAGGGCACTGCCATTAACTGGATAAGTCATGCCCCTGTTTGTTTTACCAAAATGCAATATCTCACATTTATCCAAATTGAGCTCCATCTGGTTTGGAGAGGGGAGAAGTGGTAGTGAACAGAGTGTAGAATCTGTTCTGAGCCCTAACTGAATGTGTGGTGGGTAAGGGTTGAGGCTGTGGGCTGGGTCAGGGGATCACTTATTAGTGCATTGAGCTAGAGCCAGTTACAAAGTGTGGATAGGTTAAGATAAGTCACAGATTAGAGAAACACATGGACTTACTGGTTAATGAAGCAGACTCAGCTGAGAACTGACAATCTGACTGAGGGCTCCACTCCCTTACTCTGGAGCGTGGCTGCTGCCAGAACTGTGTCTGATTTGGGACAGGGGTTGGGGGTTTTGGATCTGGGTTAGGCTCGACCTGTTGCACACTGTGTGAAGATTGGTGCCGCACTGGGGGAGATCAGTGAACCCATGGCAGGTAGGGACGGCTGTTGGCTGGATACCAGGAGATATTGACTGGTTCAGGTATTCCAACCACACACTCAGCTCCATCAAAAAAAATGTATTAGCTTCCTATGCCTTTGAGCAGCCATCATTAAAGACTGATCTGATCCTGTTTGGAACAAGTCCAGGTTAATTACTGGACATAATGAATGCTTTGAACTGGACGTTTGAGATAACTTACTGCTTCCTACCCTGAGAGTGGGTCTCTCTCTTTCACTGATCTCCTGGTGCACTCATCTCTATTCTTCCACAGAGGGCATCTTCAAACATTTTCAACATGCTTTTTATCATTTACGTAAATGATTTGGATGTGAATATAGGAGTTATGGTTAGTAAATTTGCAGATGACAGCAAAATTGGAGGTGTAGTGGACAGCGAAGAGGGTTACCTCAGATTACAACAGGATCTTGTCAGCCCATTGGCCCATCGGATCAAGTGACAGATGGAGTTTAATTCAGATAAATGTGAGGTGCTGCATTTTCGGAAAGCAAATCTTAGCAGGACTTATACAGGTCCTCGGGAGTGTTGCTGAACAAAGAGACCTTGGAGTGCAGGTTCATAGCTCCTTGAAAATGGAGTCACAGGTAGATAGGATAGTGAAGAAGGCATTTGATATGCTTTCCTTTATTGGTCAGAGTATTGAGTACAGGATTTGGGAGGTCATGTTGCGGCTGTACAGGACATTGGTTAGGCCACTGTTGGAATATTGTGTGCAATTCTGGTCTCCTTCCTATCGGAAAGATGTTGTGAAACTTGAAAGGGTTCAGAAAAGATTTACAAGGATGTTGCCAGGGTTGGAGGAT
>NC_057716.1:108186516-108194537 GCF_004010195.1 Chiloscyllium plagiosum
GTCTGACAGTCTGGGTGTTATAGAGAGGGCTGTATCACGGGGAGCTGTGTCTGACAGTCTGGGTGTTATAGAGAGGGCTGTATCACGGGGAGCTGTGTCTGACAGTCTGGGTGTTATAGAGAGGGCTGTATCACGGGGAGCTGTGTCTGACAGTCTGGGTGTTATAGAGAGGGCTGTATCACGGGGAGCTGTGTCTGACAGTCTGGGTGTTATAGAGAGGGCTGTATCACGGGGAGCTGTGTCTGACAGTCTGGGTGTTATAGAGAGGGCTGTATCACGGGGAGCTGTGTCTGACAGTCTGGGTGTTATAGAGAGGGCTGTATTACGGGGTGCTGTGCCTGACTGTCTGGGTGTTATAGAGAGGGCTGTATTACGGGGTGCTGTGCCTGACTGTCTGGGTGTTATAGAGAGGGCTGTATTACGGGGTGCTGTGCCTGACTGTCTGGGTGTTATAGAGAGGGCTGTATCACGGGGAGCTGTGTCTGACAGTCTGGGTGTTATAAAGAGTGCTGTATCACGGGGAGCTGTGTCTGACAGTCTGGGTGTTATAGAGAGGGCTATATCACGGGGATCTGTGCCTGACAGTCTGGGTGTTATAGAGGGGGCTGTATCATGGGGAGCTATGTCTGACAGTTTGGGTGTTATAGAGGGGGCTGTATTACGGGGTGCTGTGCCTGACTGTCAGGGTTGTATAGAGAGGGCTGTATCATGGGGAGCTGTGTCTGACAGTCTGGGTGTTATAGAGAGGGCTGTATCATGGGGAGCTGTGTCTGACAGTCTGGGTGTTATAAAGAGTGCTGTATCACGGGGAGCTGTGTCTGACAGTCTGGGTGTTATAGAGAGGGCTGTATCACGGGGAGCTGTGTCTGACAGTCTGGGTGTTATAAAGAGGGCTGTATCACGGGGAGCTGTACCTGACTGTCTGGGTGTTATAGAGAGGGCTGTATCACGGGGAGCTGTGTCTGACAGTCTGGGTGTTATAGAGAGGGCTGTATCATGGGGAGCTGTGTCTCACAGTCTGGGTGTTATAGAGAGGGCTGTATCACAGGGAGCTGTGTCTGACAGTCTGGGTGTTATAGAGAGGGCTGTATCACGGGGTGCTATGCCTGACTGTCTGGGTGTTATAGAGAGGGCTGTATCACGGGGAGCTGTGCCTGACAGTCTGGGTGTTATAGAGAGGGCTGTATCATGGGGAGCTGTGTCTGACAGTCTGCGTGTTATAAAGAGGGCTGTATCACGGGGAGCTGTGCCTGACAGTTTGAGTGTTATAGAGAGGGCTGTATTACGGGGTGCTGTGCCTGACTGTCAGGGTTGTATAGAGAGGGCTGTATCATGGGGAGCTGTGTCTGACAGTCTGGGTGTTATAAAGAGGGCTGTATCACGGGGAGCTGTGCCTGACAGTTTGAGTGTTATAGAGGGGGCTGTATCACGGGGAGCTGTGTCTGACAGTCTGGGTGTTATAGAGAGGGCTGTATCACGGGGAGCTGTGCCTGACAGTCTGGGTGTTATAGAGAGGGCTGTATCACGGGGAGCTGTGCCTGACAGTCTGGATGTTATAGAGAGGGCTGTATCATGGGGAGCTGTGTCTGACAGTCTGGGTGTTATAGAGAGGGCTGTATCACGGGGAGCTGTGCCTGACAGTCTGGGTGTCATAGAGAGGGCTGTATCACGGGGAGCTGTGTCTGACAGTCTGGGTGTTATAGAGAGGGCTGTATCACGGGGTGCTGTGTCTGACTGTCCCGGTGATAAAATGCTGCTGTTGTGGTGTGTACTTTCCGGTTGGCGTTCCTTTGGAAATCATGTTGATATAACATTTCTGAGACAGAGTTTTTATTACAGGTTTGCTGTTAATTGAGGCTAGAGTTTATATTTTGCAAGAAAATGCTGTTGGACTGTGGAATGTATGGAGTATAAACACATTTTGACGCCCAGGTTATATCAACAATAGTACCATCGGCTCCCAGTGAGGTCTGAGTGCCTTCCTTGTTTTGCAGCGTTGCTTACTACTCGCTCCCAGTACACTGTCCTTTTCTCTGAGCAGCCTCTGAAGGACAGAGACACTGAGTTTAAACTGGTTATTCAACCGGGAGGTGCAGGAGTAGAACCACAAAGTATCCCTGTTTACAACCCACATCAACTTTCCAACTGTGAACAGAATTGCTGGTTAGTTACCACTCCCTGGGAATGCAGGGAAATCCTTAAACAAGATTCAGGGCAGCACGGTGGCTCAGTGGTTAGAGCTGCTGCCTCACAGCGCCAGGGACCTGGGTTCGTTTCCAGCCTCGGGCGACTATCTGTATGGAGTTTGCACATTCTCCCCATGTCTGTGTGGGTTTCCCCCGGGTGCTACGGTTTCCTCCCACAGTCCAAAGGTGGGCAGATCAGGTGAATTGGCCATGCTAAATTGCCCATAGTGTTCAGGGATGTCAGAGTTAAATGTGCCTGGGTGGATTACTCTTTGGAGGGTCAGTGTGGAGTGGTTTGGCCAAAGGGCCTGTTTCTACAATGTAGGGATTTTTTTCCAAGTAAGATCCAATCAATAGGTCACTGTTGCCTCAGCCTAAACCCCTGCCATTGACTCGGTACATGCCCAGAAGTGGAAATTCTCCATTCCCCTGTGCACTCTCCATAGACACACATCCTGAATCCACCAAATACAGTTATAGTGAGTCACACCATTGCAATGGATGCAGGTGGGAAACTGAATAACCCTGGAGTAAAGAAATACACTCTCATTTAAACCTGTGTCATTAATCCTGCAAAAATATACTGTTGTCCAATTGAAAAATAATTGATCCATTCAATGAGAAACAGCTATGTATTTAGGAACCCGATCAATACCAGCCTGTGTCAATCTTTTAAAGATGTCAGTGCTGTCCTGAGCAGCTGTGTAACACAGTTGGGCACCTTTATACATTTTGGAAATCAGCCAAGCATTCATAATGGTTGCAGCTATCAAAACATTATCTTTCCAATTCATAACCCCTCTTCCCCTCCCCCCACCCCACACCCCGCCAGATCTGGGAGAGCTGATGTTGTGTTGTTGTCACTCTTTGAAAGTAGATTACCTGTCAGTCAGTGCAGTGGAGCAGGTTGGTTACTTATTTATTGACTGTTCAACAGCAGAACAAGTGTCATCAATATATAAGATAATGAGACATTTAACTCACTGTATGTCATTCTGCAGTTTTCTCAAAACTCACTAAGTTTTTAATACATCGTAATGACATAACTCCATAGATTTGTATCCCGTCACCAAATCACCCTTCATTCCCACGGGTAGAGTCCTGGACACTGATACAGCTCCCTCAGATCCAGATCTCAGAGTGAACAGAGCCTCTGACACTCCTGTTTGTATCTGATACTTCTGTTTGGATCAGATTAACAGGCCCTCATCGGACCCAAAAAGTTAACTCTGACTTCTCTCTACAGATGCTGCCAGACCTGCTGAGCTTTTTCAGCAATTTCTGTTTTTGTTCGCAATCAGTGCGACTAGTGCTGCCCATTTCACAAACTGGAGTGGTTTGATGGTTCCTTTCCTTTCCAGCCTCCTGATTCCTGCCTCTAGCTTTGTCCATGAGGTAAAAGGCACTGGGCAGGCCCTGCGAAATCAGGGAATTGCTTCCTGGTGAACCTGCAAGGTTGTCTTGGCTCCTTTGGTAGTCCCTGGACCTTCCTGAAAAACTTCCGGGTATTTAATTAGGACTTCACTCAAGGCAACCATTTTCTAATTGAAAGCTGTTGAGCAAGTCGAGGTGAATCTTTCTCAACCAATTCCACCCCATCAGGCTTGGGCCCAAGCCTTTTACTACAATCACTGGGAACTGAGCCAGCTGCTTCTCAAAAGAGACTGAAACTGAAGTTGTTCCCTTAATCTGTTGCGGTTCCCCGGTACAGGTTCTCAGTCTGGCCAAGATCTTACACAAGCTTAAGGGTTGGAGTGCAGAGCGAATGTTGGTAAAAACTGGGTCTGTGATCATTGAAACTGCTGCTTGGTGTTGACCTCCATTAGAACCAGGTGACTATTTAACCAGATACATATTTTGATTGAATAATGGAATCCCTACAGTGTGGAAACAGGCCATTTGGCCCAACAAGTCTGCACTGACCCTCTGAAAAGTAACCCACCATGACCCATTCCCCTATCCTATTACAATACATTTACCCTGACTTATGCACCTAACCTACACATCCCTGAACTCTATGGGCAATTTAGCATGGCCAATTCAGGTGACCTGCACATCTTTGGACTGTGGGAGGAAACCAGAGCACCCGGAGGAAACCCACGCAGACATGGGGAGAAAGTGCAAACTCCACACAGAGTCACCTGAGGCTGGAATTGAACCCAGACGTGAGGTAGCAGTGCCAGCCACCGTGCCACCGTGATTTGGATGTTGCTAAGCGATGTATCTGTTCCAAACCAGATGTAGGTGTGCATTCTCCTGGATATCAGCCTATGAGTTCTCTTACTCATCTTAAGTCTAGTAGGACTCTTTTGGTCTCATGCTTCCACACAGCAGCATCAATGACAAAGGCCTGTTGATCCGGATCCTGAAGAAAATGTTAACTGCGTGGCTGAGACTTGGCTTTGTTTTGGGGTTTTGCTGTGGGCTGACCGAGGATCCCCCTGTTCAGGATATGACCTGAGTGAGGCTGTGCAATTGCCTTCATTCAGGTAGTGTCCCCTGAGCTCAGTTACCCTGCCAAGGATGTGAACACTTCCATTGCCATACCCTGTCACTCATACGCTCGCTTTGCTGCAGTTTCTCCTGATAAGTTGCCATGCTTGTTTGAAATGCAGTTGGGTTTCATCTAGTAGTCGCTTTTGCACGTTTACATCATTAATCCCACATACCAACCAGTCTCTCAGCATCTCATTCAGGGTTAACTCAAAATTAATTGCCTTCACCAGTCTCCTTGACCTCGTCAAAAGCCCTGACATGGATTTGCATGGTTGTCGAACTGCCGAGTAAAATCAATAATATCTTCGAATTAATGGAGACTCGGGGTTGTGATATTCTTTAGATAAATCCATCAACTCTTGAAAAAGATTTAGTATCTGATGCTTCAGGGAAAGTTAGGCTCCTCACACCTGAAAAACTGTGGGTCCGCAAGCTCTCAGGAGAATTACTCGCCACTTTTGATCTGCCCCAATGTCACTTGCTCAGAAAAGATAATGGATTATTTCCACATACTCGGCTCAGTCTTCAACAACATGGTTCAATGAGTCAGGTTTTACAAAGACTGGCATGTTGCCAGTAATGTTTGCCCCAATTTAAAGATGAATGTTGCCAGTGTATTCCTTCAGGACTGTGCCTTTCTCCCGTTGCCACTGAAATAACTCGACAGAGGCCAGTGTCCTGTCAGTAGTTCCCTCTTCATTTCTACATGGAAAGTGCCTAATACTGACCCAGCGCCCTCAGAGCCAGCCCTCAGAGTGAACAGAACGCCTGGCCCACCTGATTACACCAACAGCCAGGACTCCCTGATTGCTTCAGGTAAACAGCCCCAATCAGGGAGCCAGATTTTATGAGATCCACCTGGTTGACCTGGTTACGATCATTTAACATAGCACATTCTGGTTTTATAAATAGCCGGCCATATGTTGTCAGGAATACCAGTGGCTGTGTATACTGACTGGAAAAGCAGTCCCTGTGTATATCAGTGGGAACAGCAGTCCCTGTGTATATTGTCAAAAACAGCAGTCCCTGTGTGTATTGTCAGTAACAGCAGTCCCTGTGTAAATTGTCTGGAACAGCAGTCCCTGTGTATATTGTCAGAAACAGCAGTCCCTGTGTACATTGTCTGGGACAGCAGTCCCTGTGTATATTGTCAGAAACAGCAGTCCCTGTGTACATTGTCTGGGACAGCAGTCCCTGTGTATATCGTCAGAAACAACAGTCCCTGTGTATATTGTCTGGAACAGCAGTCCCTGTGTATATTGTCAGAAACAGCAGTCCCTGTGTATATTGTCAGGAACAGCTGTCTCTGTGTATATTGTCGGGAACAGCATTCCCTGTGTATATTGTCTGGAACCGGAGACCCTGTGTATATTGTCAGAAACAACAGTCCCTGTGTATATTATCAGGAACAGCAGTCCCTATGTATATTGTCGGGAACAGCAGTCCCTCTGTAAATTGTCAGGAACAGCAGTCCCTATGTATATTGTCTGGAACAGCAGTCTCTGTGTATATTGTCGGGAACAGCATTCCCTGTGTATATTGTCTGGAACAGGAGACCCTGTGTATATTGTCAGAAACAACAGTCCCTCTGTATATTATCAAGAACAGCAGTCCCTGTGTATATTGTCTGGAACAGCTGTCCCTGTGAATATTGTCGGGAACAGCAGTCCCTGTGTATATTGTCAGGAACAGCAGTCCCTGTGTATATTGTCTGGGACAGCAGTCCCTGTGTATATTGTCAGAAACAGCAGTCCCTGTGTATATTGTCAGGAACAGCAGTTTTTGTGTATATTGGGAGAAACAGCAGTCCCTGTGTACATTGTCTGGACCAGCAGTCCCTGTGTACATTGTCTGGAACAGCAGTCCCTGTGTACATTGTCAGAAACAGCAGTCCCTGTGTATATTGTCAGGAACAGCAGTCTCTGTGTTTATTGTCAAGAACAGGAGACCCTGTGTATATTGTTGGGAACAGCAGCCTCTGTGCATATTGTCAGAATGGCAGTCCCTGTACGTATATTTTTCAGAACAGCAGTGTGTGTGTGTATATTGTCAGAAACAACAGTGCCTATGTATATTGTCAGGAACAAGTAGTCTTTTTCTGTATTGTCAGAAATAGCACTCCCTGTTTATATTGTCAGGAACAGCAACAGCGTGTTTTTGTGGACTGTATTCAGTATTGTGAATTGGATCCGCATGTCAGTTATTCGATTCCCTACAGTGTCGAAACAGGCCCTTCAGCCCAACAAGTCCACAATGACTCTCCAAAGAGTAACCCACCCCGACCCATTTCCCTCTGACGAATGTACCTAACAGTACGGGCAATTTAGCATGGCCAATTCAGGTGACCTGCACATCTTTGGATTGTGGGGGGAAACCGGAGGAAACCCATGCAGACACGGGGAGAATGTGCAAACTCCACACAGACTGTCGCCCGAGGCTGGAATCGAACCTGGGACCCTGGTGCTGTGAGGCAGCAGTGTTCACCACTGATCCACTGTGCCGCCCTGAACTGCAGTCTCTGTTATATTGAATAGGAGGCGCTGTGGATATTATAGGGACCAGCTTTCCCTGTGTATGTTATGGAGAACAGCACTCCCTGTTGTGTATTGCACTGAAAAGCAGTCTGTATGCATATTGTCAAGAATAGCTCTCCCTGTCTATCGTGTCGAGAATAGCCGTATGTTATGTTTCCAGAATCGCAGTTCCTGTGTATATTATACAGTGATGTGGAGGTGCTGGGGTGTACAAAGTTAAAAATCACACAACACCAGGTTATAGTCCAACAGGTTTATTTGGAAGCACTAGCTTTCGGAGCGCTGCTCCTTCATCAGGTAACTGTGGAACAGGAAAATAAGACACAGAATTCATAGCAAAAGATCACAGTGCCATGCAACAGTACAATATATTGACTGCTGTTAAGTCTTTCGTCTTTTAGAATCGATTGCTGGTTCGGGTCATTAATATGTAAATGTAAATCCCAGAACTCCCATGAGAATGGCCTCAACCGGGACCTAGGGTTAATGTCACATTATAGGTGACCCCACTGAACTATACACTGTCTGTCTCTCTCTCTCTCACACACACACACTCGTGCAGCCCCTCTCTCAAACACACACACCACCCCACACTCACATAGGCACTTTACCAAGCATGCACACACGTAAACACACACTCTGTCACGCGCACTCTCACACATACACGTCTATGGGGTGAATTTGCATGTGCAGATTAGATTAGATTCCCTACAGTGTGGAAACAGGCCCTTTGGCCCAACCAGTCCACACTGACCCTCCGAAGAGTAACCCCCCCCAGACCCATTTCACTCTGACTAACACACCT
>NC_057716.1:108195037-108197362 GCF_004010195.1 Chiloscyllium plagiosum
ACACAAACTCTCTCTTTCTCTCATACACATGCTTACACACAGATACACACACTCACACTCACACTCTCACATGCACAGATACACACACACACACACACTCATATACTCATACATGTATAGATACACACACAACACACACTACACACTCACACATGCACAGATACACACCCACCCCCACACACACACTCTCACACACATACATACTCACACACACATAGATACACACGCACACAGACTCGCACACACAGACACATACACACACAGACATACACATTCACACACACACACACACTCTCACTCACACACACTGACACACACATACATACACACACCTCTGCCTTCCTGCCCCCCCAGAAAAGAAATAAAAGCCTTGAATTATGATATAACCTGCTGATGAGCATGTAACTGCTAAGAATAATTGTAAAACTCATTTGTCCTTGAGGGAGGGAGGTCTGGAAAGATTGAGTAGACTGGGAGGTTAGAAGAATGAGGGGGGTATCTTATGATGAAGGAAGTAGATGCGATAGAAGCAGGGAGGTTGTTTCCACTGGCGGGTGAAACTCAAACCAGGGCACATGGCGTCAAAATAAGGGGGAGCAGATTTCGGACTGAGCTGAGGAGGAACCTCTTCACCCAGAGGGTTGTGAATCTGTGAGATTCCCTGCCCAGTGAAACAGCTGGGGCTACCTCACTGAATGTTTTTAAAGCAAAGATAGATTTTTGAACCGTAAAGGAATTACTGGAATAAAGGATGGGAGGTGGAGCTGAGGCCACGAAAAGATCAACCATGACCTTTTATTGAATAGTGGAACAGATTTGAGGAGTCAGATGGACTCCTCCCACTCCTAGTCCTTATATTCTCACCTGGGTCTGTCCTACGTGTGACTCCAGACCCACTGCAATGTGGGTGGCTCTTAATTGCCCTCTGGACAATTAAGAATGGGCAACAACTATACTGAACCAGCCAGTGATACTCATGAAGAAGCAACAAATATACATGCCTGGGCAGAAAAGCACAAACCTGTCTGACCTTCCTGACTCATAGACTTGCAGGAAGTGTGTCCAGCCGCAGCTCTTGTTTGAACGTATGACGGCTCTGGAGCTGTGGATGGACTCACTGTGGAGCATCCGTGATGCTGGGGGGTTTGTGGATAGCACGTTTAGTGAACTGGTCATACCACAGGTTAGGATTGCTGAGGGACAGAGTGAATGGGTGACCAAAAGACAGAAGAAGAGTAGGAAGGCAGTGCAGGTGTCTCCTGCGGTCATCTCCCTCCAAAACAGGTGTACCGTTTTGGATACTGTTGGGGGAGATGGCTCACCAGGGGAGGGCAGCAGTTGTAAAGATCATGGCACCGTGGCGGGCACTGCTGTTCAGGAGGGTGGGAAAAAGACTCGTAGGGCCATGGTCATAGGGGATTCTATTGTGAGGGGAGTAGATAGGCGGTTCTGTGGCCAAAAACGGGACTCCCGGAAGGTATGGTGCTCGGGTCAGGGATGTCACCGATCGGCTGCAGAGCATTCTAAAAGGGGAGGGTGAACAGCCAGTTGGCTTGGTGCATATAGGCATCAACGATATAAAGTAGAAAGCAAGAGGAGGTCCTGAAAGAAGAATTCAGGGAGCTAGGAGAGAAAAAAAGTTAAAGGGGAGGACCTCAAAAGGTAGTGATCTCGGGAATACTACCAGTGCAGAAATGAAAAAATAGGTAGGGTGAACAAGTGGCTTGAGAGATGGTGCAGGAGGGAGGGGTTCAGATTTGTTGGACATTGGGACCGGTTCTGGGGAAGGTGGGACTATTACAAAATGGACGGTCTACATCTGAACCAGACTGAAACCAATGTCCTTGGGGGAGTTTTTGCTACTGCTGTTGGGGAAGTATTAAACTAATATGGCAGGGGACTAGGAACCAGAAGAGAAATCATGTAGGCAGCGAGGTGGAGACTGCAGAGTGTAAAAATTATGAAGATAGCACTAATAAAGGGAAGAATAGGCAGAGAGCAGGTGAGTACAAAAGAACTGGTGGCCTGAAATACATTTACTTTAATGCAAGGAGTATAGTGTGTATGGCAGATGAACTTAGGGCTTGGATTGGTGCCTGGGAGTCTGACATTATTGCCATCACAGAGACTTGGTTGAAGGAAGGGCATGATGATGAGGAACTGAATGTTCCAGGATATAGATGTTTAAGACAGGACAGGGAGAGAAGTAAAAGAGGGGGTGGAGTTGCATTGCTGGTCAGGGACGATATGACGGCTGTGCTAAAGGAGGACACTATGGCGATCTTGGGTAGTGAGGCCTTATGGGTGGAGCGGAGAAATGAGGTT
>NC_057716.1:108199728-108204771 GCF_004010195.1 Chiloscyllium plagiosum
AGGATAGAGTGGTCAAGAAGGCATATGGTATGCTTGCCTTCATTGGACGGGGTATTGAGTATAAGAGCTGTCAGGTCATGTTAACATTGTACAAGACATTGATTCGGCCGCATTTAGAATACTGAGTACAGTTCTGGTTGCCACATTACCAAAAGGATGTGGACGCTTTGGAGAGGGTGCAGAGACGGTTTACGAGGATGTTGCCTGGTATGGAAGGTGTTAACTATGAAGAGAGGTTGAGTAGGTTAGGTTTATTTTCATTAGAAAAAAGGAGACTGAGGGGGGACCTGATTGAGGTTTACAAAATCATGAAGGTTATAGACAGGGTGGATAGAGACAAGCTTTTTCCTAGGGTGAGGGATTCAGTAATGAGAGGTCATGCTTTCCAAGTGAGAGGTGAAAAGTTTAAGGGGGATGCACGCAGCAAGTACTTCACACAGAGGGTGGTGGGCGTCTGGAACGCGTTATCAGCAGAGTGGTAGAGGCAGGCACGGTAGATTCATTTAAGATGCGTCTGGACAGATGCATGAGTAGATGGGGAGCAGAGGGATACAGATGCTTAGGAATTGGCTGACAGGTTTAGACTGGATTTGGGTTGGCTCAGGATTGGAGGGCCGAAGGGCCTGTTTCTGGGCTGTAAATTTTCTTTGTTCTTTGTTATTTGCAAACACATGCTCTCCATCAGAAATGTCAGCATTGAATGTTGGTCAGGAGCAGGGATCCTTGTTGGTATTCCCGTGCTGCACTTCCCTGGCTATTTCTGTCAATTGTCCATCTCTCATGGAGCTGCGGACAATCTCAGGCTCACTGGTTTGGACCTTGTGGAGACAGGACTGTGCTTTCCCAACTGAGGAAGGGCATGTGCCACCACTCGGCATCACTCTGTCAGGCATTGTCCGATAACGGCGGGTCAACGAAGCAGCTCAGCATCAAGCCAAAACTAAAACCAAAACTTATCTCACTCTCTGCATTGGCGGAAACATCAAAAGAATTGACACTGGCGAAAGTTCCAGAACACAGCTAATGGTCTACCATGCATTATTAAAGACAAATTGGATGCAAGCAGAGCATTAAAGGTTGGCTTGTGATAAATCATTGAGAGGACAGACAGGAACTGGGAGCAAGACACAAAGCAGATTTCCTCTGAGCAGGTGCCGAGTTCAGAGAGAAATCATCTCTGCAGCAAGGTAAGATCCTGTCGTCTTCAGGCAAATTGCATCAGCATAGAGGGAGAGCAAGAGTAGAGAGAATGTGGAGCTAATTTAGTTCCTCACAGAAATTGGACAACAGTATACTTCCTGCAAACACTGGAGGAGGCGTCCATTGCTGTGGAAGGTAAGGTGAGAGAGAATGCTTCTGTAAAGACGAGGGAGAGAGAGAGAGAGAGAGAGAGAGAGGGAGAGACAGAGAGAGGGAGAGAGACAGAGGGAGGGAGAGAAAGAGAGAGAGAGAGAGGTGATCGTGATGTTTCCAGACATGAGGAATTTCCATCTGGAAGATAAATTGGAGGAGTTGAGAGTGTTCTTGAGGAAGAGGAAGCTGAGGGGAGATTTGATTAAGCTTACCAAATCACGAGTGGCTGGGTGGTATAAACAGGGAGAAACTACCCTGTCCTGGAAAAGGACCACAAAACAAAGGGGACAGATTAAAGACACTGGGAACAGTAAGGCCAGAAGACCCAAACTGAGAGTCTGGTGGAGGAAAGGTCAGTCAGGACACGGGAAAGTCAATGAGACAGTTATCCAGGGAAGAGCGATGTGCAGGGTTACAGGGAGAGACAGGAGAACGTCTCAAAGTGAAGTGCTCAGTTGGAGAGCCAGAAACAATAGACTGAATGGCCTCCTTTGGTCACAATTATGTGAATGTGTACCCCAGAGAACGTCAGTGTGGGAGTATACCCCAGTGAGGGTCAGTGTGTGCGGGAGTGTACTCCAGTGAGAGTCAGTGTGTGTGGGAGTATACCCCAGTGAGAGTCAGTGTGAGGGAGTGTACCCCAGTGAGAGACAGTGTGTGTGGGACTGTTCCCCAGTGAGAGTCAGTGTGTGTGGGACTGTGCCCCAGTGACAGTCAGTGTGTGTGGGAGTGTGCCCCAGTGAGAGTCAGTGTGTGTGGGAGTGTACCCCAGTGAGAGTCAGTGTGTGGGGGACAGTGCCCCAGTGAGTGTCAGTGTCTGTGGGACTGTACCCCAGTGAGAGTCAGTGTGTGTGGGAGTGTACCCCAGTGAGAGACAGTGTGTGTGGAACTGTACCCCAGTGAGAGTCAGTGTGTGTGGGAGTGTACCCCAGTGAGGGTCAGTGTGTGTGGGACTGTACCCCAGTGAGGGTCGGTGTGTGAGGGAGTGTACCCCAGTGAGAGTCAGTGTGAGGGAGTGTACCCCAGTGAGTGTCAGTGTGTGTGGGAGTGTACCCCATTGAGAGTCAGTGTGTGTGGGTGTACCCCAGTGACAGTTGGGGAACGATTCCCTGCCTCGTCACTACCCTTGTTGTATAGTTTATCTGGGACTAAGTGTTGAGAAACCTGTCTGGAGGATCATTAAGATTCTCCCCAGTTTCTGTGAGTGCAGTAACATATGGGGCTGGGCTTGTCTTGGTTGGCACGTTTTCTTTGTGCTCAGTCAGTGCTGATGCAGTCTGATAATCTGGCTGTTTGCCTGTATTTCTGATTGAAGCAGTTCCCTCCTGGTTTATATACTTCAGTGTGTTTGTGAGAAACCTGTCTGGAGGATCATTAAGCTTCTCCCCAGTTTCTGTGAGTGCAGTAACATATGGGGCTGGGCTTGTCTTGGTTGGCACGTTTCCTTTGTGCTCAGTCAGTGCTGATGCAGTCTGATAATCTGGCTGTTTGCCTGTATTTCTGATTGAAGCAGTTCCCTCCTGGTTTATATACTTCAGTGTGTTTGACATTGGATCTCTGGACTGTTTGTTTGGGGATATAGATTATTGACTAAGTCACATGATGCTGCCATGGCCTGTGGTGGAACAGAAAGGTTTTTGGTGTTGCTGGCGACTTGTGAAGTCTCAGTCCACCGTCCCATGTGTTAAATGAATTAATAATGGCACTAAATCTGTCTTAATCGTTCATGTCACCCCCCCCCCCTCAGTGTGTCAGTACAATTGCTAATGGAGCATCAATTTCACACTGAGATAAGAAGGAATTTGTTCTCTCAGAGGGTTGGGAGTCTTTGGAACTCCTTACCACTGGGAGCTGTGGGGGCAGTATCCGCGTGGATATGTAACGCTGAGACAGGGAGAGATTCTTGATCAGTCGGGGAGTCAAAGGAAGGTGGACAATGTCGGATCGCCATGACCCTATTGAATGGTGGAACAGGCTGAAGGGGCCAAATGGTCTTCTCTGGTTCCTATTTCTGATGATCTCTCCCAATCAGACTGTTAGGATAAAATCAGATCCCATGGGATACAAGGAGTTCCCAACTCCTTGTTGAATTTCACATTAACCCCGTGTTTTTGAGGTGGACCAACATCATCCTGGATCCATCTCTGCTGTCCCTGTGATTGAGCGGTGTGCGGTGGGATGTATCAGACAGTCTGGCCACAGGAATGAGGAACACATTGAGTGAAGCTGTATCACAAGACTGTCAACAGGCAGAGAAAGAGAGAGAGAGAGAGAGAGAGAGAGATCAGGACCTCAACCGGATTCACACTGTGACTGTAAGACCAGGTCAGAGGGAGGCTGGACTGGAAGCTGTGGTCAACCATCTGACCACTTCATTGCCTCAAAGTTTCCCGTCAGGAGCGTGATGGTGAACTCACCGTACAGTTGGCTGAGTCCAGACACAACAACCTCTGAAAACATGATTGAAGCCAGAGCATTCCATCTGAGTTACTGCTCAGTCACAAACTCTGTCCACCACCAGCATAGCTGAAAATGTGTTGCTGGAAAAGCGCAGCAGGTCAGGCAGCATCCAGGGAACAGGAGAATCGACGTTTCGGGCATAAGCCCTTCTCCAGCAGCTGCAGTCCTCACTTTCTCCCCACCACCAGCACAGCCAGGATTGCCCACAAGACCTTCCAGAGGAACAATACACTATACCCAAGCCCATCACTCAGCCCAGGGAGGAGAGGGGCAGCAAAACCTATTGGAGTCCCTTCATTTCACGATTGTGCCGATCCTGACTTTGAGACGAGGGCACTGTTTCTCATTCACCGTTGGCTGGATATCCAAGAATTCCTTCAAAGGAGAGACTTGTCACAGAACTTTCACTGTACACAAGGCTATGGACAAAAAATACTGCAGATCCTGGAATCCAAAACTGACAGGCAGGAGGCTGGGGGAACACAGCAAGGCAGGCAGCATCAGGAGGGACAGGCAGGAGGCTGGGGGAACACAGCAAGGCAGGCAGCATCCTGCCTGCCTATTATTGATCAGAAGGCAGCAATGGTTCAGGGTGATGGCTCACATTCAGTATCTCCAAGGTTAGGATGTGCAGACAGTTATGTCCACTTGGAAAACGATTACAATTGATCGAGGTGCAAATAAAGGTGATGCTGTGTGTTTTGTTGGGGTTGGCACAGAGTTGAGAAAGTGAACCTTACATTCCTGAGGCAGAGTGAAGTTTCGTGTACTGATCATGCAATTGGCATGAGTTATAGCAGGTTCGAAAAAGTCAACATGAAAGTTGTTGGCTGCAGTTCAGGAAAGTAATTTGTGTGTTTATAATGTGGAGAGGTGATGGATATTTCCTGGAGGGAATATTGGCTTGGCATCCAATGACCAATCGCCTTGCAGCAGCGAGCACTCAGTGATTAGTTTATCTCCATGTTCCAGCACGCACATCAACATTGACCATGACACGCCTGATCCACCAGCTCCTAATGTCATAGGAATATACTCAAAACAAAACCCAAATACACACAGTGCCGCACTGTCAGGGGGTCAGTACTGAGGGAGTGCCGCACTGTCAGAGGGTCAGTGCTGAGGGAGTGCCACACTGTCAGGGAGTCAGTACTGAGGGAGTGCCACACTGTCAGAGGGTCAGTACTGAGGGAGTGCCGCACTGTCAGAGGGTCAGTACTGAGGGAGTGC
>NC_057716.1:108210791-108219420 GCF_004010195.1 Chiloscyllium plagiosum
ACTGAGGGAGTGCTGCACTGTCGGAGGGTCAGTACTGAGGTAGTGCCGCACTGTCGGAGGGTCAGTACTGAGGGAGTGCTGCACTGTCGGAGGGTCAGTACTGAGGTAGTGCCGCACTGTCGGAGGGTCAGTACTGAGGGAGTGCTGCACTGTCGGAGGGTCAGTACTGAGGTAGTGCCGCACTGTCGGAGGGTCAGTACTGAGGGAGTGCTGCACTGTCGGAGGGTCAGTACTGAGGTAGTGCCGCACTGTCGGAGGGTCAGTACTGAGGGAGTGCTGCACTGTCGGAGGGTCAGTACTGAGGTAGTGCCGCACTGTCGGAGGGTCAGTACTGAGGGAGTGCTGCACTGTCGGAGGGTCAGTACTGAGGTAGTGCCGCACTGTCGGAGGGTCAGTACTGAGGGAGTGCTGCACTGTCGGAGGGTCAGTACTGAGGTAGTGCCGCACTGTCGGAGGGTCAGTACTGAGGGAGTGCTGCACTGTCAGAGGGTCAGTGCTGAGGGAGTGCCGCACTGTTGGTGGGTCGGAGAATAAATTTAAGAGAGGATAGACAGATTTTAATTAATACAAGTTTGAAGGATTATGGAGAGTGGGCAGGAAACTGGTTTTGAGACCATTATAAGATAAGCCATGATCCTATTTAACAGTGGAGCTAACCCAAAGGGCTCTACGGCCTATTCCTGCTCCTAGTTATTAGCAAAGCCATATTAACCGAGTGTGGCATCAAAGAGCCCAAGTAAAACTATGGTCAGTGGGTATTGGGGGTTGTTGGAGGGTCAGTCATCTCAGCTCCAGGACATCTCTGCAGGAGTCCCTCAGGGGAGTGTCCTAGACCCAACCATCTTCAGCTGCTTCATCAATGACCTTCCCTCCATCAGAAGGTCAGAAGTGGGGATGGTCCCCGATGATTACACAATGTTCAGCACTATTCACCACTCCTCAGGTACTGGAGCAGTCCATGTTCAAATGGAACAAGATCTGGACAATCTCCAGGCTTGGGCTGACAAGGGGCAAGTAACATTCGTCCCACACAGATGCCAGGCTATGACCATAGTAGTATCCTGTGAAGTTACCATTGAACAGGAACTGAAGTGGGCTGGCAACATAAATCCTGTGACACAGAGATTGCTGGAAAAACTCAGCAGATCTGGCAATATCTGTGGAGAGAGTTAAAAATCACACAACACCAGGTTATAGAGTCATAGAGATGTACAGCATGGAAACAGACCCTTCGGTCCAACCTGTCCATGCCGACCAGATATCCCAACCCAATCTAGTCCCACCTGCCAGCACCAGGCCCATATCCCTCCAAACCCTTCCTATTCATATACCCATCCAGATGCCTCTTAAATGTTGTAATTGTACCAGCCTCCATTATAGTCCAACAGGTTTATTTGGAAGCGCTAACTTTAGAGATGCAGCCCCCTCATCAGGTGGTGCTGGAGCATGACCATACGGCACACAATTTATAGCAAAAAGGTTACAGTGTCGTGGAGTTGTAATGATATATGCAACAACTTTAGTTGTGGCAAGAGAAAGAGAATTAAAGTCTCCAGTCTGAAATATTTGACAGAGGCAGAGGAGAGGTGTTGGGAACAGGTAGTGTGGAGGCCCAGTGGATACAAAGAGGGGCTTCTTATTGAGTTGGAAGAATTTCACTCAGAGGGTGGTACGTGTATGGAATGAGCTGTCAGAGGAAGTGGTGGAGGCTGGTATAATTGCAACATTTAAAAGATATCTGGATGGGTATATGAATAGGAAGGGTTTGGAGGGATATGGGCCGGGTGCTGGCAGGTGGGACTAGATTGGGTTGGGATATCTGGTCGGCATGGACGGGTTGGACCAAAGGGTCTGTTTCTGTGTTGTACATCTCTATGACTCTATGAGAAATGGAGACATGAAATGGCGTAAATGCAGTGTGAAAATGGGTGCTTTCAGTTGAGAGTAAAGTAAACAAGAGATAAACCTTCACAAGATAGACCAGGCATTTTGGGTGATGGAGGTGGTGGTGTCAGGTATGTTATTATGGTACACACTGCTGCTACTGAGCGTCGGTGGTGGAGGGAGCGGGTGTGATGCCAATCAATTGGGCTGTTTTGTCCTGGATGGTGCCAAGCTTATGACCATAAGACATAGGAGTGGAGGGAAGCCATTCGGCCCATTAAGTCTGCTCTGCCATTCAATGAGATCATGCCTAATCTGATAATCCTCAACTCCACTTTCCTGCCTTTTCCGCAGAACCAGTGATTCCGCTTCCCAATTTAAAAACCTCTCTCAGTCTTCCGTGTTCTTCATGACCTTAAAGTCTCAATGACAGCCCTCTGTGGTCAACAGTTCCACAGATTCACTCCCTTCTGAAAGAAGAAATTCCTCCTCATCTCTGTCTTAATTGTGTTATCTTTTACTCTGAGATGGTACCCTCTGGTCCCAGCCTCTCCCAGAAGGGGAGACAACCTCTCAAGATCTTCCCCATTGAGCTCCCTAAGAAACCTGTATGTTTCAAATGTAATTCTACTATTTAAACACTAACCCACTGGTAATACACCCACTCGGCAAACACAGACATATTAAAAATGGATGTTCGAGGTGGAGTGAAAGACTGGGAAGCCACTTTCGTGATCTCTGTTTAGATCAGAGTGGTGCTGGAAAAGCACAGCAGGTCAGGCACCATCCGAGGAGCAGGAAAATCCACATTTTGGGCAAAAGCCCTTTATCAGGAATGGCTTTTGCCCAAAATGTTGATTTTCCTGCTCCTCAGATGCTGCCTGTCCTGCTGTGCTTTTCCAGCACCACCCTGATCTAACCTCTAGTTTCCAGCATCTGCAGTCCTCACTTTTGCCCACTTTAGAGATCACTGTCCATGGGGTTTCCTGAGCTGATCTTTGTGTTGATTAGAATACTGTCTCTTGATCTTCTTCTCCCAGATACTTTCCCTTTTATTTTGCAGAGGCACAAGGTAACTGCTTCACATGTTTAAAGGTCTCTATCTTATCAATTAAACGTCACATCTTGCAACAAATGATGAGGGCTGGCTCTCTACAGGACCTGAGAGACTCTGCTGCAGAATGAAAGCAGCTCCTTACCCCTACATGTCTGATGGCTTCTACCCAAACCTTCAAACACCCAAAATGTTTACCTGCTCCAGAGCCAATCACATTGTTGTTGCCAGGCAGAAGACCTTTGTCATCGATAACTGGTCACTAATCCA
The DNA here is from genome assembly GCF_004010195.1 of Chiloscyllium plagiosum. Classification (NCBI taxonomy): domain Eukaryota; kingdom Metazoa; phylum Chordata; class Chondrichthyes; order Orectolobiformes; family Hemiscylliidae; genus Chiloscyllium; species Chiloscyllium plagiosum. The sequence goes on from NC_057716.1 coordinate 108,214,000, forward strand.
CTGACCAATCAGCTCCTTGTTGCTGGCTGATTCTTCATTTGTCCACAGCACCGCCCTCCCCCTCCCCTGGCTCCAGCTGCTCTGTAACTAGACCATCCCTCCACACTGCTGGAACCAGCAGCTGTGTAACCAATGCTTACAATGAGGGGCAGGGAAGTTGCTTTTACAAAGTGTTCAATCTTTCAAAGTTACAAATCACACAACATCAGGTTATAGTTCAACAGGTTTCAAAACACAGCCACCTGATGAAGGAGCAGTGCTTCGAAAGCCAGTGCCTCCACTTAAACCTGTTGGACTATAACCTGGTGTTGTGCGATTTTTAATCTTTCAACAACCCTTGGTTTTTAAATCAGTCCTTTTCCCCGTTCCAGTCCGCAATCAAAAATACAGGAAAATCGAAAGCTATGTCTTTACAGCCAAAGAGTTCTCCCTCGCATTCTGAGCAATATTTACCTTCCAAGCAACATCACTGAGGCAGGATAGCAGTTCACCTGCTGTTTCCTTGAATCTTTCTGTGCTCAAACAAACCCACCTCATTTGCTACATTATACCCAGTAACTACATTCCAGAAAATTGGCTGTACTATTCTGTGGACATCCTGGGGTCATCAAAGGCGCTACGAGAATGTAATTTCCTTCCGTTTATGAAAAGAAGGAAGCTGTGTTATTTCGAGAGTAATATTTATGGTGCAGCTGAATTTCCTGTGCAGAGTTTCGATGTAACCGTTGGAAACATTCCTAATTAGCAGCTTAGTTTAATCTTCCTGAACACTCACTGGCTGTGGGAGTTGAATTTAGTGCCTTCACGTTTTGTCAAGCACTTTTCTTGGCTTTCGGAATGACCCTTGTGCAGTTTGAACCCATTTCTGCTGACCAGTGAGATATTTGTTTTGCTAAACATTGCAAATTGAAACCAAAGGGCACTCACACCTCTTTGTATGTCTACACTCTCCACCATCTGGCAGTTTAAAAAATCCTCAGGAAATCTGTTTCTCTGACCGAAGTGGATAACCTGACTGAAAGGGAGTTTGTCACTAGTTAGTTATTCACCTGGAACCTTTCTTTACTGTGTTAGAACTTGTGGTGGTTATTGAGGAACTGGGGTATCTTACAGAATGCTCCTCACTGCAAAGTGAGCTGACTTCTTCAGCTCTGCTGCTGCTGCTCTCTCTCTCTGACCCACTTTTCAGGATGTACATCAAAGGTTCATTGTTTATTCATTCACAGGACGTGGGCATCATTGGCTGGGCCCAGCATTTATTGCTGGAAATGTGTTGCTGGAAAAGCGCAGCAGGCCAGGCAGCATCCAGGGAACAGGAGAATCGACGTTTCGGGCATTAGCCCTTCATTCCTGAAGAAGGGCTTATGCCCGAAACGTCGATTCTCCTGTTCCCTGGATGCTGCCTGACCTGCTGCGCTTTTCCAGCAACACATTTCCAGCTCTGATCTCCAGCATCTGCAGACCTAACTTTCTCCCCAGCATTTATTGCCCATCCCTAGTTACTGCTTGAGAAGGTGGGGGTGAGCTGCTTTCCTGATCGGCTGCTGTAGGTTTTCCATGTGCTGTTGGTAGCCCTTAGGTCGGGAATTGGGGAGATAGGGACAGGAGATGTCCATTCATCCAGTCGAGCCTTCCCCACCATTCAAGACCATCATGGCTGATCGAACACTTCAGTGCCTGTTACCCACCCATAACCCTGAACCCCACTGGTCATCAGAAATCGATCAATCTCTTTCTTACACAAACTCAAAGACTGAGCTTCCATAGCCCACTGTGGAAGAGAATTTAATCTTTCTGGCTGACTGGCAGTAGGCAGAGAGTGGGGATAAAGGGGTCTTTTTCAGGGTGGCAGCTGGTGACGCGTGGAATCCCGCAGGGGTCAGTGTTCAGACCACAATTATTCACGTTATACGTTAACGCTCAGGACGAAGGACCTGAGCACATTGTCGCAATGTTTGCAGATGACACAAAGATAGTTGGAGGGACGGGTAATGTTGAGGAAGAGGGGAGGCTACAGAAGGACTTGGACAGGCTGGGGAGTGGGCAAGGAGGTGACAGATGGAATACAATGGAGGAAAGTGTGAGGGTATGCACTTTGGTCAGAAGAATAGAGGCACAGACAATTTTCTAAACAGGGCAGAGGGCTTAAGAATTCTAAAGCACAGGATGTCTTGAGAGTCCTAGTTCAGAATTCTTTTAAGGTTAACACACAAGTTCGGTTCTCAGGAAGGCAAATGCAGTGTTAGCATTCAGTTCAAGAGGGCGAGAATACAAAGGCAGAGATGTACTGCTGAGGCTGGATAAGGTTCTTGTCAGACTGCATCTGGAGGAGAAAGTGAGGTCTGCAGATGCTGGAGATCAGAGCTGAAAATGTGTTGCTGGAAACACGCAGCAGGTCAGGCAGCATCCAGGGAACAGGAGAATCGACGTTTCGGGCATTCCTGAAGAAGGGCTTATGCCCGAAACGTCAATTCTTCTGCTCCTTGGATGCTGCCTGACCTGCTGCGTTTTTCCAGCAACACATTTTCAGACTGCATCTGGAACATTGTGAGCAGTTTTGGTCCCCGTATCTAAGGAAGGATTTGCTGGTCATAGAGGGAGCCCAGAGGAGGTTCACAAGAATAATCCCAGGGATGAAGGCCTTGTCGTATGAGGAACAGTTGAGGACTATGGGTCTGTATGCAATGGAGTTTAAATTTAGAAGGGTCAGGAGGATCTGATTGATCAGGGTGGCACGGTGGCTCAGTGGTTAGCACTGCTGCCTCATAGTAGCCAGGCACCCGGGTTTGATTCCAGCCTCGGGCGACTGACTGTGTGGAGTTTGCACATGCTCCCCGTGTCTGCGTGGGTTTCCTCCGGGTGCTCCAGTTTCCTCCCATAGTCCAAAGATGTGCAGGTCAGGGTGAATTGGCCGTGCTAAATAGTCCCATAGTGCCCAGGGATAAGTGTGTTAAGTGCATTAGTCAGGGATAAATGTACGGTAATAGGGTAGGGGAATAAGTCTAGATGGGTTACCGTTTGGAGGTCAGTGAGGACTTGTTCGGCTGTAGGGCCTGTTTCCATATTGTAGGGATTCTAAAAGAAAAGGAAACTGACAGACCTGGATGGAGTGGACAGGGAGAAGATGTTTTCATGAGTCAGAGAGACTCGGACTTATTGTAGCTCTTCAGGCTAAAGGGGTCAAAGGGTATGGGGAGAAAGCAGGAACAGGGGTCTGGGTTTGGGTGATCAGACATGATCATACTGAATAGCAGAACAGGCTTGAAGGGCTGAATGGCCTCCTGCTGCCCTGATGTTTACGTTTCTCTGTTGAATGTGTGGGTAGAGTCAGTGATGGGGGAAACGTACAGGGGGCTGTGGGAGGGGTTAGTTCCTTGCTGAAGTTCCTTTGCTCGTGTTGAATTCAGTGAAATGATGTTGGTAAAATGCGGAGAGTAGCATTTGTCTATCTTCAGTGAATTTAGCTGTTAGAGTGTCGGTGCCAAGATTAATTACAGCACTCGATGAGAAACACACAAATTCCCAACTGGCGAGATTGTTATTTCACATGGTGCTGGTACTTCCTGCCATTACCATCACGTTCCCAAGTCCGGGATTTTGTTTGTTTTTTGTAGGAAGCTATGTTCTGGCCGAAAACATAAAGGGAGTCTCGGAGGGACAATCGCACCTTCCAGTGGAGTTTGATGTGGAAAGCGCATTGTTATTGAGTTGAGGGGAAGGTGGGAAGGGGAGTCAGATGGCTGGCTGCATCTCGGTGGGAGCTCTGTGTGGTGTGCCCGGGGAAATGTGTCACCTGGGTGTGGCTGACCAACACAAACCGGGCTGATGTTGCCAGGGAGCTCCACTTGGGCGGGTCCACACAGGAGGACATGAGTCACTCCAGCCTGAGTGATCAGCTGCCCTCGGTACACACCCATGACATGGAGCGGTTTTGGGGAAGGAGATTGTGATTGGGTTTTGGAGAGGGGAGGGAACACACTGGTGGGACATGGGTGGAAGAACAGGGGACCCCAGCACAGTGTTATTCTGGAGGGACTGGGATTGTTCTCCTCACAGTAAGGGAGGTTGAGGGGAAATTTAATTGAGCTGTACGAGACCGGTTTTAATCAGATAGATCAACAAGTCCTTTCCAGTTGGCTGCTGGTAAAAAGGAATTGGGAGAAGCAATTCGGGGATTTTGGGTAGGAAATGCAGGGAGAATGGGAGAGGAGCCACATGCCCAAATGGTGCTGCATCAGGTCAATGATTTGGACAGACCCTTGATGGAGATCACCCTCCAGGGCTACGACGCTGGAATGGAGGCGTGGGGCTGAATGGTTCGTTCCACACACAGTCAAGTTGGATTTGATGGGCTGAATGACTTCCTCCTAATGACTGTATGATGAAGAAGTGACTGATCAGTGCGGTTTGGCAGGTCAGGGTTGGAGTGAATCCTGAAGGTGTAAAGAAAGGGAGGGAAACTGAGAGGAATACCTCGACAGCCTTTGGATGTGCAGAGGATTGGCTCAGTTGTGATGGTTATTGTAACTGAATCGTGTATTAATACCAACACACCTTTTCATGTTTTATTTTATTGCTCCTCTCATCGGACATGCATGTTTCTGGCTGGGCCCAGTAGCTTATTATCTGTCCCTAATTGCCCCTTGAGAAGGTTGGGATGAGCTGACTTCTTGAATCACTGCAGTCCAGCAAGAGTCAGCACCTTTCTGAAAAGGGAAGGTCACTTGGGGAAGAACAACATCCATTTTGTTGTCAATTGAGAACAAAAATGTCCCTTAAGGATCCATGTCCCTTTAAGATCCACTCCCTGGTCCCATGCAGTTTAGAGACTCTGGGAACAACATCCTGGAGCAGAAGTGAAGCAGATTTTCCAAACAGGCAGCTGGCCAAGCAGAGATGAGGAGCCAAGCCATGTTTTATCCGCCACGGAGGCTGAGCCAGGCGTTTGAAGTAGAATGCTGGGATTTGGATGGGAATGTTCAGCCAGGGATGGACTCGGGGTTTGAGAAGGAGCTGGGGGAGGAGGAAGATCATCAGTTTCATGTTGCAGTTCAGTCTGTTATTCATACACCCCATAACACGCACAGTCACACGCGCATGCACACTCACACGCGCACGTGCACACACACTCTCACACACACGCACACACACTCACACGCACACATTCACACACATATGCGCACGCACGCACACACACACACAGAAACATACACCCCATAACACACACTCACACAGACACAATCATACACACACACACACACGCTCATGTGCACTCATACACAAACACAAACACACATGCACACACACACACTCTCACACACACACAGAGAAACATATACCCCATAACACACACTCATACACACACTCTGATACAAACAGTTGCACACAGAGAAACATAGATACACACACACACAGTCTCAT
>NC_057716.1:108219910-108221161 GCF_004010195.1 Chiloscyllium plagiosum
TCACACATACACAGAGATACATATCCAAACAAGGATACACACATCCACACACACCCACAGACACAGATACACATACACACAGATACACATCCATTCACACATACACACATCCATATACATGCACACACAGATAAACACACACACTCTCACACACACATGCACACACACAGATGCACATATAGATGCACAAATACTACTCACACATACAAACACACTCACAACTATGGACACAATCACAAATGTGCATGAACACAGATAAACTGTGTCTATAAGACCACCCCTCAGCCTCCGACACTCCAGGGAAAACAGCCCCAGCCTATACAGCCTCTCCCTATAACTGAAACCCTCCAACCCTGGCAACATCCTTTTCTGAATCCTTTCAAGTTTCACATTTTTCCTGTAGCAGGGAGACAAGTATTCCAAAAGTGGCCTCACCAATGTCCTTCAAGTCCCTAAGAGTCTTGAATGTTTCAGTAAGGGTGCCTGTCATTCTGCTAACCTCTATTGAGTACAGGCCCAACCTACTCACCCTCTCCTCATGAGACAGTCCCTCCATCCCAGGGATCAGCTGAGTGAACCTTCTCTGGGCTGCCCCCAATGGCAGTCTGCCTTTCCTTAGATAAAGGATCAAACCATTTACAGTCACAAAAGCAAATATTGTTACATAATGTCATGTGCACAGACACACATGCTCAAACCAGCGAGACAGACTCACACAAAAACGCAGACACACATAAACGCAGCTACCCATGCATGCACATATTCAGACACACAGGCACACACTGAGAAACAGATGGGCAGTAAATCAGCAGAGAGCTCTGGCAAATCGATGATGGACTAAGCAACCAGAGCTGGCCAGTACCAGAGAGAAATAACACCTTCATTTCAGAGTTGTTTGCATTCCTGCTGCAGTTTGATTTCAGTCAGATGGATGGGGTGAGGGGGGAGTAATTACTCATGTACACATTAGTTCACCCCAATCACTGCTAATAATCAGAGCCCTGTTTAGGGGTGGTGCCTCATGCCCTGAATAGACTCCCTTAGAGTCATAGAGATGTACAGTATACAAACAGATCCGTCAGTCCAACCCATCCATGCTGACCAGATATCCCAACCCAATCTAGTCCCATCTGCCAGCACCCAGCCCATATCCCTCCAAACCCTTCCTATTCATATACCCATCCAGATGCCTCTTAAATGTTGCAATTGTACCAGCCTCCACCACATCCTCTGGCAGCTCATTCCATACAC
>NC_057716.1:108221496-108223424 GCF_004010195.1 Chiloscyllium plagiosum
CATTTATCTGAATTAAACTCCATCTGCCACTTCTCAGCCCATTGGCCCATCTGGTCCAGATCCTGTTGTAATCTGAGGTAACCCTCTTCGCTGTCCACTACACCTCCAATTTTGGTGTCATCTGCAAACTGACTAAGGATACCTGCTATGTTCAGATCCTGATTGAGGATGCTGCTGCAGGACTGTTGCCTTTCCCCTCAGACACTGTGTGGATGGCAACCCCCAGTCCCACCCAGTTCCTGCTGCTGTGTGATAATGTTCCACTTTGGGACACTGTTCCAGGTGGAGCTGGCACTCAGACCCGTCACTGAGACTTTCCCAGGGACAGTGTCTGATCCTGTTTCATCTCAGAGGGCACCACATCACTGTTCTGGTTGTTTCAGATTGCACCTTATATAATTTGTTTCTCATTTTAATCTTTTGAGATCGGCAGGAGATTTGGTTTATAAAGTTGGTGGGATTGCCAGCTTGTTTATCGACCGTGTTGTAACAAAGTTTTATGGGATCCCTCAGCTACCACACCATTTAAACCATTCCTCTGTTGCTGGCTCACGATTTCCCATTCTTTGAAGCCCATGTCCCTTGACTGGAAAGTTATTTCCCCCTCATCAGGATTTGATTAACATTGCACCAACCAAGTCCATCACTGCTACATTGCAGTGTGTACTATCTACAAGATGCTCTGCAGAAACTCACCAAAGACCCTCAGACAGCACCTTCCAAACCCACAACCACTTCCATCGAGAAGGACAAGGGCAGCAGATACATGGGAACACCACCCCCTGCAAGTTCCCCTCCCAGCCCCTCACCATCCTGACTTGGAAATATATCGCCGTTCCTTCAGTGTCACTGGGTCAGAATCCTGGAATTCCCTCCCTAAGGGCATTGTGGGTCTACCCACAGCACATGGACTGCAGCGGGTCAAGAAGGCAGCTCACCCCCACCTTCTCAAGGGGCAACTAGGGACGGGGTAATAAATGCTGGGCCCAGCCACATCCCACGAACAAATAAATAGAGCATGTCTTACCGTGCTGCCAGTCTTGTTGCAGGTGATTGGTGTTATCCTCCCCATATCGCAATTCCTCAAGTCTGTTTTTAAATTCATTTGTGGGTAAGGTATCTAAATCCTAGCGGGTAGGAGTAAGGAAAACCCCAAGGTGTTCTACACTAATGTCATGAACAGGAGGATGGCCAGAGTGAAGGTAGGGCCAATGAAGGAACCTGTACCTGGAGCCGGAGGAGGTAGGAGAGGTCCCTAATGAATACTTTGTTTCAGTATTCACCAGTGACAGGGACCTTGTCGTTTGTGAGGACAGGCTGATATGCAGGTTGATGTTAAGAAGGATGATGTGTTGAAAATTTTGAATCGATAGATAAACCCCCTGGGCTAGACGGGATATACCCAAGGTTGCTACGGGAAGTGAGGGAAGAGATTGCTGCACCTTTGGCAATGATCTTTGCAACCTCACTATTCACTGGAGTACTGCCAGATGATTGGAGGGTGGCAAATGTTATTCTCTTGCTCATGAAAGGTTGTAGCGATAATCCTGGGCATTATAGACTAGTCAGTCTTACGTCTGCGGTGGGCAAATTATTGGAGAGGATTCTGAGACACAGGATTGGTGATTACTTGGAAAATCATAGTTTGATTAGAAATAGTCAGCATGGCTTTGTGAGGGGCAGGTCTTGCCTCACAAACCGTAGCTGGTCCATACAGAATTGGCTGGTCCACAGAAGACAGAGGGTGGTGGTAGCTGGAAAGTATTCAGCCTGGAGCTCGGTGACCAGTGGTGTGCCACAGGGATCTGTTCTGGGACCTCTGCTCTTTGTGATTTTGAAAAATGACTTGGATGAGGAAGTGGAAGGGTGGGTTAGTGAGTTTGTTAATGACACGAAGGTTGGTGGTGTTGTGAATAGTGTGGAGGGCT
>NC_057716.1:108225479-108231499 GCF_004010195.1 Chiloscyllium plagiosum
TCCGTGCCGAGGGAGTGCTGCACTGTCAGAGGGTCAATACTGAGGGAGTGCCGCACTGTCAGAGGGTCAGTCCTGAGGGAGTGCCGCACTGTTGGAGGGTCAGTGCTGAGGGAGTCTCCCACTGTCGGAGGGTCAGTACTGTGGGAGTGCTGAGAGAGGGGGTGACAGCTTAAGTATGTGAGATGGGTGGGCCCAGCTGAGTGTCCACCAAAGAACCTCGGTTGAGGAAGAAGGTGGATATTTCGGAGGCTCCCTTGTCAAAATTGGCCTCATTGGAACAGATATGAGAGAGACAGAGGAACTGTGAGACTGGAATCGAGTCTGCAGGTAGCAGGTTATTGGGATGTATCGTCCAGGTAACTGTGGGGGTCGTGGATATGAGTGGTCAGCCTATCGCCCCCCGTCGGGATCTGGCTGTCGAGGAGGGGAAGGGAGGAGTCAGCGATGGGCCAGGTAAAGGTGTCCCCCTTGTCCTCACCTACCACCCCACCAGCCTCCACTCCAGAGGATCACTAGCCACCATTCCTCCACCGCCAGACACATATTCCCCTCCCCTCCATCGTCTGCCTTCCGCAGGAACCATTCCCTTCAGGATAGTCTGATCCACTCCTTCACTCTCAACACACCTCTCCACAGCCCCACAGCACCTTCCCCTGCAACCACAGAATGTGTCCCACTTGCCCATATCCCTCCTCTCTCCTCAGTATCCAACGGCCCAAACACACCTTCCAGGTGAAGCTGCACTTTACCTGCATTTCCCACAATCTCGTCGACTGCGTTCACTGCTCACAATGTGGTCGGCTCCTCTATCCTGGGGAAATGAAACATAGACTGAGTGAGTGTTTTGCTGAACACTTGTGTTCTCCCAACAACAAAGACCCTGAGCTTCCAGTTCCCTGTCACTGTAACACCCCACACTGTTCCTTGGCCAACATCTCTGTCTCAGGCTGGCTGCAGTGCTCCAGGGAAGCTCAGCTCAAGCTGAAACAGCAGCACCTCATTTTCCAACTGGGAACCCTGAAGCCATTCGGACCCAATATCAAGTTCAATAATTTTAAGGCAATAGACAATAGACAATAGGTGCAGGAGTAGGCCATTCAGCCCTTCGAGCCTGCACCGCCAGGCCTGAGGCAGCTTCTCCCAAGTCCTCACTCCAACCCCCCTCACACCGAGCTTTGTTATCACAAGGCCTGCTCTTGCACACTACCCATTGTCAGGCACTAACTGTCCCCATTAACAACTATTCACCCTCCTCAGCTGAATCTGCTCCTTTGTCTAAAAGCAAATTGCTGCAGATGCTGGAATCTGAACCAAAAGAGAAAATGCTGGAAAATCTCAGCAGGTCTGGCAGCATCTGTAAGGAGGGAAAAGAGCTGACGTTTCAAGTCTAATTGACCCTAGCTTTGACAAAGGGTCAGTTAGACTCGAAACGTCAGCTCTTTTCTCTCCTTACAGATGCTGCCAGACCTGCTGAGATTTTCCAGCATTTTCTCTTTTGGTTCCAATCCTTTGTCTGTCCAACTGTCCTCTCTCTTCAGGCTCTGTCTCCATGTATTGTGTGTTCCTTATCCCCTTGCCCCTCCTATCGTCTCTATAAAAAACAACTTGTTCCTCACTATAATCTGTTTTGAGAAAGGGTCACTGGACCTGCAGCGTTAACTCTGATTTCTCTCCACAGTTCCAAGGGAGTTGGGTTGGAAGCTAAAAGGCAGATGGGCAGAGGACTAATCCCAGAATTCCTTCCAATGCCACGGGCTAGTGAGGCTAGGAATAGGGAGCGAGTGCAGCTGAACGTGTGGCAGCGAGGCTGATGTAGGAGGGCGGGCTTCAGATACTTAGACCATTGGGATGCCTTCTGGGGAAGGTGGGACCTGTACAAGAAGGACGTGTTGTACCTGAATTGGAGGGGCGTCACTACCCTGGGCAGGAGGTTTGCTAGAGCTCTTTGGGGGGGGTTTAAACTAGATTGACAAGGGGTGGGAACCTGAGCTCCGGATCAGATGATGGAGTAGCCAGTAAACAGCTGGAAATGTGTTGCTGGAAAAGCGCAGCAGGTCAGGCAGCATCCAGGGAGCAGGAGAATCGACGTTTCGGGCATGAGCCCTTCTTCAGGAATCATCTTCGGGCTCATCCCCGAAATGTCGATTTTCCTGCTCCTTGGATGCTGCCTGACCTGCTGCGCTTTTCCAGCAACACATTTTCAGCTCTGATCTCCAGCATCTGCAGTCCTCACTTTCTCCTAGCCAGTAAACAGGCAGATACAGTGTACAGAGAGTCTGTGAGAAGGGATAGGCACTTAACAGGACAAAGCTGCAGTCAGTGTGATGGGTTGAAGTGTCTATTTTAATGCATGAAGTATCAGGAGTAAGGGTGACGAACTTAGAGCATGGATCAGTACTTGGAGCTATGATGCTGTGGCCGTTACGGAAACTTGGATATCACAGGGGCAGGAATGGCTGTTGGATGTTTCAAAGGAATAGGGAGGGGGAGGTAAAAGAGGTGGGGGAGTGGCATTGCTAATCAGGGATAGTATCACAGCTGCAGAAAGGGAGGGCATCGAGGAGTCAGTCTGGGTGGAAGGCAGAAACAGGAAAGGAGCAGTCACTTTATTGGGAGTTTTCTTCAGGCCCCTCATAGCAACAGAGACACGGAGGAGCAGATTGGGAGGCAGATTTTGGAAATGCGCAGGAGTAACAGGGTTGTTCTCATGGGTGACTTTAACTTCCCTAATATTGATTGGAACCGACTTAGTCCAAATAGTTTGGATGGAGCAGTTTTTGTCAGGTGTGTCCATGGAGGAGTCCTGACATAATATGTAGATAGGCCAACTAGAGGGGAGGCCATATTGGATTTGGTGCTTGACAACGAACCAGGCCAGGTGTCAGATCTCTCAATCGGAGAGCATTTCGGTGATAGTGATCATAACTCCCTGACCTTTACTATACTCATGGCGAGGGATAGGAGCAGACAGTATGGGAAAGTGTTTAACTGGGGGAGGGGGAATTACAATGCTATTAGGCAGGAACTGGGGCGCCTAAATTAGGAACAGATGTTCTCAGGGAAATGCACGACTGAAATGTGAAGGTTGTTTAGGGAGCATTGCTGTGAGTGCTGGACAGGTTTGTCCCTCTGAGACAAGGAAGGGATGGTAGGGTGAAGGAACCTTGGATGACAAGGGATTTCGGATATCTAGTCAACTGGAAGGAGGAAGCTTACTTAAGGTTGAGGAGGCAAGGCTCTAGAGGGTTGCAAGGTAGTCAGGAAGGAACTGAAGAATGGACTTTGGAGCGCTAGAAGGGAGCATGAAAAAGCTTTAGTGGGTAGGATTAAGGAAAACCCAAAGGCATCCTATGCGTTTGTGAGGTTCAAGAGGATGGCCAGAGTGAGGGTAGGGCTGTTAGTGGAGGGAGCTTGTGCCTGGAGTCGGAGGAGGTAGGGGAGGTCCTTACTTTGCTTCAGTATTCACTCGTGAGAGGGACTTTGATGTTTCTGAGGACAGCGGGAAACAGACTGGTACAATCAAACAGGTTGATGTTAAGAAGGAGGATGCGCTGAAAGGTTTGAAAAACACAAGGATAGAAAAATCCTGTGGGCCAGATGGGATATACCCAAGGTTACTAAGGGAAGCGAGGGAAGAAATTGCTGCACCTTTGGTGATGATCTTCGCATCCTCACTGTCCACTGGAGTTGTGTCAGATGATTGAGGATCCCTTGTTCAAGAAAAGGAATCGGGTTAATCCTTAATTACAGACCAAGCTGTCTTACGTCTGTGGTGTGCAAATTATTGGAGAGGATTCTGAGAGACAGGATTTATGATGACTTGGAAAACCATAGTTTGATTAGAGACAGTCAGCATGGCTTTGTGAGGGGCAGGTCATGCCTCACAAACTTTATTGAATTCTTTGAGGATGTGACAAAACACATTGATCCACTTTTGGAAGTGGATGTGGTGTATGTGGATTTTAGCAAGTGTTTGATAACATTCCCCATGGCAGGCTCATTCAAAAAGTAAGGAGGCACGGGATACAGAGAAATTTGATTGTCTGGATACAGAATTGGCTGGTCCATAGAAGACAGAGGGTGGTGGTAGCTGGAAAGTATTCAGCCTGGAGCTCGGTGACCAGTGGTGTGCCACAGGGATCTGTTCTGGGACCTCTGCTCTTTGTGATTTTGAAAAATGACTTGGATGAGGAAGTGGAAGGGTGGGTTAGTGAGTTTGTTGATGACACGAAGGTTGGTGGTGTTGTGAATAGTGTGGAGGGCTTTTAGATTAGATAGATTAGATTACTTACAGTGTGGAAACAGGCCCTTCGGCCCAACAAGTCCACACCGACCCGCCGAAGCGTAACCCACCCAGACCCTTTCTCTTACATTTACCCCTTCACCTAACACTACGGGCAATTTAGTATGGCCAATTCACCTAACCTGCACATTTTTTTTGGATTGTGGGAGGAAACCGGAGCACCCGGAGGAAACCCACGCAGACACGGGGAGAATGTGCAAACTCCACACAGAGAGTCGCCTGAGGCGGGAATTGAACCCGGGTCTCTGGCGCTGTGAAGCAGCAGTGCTAACCACTGTGCTACCGTGCCGCCCACAGGGCTGTTGTAACCTACAACAGGGCTGTTGTAGGTTACAACGGGACATTGACAGGATGCAGAGCTGGGGAAGTGGCAGATGGAGTTCAATCTGGAAAAGTGTGAAGTGGTTCATTTTGGAAGGTTGAATTTGAATACAGAAAACAGGGTTCAAGGCAGGATTCTTGGCAGTGTGAAGGAACAGAGGGATCATGGGGTCTATGTCCATAGGGTTGGTAGGGTTGTTAAGAAAGCGTATGGTGTGTCGCCTTTCATTAGCAGGGGGATTGAGTTTAAGAGCTGTGAGGTAATGCTGCAGCTCAATAGAGTCCTGGTTAGACCACACTTGGAATATTGTGCTCAGTTCTGGTCACCTCATTATAGGAAGGATGTGGAAGCTTTAGAGAAGGTGCAGAGGAGATTTACCAGGATGCTGCCTGGACTGGAGGGACTGTCTTATGAAGAAAGGTTGAGGGAGCTAGGGCTTTTCTCATTGGAGTGAAGAAGGGAGAGAGGTGACTTGATAGAGGTGTACAAGATGATGAGAGGCAGAGATAGAGTGGATAGCCAGAGACCTTTTCCCAGGGCAGAAATGTCTATCATGAGGGGACATAATTTTAAGGTGATTGAAGGAATGTTTAGGGGAGATGTCAGAGGAAGGTTCTTCACACAGAGAATGCACTGCCAGCGGTGGGTGTAGAGTCAGAGACATTTGGGACAGTTAAGCGACTCTTGGATAGGCCATTGGCAGATAGTACAACGAAGGGTGTGTAGGTGGGTTTGATCTTAGAGTAGGTTAAGAGATCAGCACAACATCGAGGGCTGAAGGGTCTGTACTGTGCTGTACTGTTCTGTGTTCTATGCTGTAAATGAGCTTGGCAGTACTGGATGGAAACATTGTTAAAGAACCCAAGAAGTTGAAGCTTTACATCCTGCACTCGACAGAATGAAACTTCCATGGAGCAGATTTGGAAAAGTCAATACAGAATGTGAAGCAGGAGCTCATTGGTCGGGCTATGGTTGGGATGGAGGTGCAGCAAGAGCAGTTAACTGTCAATCTTCATTCTCAGTTCAGGCAGTTGTTTCTGATTGGTCAGGTTGTTTCCATGGGAATACAGCAGCACATGGGTGTCTCCATGACCTCTTTATTAATGAATAACATTGTTGTGGTTGTGTTTGCCGAGCTGGGAATTTGTGTTGCAGACGTTTCGTCCCCAGTCTAGGTGACATCCTCAGTGCTTGGGAGCCTCCTGTGAAGCGCTTCTGTGGTGTTTCCTCCGGCATTTATAGTGGTTTGTCTCTGCTGCTTCCGCTTGTCAGTTCTAGCTGTCTGCTGCAGTGGCCAGTATATTGGATCCAGGTCGATGTGTTTGTTTATAGAATCTGTGCCATTCCTCTAGGAATTCCCTGGCTATTCTCTGTTTGGCTTGTCCTATAATAGTA
>NC_057716.1:108232062-108232910 GCF_004010195.1 Chiloscyllium plagiosum
GGCGAACAGAACCACAACAACGAGCACCCGAGCTACAAATCTTCTCCCAAACTTTGAATGTATAAATTTCTGCAGTTTGACATGAAGCAGGGCCCTGAGGATTTGTGACATTAGCTTCTCTCATGTGCCTGAGAGTGAAGGCCTGGCTGGTTTCCAGTGTCACCCTTCACGCACTCTGGATTCTTTAATAAATGATGTCCAATTGCAGGTTCCCATCTCATGCTGAATATCTGTTTGTGAGGCACAGGCTGCTGCAGCACCAGTAACACGCTGCCCACTGTGAATGGTCACTGGGGTGTGTTGTTTGATACCCTCCATCAGTATCAGCATAGCTGGCATCACACTGGCACTGAAACTCATATACCCACATGGCAAATGTGGTATATCTTTTTTGGGTTTGATGGCAGTGTCCCATTAGTGAAGACAATCCTTGTGGGTTTTACTGCAGAGCAGCAGCATGAGCCAGAAAGCTCCAGGCCACATTCCCTTTCCTGGGTGAACATGATGATGTTCCTTTACAGATTTTCATGTCAATTCCTTGTTCCATTTTATTCTGGTAGATCTTTTCACCCTGCAATGAATTTACGCTTTTCCAATTTAGATGTTGATTTGATTAGATTCCCTACAGCATGGAGACAGGCCCTTCGGCCCAACAAGTCCACACCGACCCTCTGAAGTGCAACCCACCCAGACCCATTCTCCTACATTTACCCCTGACTAATGCACCTAGCACTATGGGCAATTTGGCATGGCCAGTTCGTCTAACCTGCACATCTTTGGAATGTAGGAGGAAACCCACACAGACACAGGGAAAATGTGCAAACACTACACAGACAGTTGCCCGAAAT
>NC_057716.1:108233410-108244494 GCF_004010195.1 Chiloscyllium plagiosum
CCCGGCTAAAATGGAACAATTCTGACCCTGTATCCCACAAAACCCAGTCTGAGGGTCTGACTGGCAGAAAAACAACAGGCAATAAAAACTTCCAATCGATGTTCCTGTTCCCCTAGTGAAGAGCAGGAAACCCCCTGTCACTCAAACAAGTGGCTCAAAGTTGTTTCTCCTGAGTGAAAGGAGGCTGGTGATGATGATGGGTTCCCTCATGAATTATTAAGCAGCCCTGAGTTCTATTAGCACTTGTGTAAACGCTGCATTTTATAGCGGCTGTACAGAGGAGTGCGTTAGCTGACAGCTGTATTACTGCTGATAAGCAGGACACAGGACACACTGATCAAACAGCGAAGGGAGGCAGCAAGTCAGAACTGTGGACTGGGAGCTGGTCTCTGGCTCCCTCTCGCTCTCTCTCTCTCTCTTTCTCTTTCTCTCTCTCCCTTTCTCTCCATTTCTCTCTCTCTCCCTCGGTCTCTCCCTCTCTCTCTCTCGGTCTCTTCCTCCCTCTCTCTCTCTCTCTCTCTCTCTCTCTCAGCAAGTTCTGTCACACAGCCAGTGCACTGCACAGAGACTCTGGCATCTCTGCTGTATAAGGCATTTGCACACACAACCCAGATGCCGATTGAAATCGTTTGCAAAATTGCATTTTCGGAGGATGACGAGAAGCAGAAGGGAGCGGTGGAATGCGACAAGAGGAGTCTGATCGAAGAGGGCTGTCAGTCCTCTGCCACTGACCTTGTCACCTTTGCCGATACCTGCTCGCTGCATGGTATTAACCACATCTTTGTCCCGGGTGGCTGCGGGCTGAAGCAAAGTCTGTGGGCAGTTGCCTTCATCTCTTCGGTGATGCTCTTCCTCTACCAAGTGGTGAACTGTACCATGTACTACCTTAAACATCACCATGTCACTGCCCTGGATGAGGAATCTCACCATGAGATCCCTTTTCCCGCCATCACCATCTGCAACATGAACAGATTCCGGCACACTGCTCTCACAGACGCCGATATCTACCACCTGGCCAATATGACCGGATTGCCTCCCAAGAGCAAGGATGCCCACAAGGCAGTTACCCAGGGCTACCCCGTAGCTGACATGATGGATATCTTCAACAGGACCGGCCACCAGATCGAAGAGATGCTGAAAAACTGTAACTTCAGTGGCTCCTACTGCTCGGCCCACAACTTCTCTGTGGTAGGTCTCTCTTTACATTAACCCTTCCCAAAGAACCGTCTGCAACATCTCCTGGGGCAGCTTGGTCCACTAGAACCCAACGCGCTGGGATAGAATTGACCCTGTGTTTGATGAAGAGACTGCTGGCAGGGGAAGGGTTCACAAAAATATCTTTGTAGTTTTACAGCTGCTTGGTGTGTCAGTGGGCTAAAGGTTTCACACAACTGATCTGCCTGAATTTCATAGGAAAGAAAATTGTTTCAGATAAAGGCGAGTTGCAGGTGGGGGTGCAGGGAAACTATGCTCTGATCTTCACGCACAGGGAGGATTTAAACTCTCGGGCAGCTCATTGTCAGTCTGAATACACCAACATCGCAGAGAAATCTCACCTCAGCAAGTCATTCAGAATACAGGGACACCAAGTACCTGTTCACTGAGGGTTAAGGTTGAGGAAAGGGTTAAAGAGAAGATGATCCCCTGGACTGTCTGGGCATAGTTGCATCCTGAGAGGAGCTTGCGAAAGGAGGGAGGAGGTTCTTTCTCACATGAGTGAAGCCATCAAATCCCACTGACAGGACAATGACCCAGTGATGTCGGACACTGAGGGCCCTTTTACTCTTCAGTCCTCCCAGTGAGAATAATACACACTCGCCCGCTCAGTCACTGTGTCTTAGTTGTCTTGTAATAGCGCTTTCAAAACCAACGGATAGAAAAGTGCACCAAGAAAGCGAGCAGGGAAATGCACTGTATTCAGAACACATGTGATTCCATCAACCCCATAGATTCAACCATTGTGACGGACTGAATGAGGTTTATTCACTCTTGTGTGACTGTACCCACCTGACAGCCTGTCTCAAACTGATATAATCACTCTGACTGTAATAATCCATAATATTCATTTCATTTGACAGTAGCAATGTGATTACATTTCTCTGTATGACTGTATCAGCATGATGTATTTATTCTGTGACTGTATGAAGTTGGCAGAACCATTCTGTGATGGTATTAATCTGATAAATAACTGTTTGTAGCAATTGGACCTAATCACACCGTGATACAGTCATAGTCAGGTCTGTCACTCTGTAAGACAGCAGGAATGGGATTTATTCACCATGTGTCTGTATCAACCTGTTTTCTTCAGTCCAGGTGTGACAAGACCGTGTATTAACTCTGTCTGACTGTATCAAATAGATAACTTTAATTTGTGTGTGTCTGACATAATCACACCATGTGCCTGTATCAAACAGATATATTAATTCCAGTTGACTATTCATCTAATGTGCAGATGTGACTGTAATAATCTGTTTTATTCAGTTTGTCCAAATATGTCAATCTGACAGATTCACTCTCTGCTTTTGAATCAAGAACTCAAGACATAACAACACAAGTAGACCATTTGGCCCTTCGAGTCTGCTTGCCCACTTGATATGATCGTTATGAATCTTGGGCTTTAACTCCATGTTCCCCCCTTTTTGCCCCGTCCCCTGATTCCCCGGCAGATGGAAGCTCTGTCTGTCTGAGTCTTAAATCTATAATCGTCGAAATAAAGCGATAATACTACTAGACCTACACCTTACACCCCGTCCCCATTCCTGTATCTGATTCCCTTTCAATAAAGGTCACCCTTCCATTCACTTTCCATACTGCCTGCATCCGAACGCTCTGTATGAATAGGCCTGTGTCTCTCTGAACATCAACATTTACAACTTTCACAACTTTAAAAACATTCCCTGATTTTTCTATTTTGATTAACCAAGTTAATGACTCCGCGCTCCACCCTTCCCCGGATTAGACACCCTCTGCTGTCCTCTTGGCCACTCACATTACCTGTCGATATCTCTTGTGTATTCTTCACAGCTTACCTTTCCACCTCACTTTGTACAGTCAGCAAACGTAAATACGTTATTCTGTCTGCATCCAACACTGACCCTCAGATTGTAAATACCTGGGGCTGCAACACTGACCCTCAGGCCCGTGCCCATGAACTTGAAAAATGTCTGTTTGTGCACAGGAAACAATCCCCTATTGGTTAATCTAATAACCCCAACTCTTTATCTTTTGTGTGACCCCTTCATGGATCTCATGGGGACCCAGATATACTACATTGACTGATTCCCCTTTATCTACTCTGTCATTTTGGAGCTCCCTGAGCTCAGTTGGCCAGATACTGACTTACAGTACAGAGTAAAACCAACAGCCTGGGTTCAATTCCTGTACTGGCCACAAAGGACCCTTCTCAACCTCTCCCCCTCCCCTGAGTTGTGGTAACCCTCAGGTTAAATCCCCACCAGTTGACTCTCTCTCTAATGAGAGAGTAGCCCTATGGTGACTCTGCTAGTTACATCCTCAAAAACCTCCAATAAGTTTATAAACAAGAGTTTCCTCAGGAAACCAACGCAGATTTGTTCGAATCATATTGTTTTTTTTCTATGTATTGTTAAAACCTCTGCAGAGGCCAAAGGGTGACCTCATAGAGGTTTATAAAATCATGAGGGGCATGGATAGGATAAATAGACAAGGTCTTTTTCCCCTGGGGTGGGGGAGTCCAGAACTAGAGGACATAGGTTTAGGGTGAGAGGGGAAAGATGTAAAAGAGACCTAAGGGGCAACTGTTTCACTCAGAGGGTGGTACGTGTATGGAATGAGCTGTCAGAGGATGTGGTGGAGGCTGGTACAAATGCAAAATTTAAGAGGCATTTGTATGGGTATATGAATAGGAAGGATTTGGAGGGATATGGGCCGGGTGCTGGCAGGTGGGACTAGAGTGGATTGGAATATCTGGTCGGCATGGACGGGTTGGACCGAAGGGTCTGTCTCCACGCTGTACATCTCTGTGACTCTGTGACTGTAATAGAGTCCAGCTGTTTCCCAGTGATTGGTGTGAGCATAACTAGCTGCTCATTCCCAGTTTGGTCTCCTCCCTCCTTCCTTGAGAAGCTGTGTGCCATTTGCCGGTTTCTGTAGGATTTGGATATGGGAGGGGCCACCAATACTTAACATTCAAAAATAACTTTCAGGTAGTTTATTGAAGTTTATTAAGAAGCAGCTGTATATGAGACATCAGCTACGGTGACAGAAAAAATGTACCATCTGTGATCATTGATGAAGGTTGGCTGATAATGTGGCCCTCACTGGGGTATCAGACCCTGCTTTCGGAGTTGCCACATATGGTAAAAATGTTTAAATACATATCGACCTTGTCAATTCACAAAAGAAAAGCCGAAAGTGCTGGAAAAACTCAGCAGGTTTGGCAGCATCTGTGGAGAGAAAGCAGAGGTAATGTTTTGGGTCCAGTGACCCTTGCTTGGAACTGATTTGAGCTTGGAAAAGGTTGGTAAATATGTTAGAGAAGGGGTGGGGTGGGGGGATAAGGAGGAAATGATAGGTGGAGATGGAGCCCAGAGAGAGAGGGAATGGACAGAGAAAGGAGAGGCTAAAGGTCAGTCTGGGACATAGAACGGCTGCTAATCAAGACAATGTCTGACCATGAATTGGGCGTAATAGCAGACCATGTGATAACATTGTGAGCAGCGAATACAGTAGGCTAGATTGAGTGAAGTGCAGGTAAAGCACTACTTCACCTGAAAAGTATGTATGGGCCCTTGGAGATGGAGGAGGGAGGACATCGTCAGCGATTGCAGGGGTAGGTGCCGTGGGGCTGTGGGGTTGGGGGTGGAAACAGTCCCTGCAGAAGGACAAGGGAAGGGAGGGGAATGTGTCTCTGGTAGTTCTGCCATTTCCAGCTGGATGCCACACCCAGAAGCTACAAACTCCAGCCACTGCTGGAACTAGCAGCTGTGTAAACAGTGCTGACAATGATGATCAGGTTACTTACTTTGCAAAATGTCCAATCATGCTTAGTTTTAAGAAAAAGTCCTTTTCTCATTTTAATTCACATTTAAAAATGCAGAATAATAAAAAGACCCAGATATCCGCAGGCAAACAGGTGATTGGTGCAGGCTGTTTGTATTGGCAGCAATCTGCTCTCTCACTGACATTAAACAGAGGACCGTAGATGCTGGAAATTGAAGAAAAAGCAGAAAATGCTGAGCAAATCTCCCGACATTCCTGTTTGTGTCTCTAGCTGAACTGTTCAAGAAATACTCCCCTGGTGTTTCTCAATCTATCCTGTTCGATCTTACAGCTGCAGACAGCAGCTGTCCAAGATGCACTGGAGGTGCACTGCCGTTGGGGGGTGTGCCAGTGGGGTGGGGGGGGGTACACTGCCAGTGGAGAGGATCTGCCTCTGGGGGGGCACTGCTCTCAAGCCTTATTCCTGGCAATGTCCACGTGGCAATCACCTGTTCGAATACTCCTCACCAATGAATCTCAAACACATTTCCGGGATGTCAGCATTGTCCCTCTCTCTGTCCGTTTCCCAGCTCAGGTCATTGACCAGTTCACTCTAAACATTTGGGTAAAGAGAGAGTGGATGAGGTTCCAGACAGCTCCCTGGCATCAAGACCTTGTTGGGGGGTGGGGAGGTAGGGGGGTGTAGAACAATCTTCATGACCTTTATCTCAAGCTTGTCTCACTCCTGGCTGTTTAGAATTGCAGAGAGAGAAATCAATACAAGAGCAGCATTTTATAGAGTTTAAAACTAGACAGAAAATACTCCCAGTTTATTAAGGGCTCTGGCTTCTTATGTTTCCAGCCTGATGAGGCATTCCAGAATATAAGGCATCTTGGAAACTTATGGCCAATGCGACCATTATCTCTTTCAGAATCCTAAGGAATTGGGCCACCCCCTCCCCAGGATTTGTCCAGTAACTTCTCTCTGATGGTATTAATTGCTGATTTTCCCACTGCTGTCTTCCACTGTGACAATAGACAATATTTATTCCATTATTCAACTGGTTTCTAATTCTCCATGATCATTTATCCTGTTCCGGATTCTAAGGGCCAACATTTAATTTAGCTCCTGTCTCCTTTTTGTACATGATTGTAGAAGCTCTTTCAGTCAGTTGCTATATTTCTGGCTAACTCTAATCCTCATCATTCAGACTTATTCAGGCAGTGTGACTGTATCTGGCTGCATTCTCACCACTGTACATGGTGTGACTCTATCAGGCTGATTCATCAATTCTTTGTCACTATGTTGCACTCACTCTATGTGAACATTTCGATGTGGTCACTGACTCTGCGATTACTCTGTGCATATAGAACATAGAACATAGACCATTACAGCGCAGTACAGGCCCTTCGGCCCTCAATGTTGTGCTGACCTGTGGATCCAATCTGAAGCCCATCGAACCTACACTATTCCATTTCCATCGATATGTTTATATCAACCTGATACTTTCACTCTGGGTGACGATACAGACATTGTTTCCTACCTATTGAAAGGTATGGGCATCGCTGACTGACCAGCATTTATTCCCCGTCCCTAGTTGCCCCTTGAGAAGGTGGGGGTGAGCTGCCTTATTGACCCGCTGCAGTCCATGTGCCTGTGGGTTGACCCACAATGTCCCTGAGGGAGGGAGTGCTTTTTATCTTCTTCCATTTTTAAATAATGTGGCACTTTGGCAGATTTCCAATCCTCTGGGACTCTTCCAGAATCTAAAGATTCCTGGAATATTACTCCCAGTGCATCCATTATCTCTGCAACCGCTTCCTTTAATATCCTCAGCTACATCCCATCAGTTCGGGGAACCCTCCAGTTTTTACATTTGCTTTCTGAGCACTTCACCATGATGATAGTTATTGCATTTATTTCCTCTCCTGTTTTTGTCCCTTGAGTATTTAATAATTTTGGGATGTTTATAATGTCTTCTACTGTGAAGACCGATGTAAAGTATTTATGCAATTCTCTGCTATTTCCTGAATCCCCATTATTCTCATTCTCGAAGGATCCAAGAGAGTGGTGCTGGAAAAGCGCAGCAGGTCAGGAAACATCCGAGGAGCAGGAGAATCAACGTTTCAGGCAGAAGCCCTTTATCAGGAATGAGGGGGAGGCCTAAGGGGCTGAGAGATAAACAGCAGGGGGGGAGGGGGTGGGGCTGGGAGAAAGGTGTGATAGGTAAATGGAGGTGGGGGTAAAGGTGATAGGTCAGAGGGGAGGGTGGAATGGATAGGTGGGAAGGAAGATGGCTGGGTGGGACAGGTCAGGAGGGCGGTGCCGTGTTGGAGGGTTGGATCTGGGATGAGGTGGGGAAGGGGAGATGAGGAAACCGGTCAAATCCACATTGATCCTGTGGGGTTGGAGGGTCCTGAGGCAGAAGATGAGGCGTTCTTCCTCCAGGCATCGGATGGCTTGGATTTGGCAATGGAGGAGGCCCAGGACTTGCATGTCATTGGCGGAGTGGGGGAGGGTGTTAAAGTGGTTGGCCACAGGGTGGTGGGGTTGATTGGTGCTTGTGTCCGAGAGATGTTCGCTGAAACATTCCTAGCCACCCGATGCCTGGAGGAAGAATACCTTACCTTTCGCCTCAGAACCCTCCAACCACACAGGATCAATGTGGACTTCACCAGTTTCCCCATTCCCCCTCCCCCCATCTTACCCCAGATCAACCCTCCAACTCTACACTGCCCTCATGATCTGTCCTACCTGTCCATCTTCCTTCCTACCGATCTGCTCCACCCTCCTCTCCGACCTATCACCATCACCGCCCCACCTTCATCTACCTATCACCTTCCCAGATAACTTCCCTCCAGCCCCACACCCCTTCTTATTATCTCTCAGCTCCCTTGCCCCCGGAACATTCCTGAAGAAGGGCTTAGGCCCAGTACGTTGATTCTCCTGCTCCTGACCTGCGCTTTTCCAGCACCACACCTTTTGGCTTTGACCTCCAGCATCTGCAGTCCTCACTCTCTCCTCGTCATTCTTGAAGGGGCCTATATTCATTTTGACCACTTTATAAATACATTTAAAGAAGTTTAAATGTCAGTTTAATGTCCCTTGTTATATATCACTTGCTACTTTAGCTTTATCATTTATGTTCTCCCTCTTTTAATTTTGCTTTGATCCGTTTTGGTTGGTTTTGTAAGCCTGGCTTGCTGCTAATCTTTCCAAGGCTGCCCCAAATGTCCAGCTGTTTTTGTGTTTGTTTTCGTGTCCATGTTGACAACATCTACTTCTCTGTCGTCATCCACCTTCTCGGTCGCCTCTTCAAACTCTCAGTCAAGT
Organism: Chiloscyllium plagiosum; assembly: GCF_004010195.1. Classification (NCBI taxonomy): domain Eukaryota; kingdom Metazoa; phylum Chordata; class Chondrichthyes; order Orectolobiformes; family Hemiscylliidae; genus Chiloscyllium; species Chiloscyllium plagiosum. Next base: position 108,241,704 of record NC_057716.1, read on the forward strand.
TTGTGCGAGGTGATTTCCCACACACAAAGCCGCGCTGACTACCCCGAATCAGTCCTTACCTTTCCAAATGCATGAAGGTCCTGTCTCTCAGCGTACCCATCAGGGAGGCTAACTCACCTCTTTGTCTTTCACTGGCTTTTCCTCACTGTCTTTCTTCAAAAAAGGAGCAACATTGCCCACCCTCTAGAATCCTGGCACCTTATCTGTGACTGTCGATGATTAGATTAGATTAGATTCCATACAGTGTGGAAACAGGCCCTTTGGCCCATCAAGTCTCCACCAACCCTCTGAAGAGTATCCCATCCAGACCAATTTGCCTCTGACTAACACTACGGGCAATTTAGCATGGCCAATTCACCCTAACCTGCACAACTTTGAACTGTGGGAGGAAACCGGAGCACCCGGAGGAAACCCACACAGACACGGGGAGAATGTGCAAACTCCACACAGACAGTCACTCAAGGCTGGAATCAAACCCGGGTCCCTGACGCTGTGGGGCAGCAGTGCTAACCACTGAGCCACCGTGCTGCAGAAGATACAAATATCTCTGCAAGGGGCTCCACAGTTTCTGCCCTTGCTTCCCACAATGTCCTGGGATCCAGTAGATCAAGTCGCAGGGATTTATCTACCTTAATGCCTTTAAGACTTTCAGCACCTCCCCTTATGTCATTAGGACACTCTTCAAGACATCATTATTGATTTTCCAAGTTCACTGGGTATTCATACCTTTCTCAATAGTAACTACTGATGAGAAATATTCATTTAGGATCTTGTCCATCTCTTGTTGCTCTGCACATCGATGACCTTGTTGATCTTTAAGGGGCCCTATTATCTCCCTAGTTACTCTTTTGCCCTTCATGTACTTGTAGAATCTCTTTGGATTCTCCTTTACCTTATCTGCCAAAGCTATCTCATGTCCCCTTTTAGCTGTCTTGATTTCTCTCTTCAGTGTACTCCAACACTCTCTACGCACCTCAAGGAATTCGCTTGATCCCAGCTGCTTGTATATGTCATATGACACCTTCCATTTTCTCATCCATTTTGGCTGGAGTAACAGGAAAAAGGGATTATTACTTGAAATGTTGCAGCATGCTGCTGTGCAGAGGGACCTGGGTGTCCTTGTGCATGATCACAGAGGTTGGTCTGCAGGTACAACAGGTAATTAGGAAGGCAAATGGAATTCTGTCCTTCATTGCTAAAGGGATTGAGTTTAAAAGCAGAGAGGTTATGTTGCAGCTGTATAGGGTACTGGTAAGGCCACACCCCCTAGAGTTCTGTGTGCAGTTTTGGTCGTCTTAGTTGAGAAATGATGTACGGGCCTTAGAGGGGATGCAAAGGAGGTTCACTGGGTTGATTCTGGAGTTGAAAGGGTTGGCTTATGAGGAGAGACTGAGTAGACTGGGATTATATTCATTGGAATTCAGAAGAATGAGGCAGGATCTTATAGAAAAATATAAATTATGAAGGGAACAGATAAGATAGATGTGGAGATGATGTTTGCACTGGCAGGTGAAACTAGGACAAGAGGACATAGCCTTAAAATTAGGAGAGCAGATTTAGGACTGAATTGAGAAGGAACTTCTTCACCTAGAAGGTTGTGAATCTATGGAATTCCCTGCCCAGTGAAGTCGTTGATGCTACTTCACTAAATGTTTTTTAGTGAAGATAGTTTTTTTTGAACAATGAAGGAATTAAGGGTTACGGTGACAGGGTGGATAAGTGGAGCCGAGGCCATGAAAAGATCAGCCATGATCTTATTGAATGGGAGAGCAGGCTTAAAGGGCCAGATGGCCTACTCCTGCTCCTAGTTCTCACGTTCTTTTTCAAGACCAGGGCCTCAATAACTCTAGTCATCCAGGATTCCCTACTCCTGCTAGCCTTACCCTTCACTCCAACAAGAACATGCTGGGCCTGAACCAGCATTAACTCACTTGAGATTAGATTAGATTAGATTACTTACAGTGTGAAAACAGGCCCTTCGGCCCAACAAGTCCACACCGACCCGCCGAAGCGTAACCCACCCATACCCCTACATTTACCCCTTCACCTAACACTATGGGCAATTTAGCATGGCCAATTCACCTGACCTGCACATTTTTGGACTGTGGGTGGAAACCGGAGCACCCGGAGGAAACTCACGCAGACACGGGGAGAATGTGCAAACTCCACTTTAGAAAGCCTCCCACTTACCAGATGCCCCTTTACCTGCAAACAGCCTCCCCCAATCAACTTTTGAAAGTTCCTGTCTAATGCCATCTAAATTGGCCTTGCCTCACCATTCTCACCAGACCATTCTTTTCCATAGCTATTTTAAAACTAATGGAATTATGGTCACTGCTCCCTCACTAACACTTCTGTCACTTGCCCTGCCCTATTTTCCAAGATGATGTTAAGTTATGTCCTTTCTCTTGTAGGGCCAGGGTTACGCTTCGGCGGGTCGGTGTGGACTTGTTGGGCCGAAGGGCCTGTTTCCACACTGTAAGTAATCTAATCTAATTTTCCAAGATGATGTTAAGTTATGTCCTTTCTCTTGTAGGGCCATTGACAAATAAATTAAGAAAGTTCTCTTGAACAGGTTTAACAAATCCCTCCCCACATCCAAGCCTTTAACACTATGGATCTCCCAAGCAATATTTGGAAAGTTAAAATTTCCCACTGTTATGGAATCCCCTACTGTTACTATTATGTGTAGGGGCAGCACAGTGGCTCAGTGGTTAGCACTGCTGCCTCACAGCGCCAGAGACCCGGGTTCAATTCCCGCCTCAGGCGACTGACTGTGTGGAGTTTGCAC
>NC_057716.1:108244515-108251526 GCF_004010195.1 Chiloscyllium plagiosum
GGTTTCCTCCCACAGTCCAAAGATGTGCAGGCCAGGTGAATTGGCCATGCTACATTCAAGAGTGTGCAGGTTAGGTGCATTAGTCAGGGGTAAATGTAGAGTAATAGGGTAGGGGAATGGGTCTGGGTGGGTTAGTCTTCAGAAGGTCAGTGCCGACTTGTTGGGCCGAAGGGCCTGTTTCCACACTGTAGGGATTCTATGACAGTTACAACCTTATTCGTGCAGTTAATAAGAGAACTCACAGGCCACTATCCAGGAGGCTATGCAGAGTTCATGCCCCAGTAATATTTACTCCCCAATCTCCCACTGACCATGGGGAACCTGTAACACAATGTTGTCAAAGTGATCATTCCCTTATTATTTCATAGTTCTACCGATGTAGGGTCACTGGATCATCCAACAGAATTGTTCTCGCTAAGTACTGCTGTGGTGCTTTCCCTCATCAGAAACGTAACCTGTTCTCTCCTCTCTTGCTTCCCCTTCTATTCTTCCTGTAGCATTTGTACTCTGAATCATTGAGCTACCAGTCCCATCCCTAACTCAGCCATACTTCTGCAATTGCTATAATATCCCTGTCCCATGTACCCATCCATATCCTGAATTCATCTGCCTTACATATTAGGAGCTTTAGATAATTGGCTGAAGGCTGTGAATTGGTTTAACTGTTTGTGACATGTTTAGAGACTGTCTAGTATGTGGGATTAATGATGGGAGCATGAACAAACACCTGCCAGCTAAAGTCCAAGTGGAGTCCAAGCGGACAGTGCAACTGCTTTCTCATTGGGAACTGCAGCAAGGGGAGGGTACGGGAGACAGGGCATTCCAATGGAAATGGCCACCCTTGCCAGTCTGACTGAGCTTGGGGAACACCACTTGCACAGCCTCACTCAGGACATCTCCTGAACAGAGGGACTCGAGGTCAGCTCACCGCAAAACCCGAAAACAAAGCCAAACTTTGGCCAAATGGTGAAAAGTTACTTTGGGATCCTGCCCGGTAAGTGGTTGTAGTTGCTGCGGGAATGCAGACCTGGGACAGCAACAGAATCCTACTAGACTTAAATGGAGTAGGAGGTCTTATGAGCTGGTATCCAGGAGAGTGCACACCCTGGAAATCCCACCTACAGCTGGTTTGGAACAGTTACATCGCTGAGCAACATTCAAATCACAGCCAATTAAAGTAAACGTCTGGTTAAATGGTCACCCACTTCTAATGGAGGTTTATACTGGGGCGGCTGTATCGGTGATTGTGGAACCAATCTTTAACTCTTACCCTTAAGTTTGTGTCAGACCTCAGCTCGACTGAGAACCTGTCCCGGGGAACTGCTACAGGTTAACGGAATAACTTCAGTTCCGGTCTGTTATGAGCAGCAGCTGGCTCAGTTCCCAGTGATTGTAGTAAAAGGTTCAGGCCCAGTCTTTATTGGTTGTGAAAGATTCACCTTCCTCAATTAGAAAATGGCATCCAGGATTTTGGCTAATGCAGAGTGTACACCCAGAGAGTAAAGGAAGCATTGGGCAGTCAGGTTTGGAAGTAGAAAGTTCCACCAAAACCGTTGTGGATGGACATTTATGATAATATTAGATTACAAGCCCCCATTTGGTCTGGTTAAAGAGGACAAGGCAGTACTGCCAATAGATTACATTCCCTACAGTGTGGAAACAGGCCCTTCGGCCCAACCAGCCCCTCCGAAGAGTAACCCACCCAGACCCATTTCCCTCTGACTAATGCACCTAACGCTATGGGCAATTTAGCATTGCCAATTCACCTGATCTGCATTTCTTTGGATTGTGGGAGGAAACCCATGCAGACACGGGGAGAATGTGCAAACACCACACAGACAGTCACCCGAGGCTGGAATTGAACCTGGGTCCCTGGCGCTGTGTCCCACTGAGCCACCAAACCACCCCAGACTAGGAGCTGAAATCAGCAGTGGGCTGTAATATTAATAGCATATAATGATAAGTGAGAACACAATCCAGGAGGCTGCGTAGTGAATGTGGATGCCGTGAACTGTCTCCTCTGGGCAATACCCGGTCAGTGGTGCCACCTCTGGGAATGTTTTAATTTGCTGGACACGCTCCCAGTCACAGCTGACAATTTGTAACTGAAAGGTGATCGGTGATGGGATGCTGGCCTCTGAAGAGTCATTTCAGTATTAGCCCGAAATATTTACCTTAGGTGACTGTATTAGCCTGAAATATTTACCTGGTATTAGTTTGCTATGTTCACTCTGTAGGACTGTATTAGTCTGTTACATTCACTCTGTGTGGTTGTACCAGTCTGATACTTCACTGTCTACGGAATAATCTGTCTGATTTATTCCCTCAAAATTCATTCTGTGAGGATTAATCAGATGTATTCCTGCTGCGTTACTGTATCCGCCCATTATATTCACTCTATATAACTCTGTGAATCTGAAATAATCACTTTAAGTGATTGAACCAACTTGGCACAAACAGTATGTTTGTGACGTCTTACCCTTTTTATATTCACAGAATTGTCCTGGATGGCAACTGAACTCACCTCATGCTGTTTAAATTTAGGATTGTTTTATCCCTTAATTTCATGCCAGAGTTTAACTCCTCAATGTTCATATCCAGGAGATACCAATTTAACAGATAAATCCCCTGCCAATGCTTTAGGAACGTAATTACAGTTACTCTGATGTTCAGACCAGAAAGTTTCTTCTTGGTTCATGGAGTTTTCTAATTTATTTTCACATTTTGTTCTCCATTTAGTTGAAGATTTGTCTCATTCCTTTCTATTAAAGACAACAGCTTCATTTTGAAATGTTAACACATTTTGAAGAACACTTGCACTAGTTCACAGTCTGTCTGAAATCTAACAGTGACCATGAACGCATTGTCAATTGTTGGAAAAACCTATCTGTTTCACTAGTGTCCCTTAGGGAGGATAACTGCCATCGTTACCTGGTCGGGCCTACATGTGACTCCAGACCCACAGTAATGCAGTTGTCACTTACCTGCTGTCTGGGTAATCAGGGGTGGGCAATAAATGCTGGACCTGGCCAGCGATGGCCACAGCCTGTGAATGATTAAAAATAATGAACAATGATTGTAGCTGCTCTATTCTCCAACACTCCCTTCCATTGGGTCATTCTTGAGTACCTCGCTGTCTGTTTTGTCACCCCTTGTTCACATTTTACCTGTAGCTTTAATGCAGCTGGATTTAATACATTTCCAAAGGCCATTAACTTGTTTCTTTTGGTCTTCTCCAAATGAATACGCAGAGTTCCTGGCTGTTTGGGAATAATGGTTTTCCCAGGATAGGTTCTGGAAGTTGTGGATTATTTTAAATTATTCAGTTTTTCCTGATCACCTTCAGTTTCTGCAATCTCAGGGTTTACTCCGGAACTGCTGGAGAATGTCAAACCTTCATCGTGCACCATGTCATTTCAGGATTAAGCATTTACTGCCAATCAGCACAATCTGAGCTAACCCCATCATTACAGCACTGGCAATTAAACCCATCAATACCTGTAATAACCCATTAAATAAATTTTTATTTACGGAGGGAAATTGCTGTCAGCTGATGAAATCAGTGACTGTTTTGTTCCTGTTCCTCTGAAAATACCAATCAGATTCTCTGGCTCATTCACAAAACAGATCAGTCTGAATCTGAAAATGCCCTGTGCACCTTGGTGGTGATTTCTGGGGAATCTTGGGTTTGTCAAAGCAAAATAATCGGAAGATACTGTGGACCCTGGAAATCTGAAATAAACTCATAGAACACTGAAGAAACTCAGCAGGTCTGTGCAGAGAGAAGCAGAGTTAACTTTTCTGGTCAGGTCTAACCCTTCTTCAGTGCCTCAGATTTGAGTCATATTTCAGTCAGTCAGGGCACCGTGAGACAGTGTACAGAATTATTGAAAGGACAGATGACAACGTGTTGGGGGCAGATTCCAGGCTAGTCCCTGGAAAAGGGGGAATGGATTGTCTTATTGGGAAAGGTTGGACAGTATGCTCTTGTATCCACTGGAGTTTAGAAGAGGAAGGGGTGACTTGATTGGAACAAAACCCTGACCAGCCTCGACAGGGAGGACGTGGAGAGAATGGCACCTCTTGTGGGAGAGTCCAGCACAAGGGGTCGCTGTATCATAACCAGGAGTCACCCGTTTCAATCAGAGATGTGGGGAAAATGTCTCTCACTGAGGGTTGTAAGTCTTTGGAATTGTAAGCAGAATTGTTGAATTTTTGGTATGAGAGCACGTGGGAACGGAGATCTGTATTTACAATCGGGTCAGCCATAACCTCTTGGAATGATGGAGCAACATGATGGGTTGAATGGCCTGCTCCTGTTCCTTGTTCAGATATTTGTACATCCCTTAGCCACTGGAATCGTGTTTGGAGGCTGAGGACTGTACAAATGAGACAGGTTCACTTTTAAATTTCCAGCATTCAGCCTCTACATATTCTTACATATAACCAGAAGAATGTCTGTTTGGAATGAATCTAAATCCTTGGACTGTGTCTCTAAGGAATTTGGAGAGGGTCTGTTTAATCTATTTGCCCCACGAGAATCAGATTGCTGGCTCTCTGCTTCTCTGTGAGTTTGTAAACAGCAGGTTTTGATGAACGTGTTTGGGGCAGAGCCTGGAGCCCTCTGGCCTTGCTGCAGTCTCCCTTATCACTGACACTTTATGGTGCTCTGAGCAGTACCTACTTCCCAAAGGAAGGGGATGTTAACATGCTTCAGTTAGCTGATACTAACTCCAAGCTGCAGAGGGGAGCGGGTTCACTCTCGTCACAGGATTGTTGGAGATAAGTATTTCTCCAACCGTGTTCCTCTGGACACTCTCTGCTGCAAAATCAAACTATTTTCTTGAGGCCACTGCAGTTTTGTGACAATTTTTTTCAAATGACAAAAAAGAATATTTCAACCCCCACCCCCCGCCCACTGCATTCAGAGAAAAAGTCAAATCCAAACTATTCCTCTGTCTAGTTCAAATCTCCTCATTCCACTTTCTCTTTTTAACTTTTTGTTTTTCTAGTTCAAGTTGCTTTTTTTTAAAAACATAAGAACATTGGAACAAGAAGCGAAATTGGCCATTTGCCCCTCAGCTGTCCTCTGCCATTCAATATGAGTGTAGGCCTCACATCCATTTTCCTGCCTCATTCCCTGATCTTCACTTACAGTCACAGAGTCATAGATATGTACAGCACGGAAACAGACCCTTCGGTCCAACCCGTCCATGCCGACCAGATATCCCAACCCAATCTAGTCCCACCTGCCAGCACCCAGTCCATATCCCTCCAAACCATTCCAATACATATACCCCAAGTGTGGAATCAAGGATTATGGAGATAAGGCAGGAATAGGATACTGATTAGGAATGATCAGCCATGATTATATTGAATGGCGGTGCAGGCTCGAAGGGCTGAATGGCCTACTCCTGCACCTATTGTCTATTGTCTAAATATTGTAATTACTTTCACCACATCCTCTGGCAGCTCATCCATACACGTACCACCCTCTGTATGAAAAGGTTGCCCCTTAAGTCTCTTTTAAATCTTTCTCCTCGCATCCTAAATCTCTAGTTATGGATTCTCTGATTCCAGGGAAAAGACTTTGTCTATTTACCCTATCTATGCCCCTCATAATTTTGTAAACCTCTATAAGGTCACCCCTCAGCCTCCGACACTCCAGGGAAAACAGCCCCAGCCTGTTCAGCCTCTCCCTGTAGCTCAAATCCTCCAACCCTGGCAACATCCTTGTAAATCTTTTCTGAACCCTTTCAAGTTTCACAACATTTTTCCGATAGGAAGGAGACCAGAAATGCACGCAGTATTCCAAAGGTGGCCTGTACAGCCACAACATGACCTCCCAACTCTCATACTCAATACTCTGACTAATAAAGAAAAGCATACCAATCACCGCCTTCACTATCTGAGAGAACTCTCTCTGTCCCAATCTTAAGAGAGTGGCCTCTGCCCTCTGGGGCTGAGATATTGCAACCATTTAAACAAAGAGATTTACCACCATCTCAGTCTGAAAATGATCACTCCCTTATCCCGAGGCTGTGCCCCACCCCTGACCCCATGTTGAATTCCTTGGCCTGGGGGAGATAAACCCTCAGTGTGCATCCATTATAATCTTGTGTTTCACAATCAGATCAATTCCCATCCCTCCAAACCCCAGAGAATATTGACCCAGTTTACTGAGTTTGTCCCCATAGGTTAGTCTTCTAGAGAGCTGATAACCTGGTAAAATTGATCGGGGGAGCCAGTGGATGGGGTTTATTTGGACTTTCAGAAAAATCTTGATAAGTGTCCCAGATAAGAGATTAATCTATGAAATGAAACCACATAGGACTGGGGCTAATGTATTGAGGTAGATAGAGAACTGGTTGGCAGACAGGAAACAAAGAGGAGGAATAAATGAGTCTGTTTCTGAGTGGCTGGCACTGACTAGTGCGATACCAGGGATCGGTGATAGGACCCCAGCTGCTCCCAATATACATTAATGATTCAGAAGAGGGAAGTGAATGTAATACCTCCAAAGTTTCAGCCAACACAAAGCTGGGTGGGAGGGTGAGCTGAGAGGAAGGTGCAGAGATGCTCCAGTGGGATTGGGACAGGCTGAGGGAGTGGGCAAATACACAGCAGGTGCAGGATAATGGGGATAAATGTGAGGTTACCCACTTTGGAAGCAATAACAGGAAGGTGGATGATGATCTGAATGGAGATAGATTGGGAACGGGGAAGGTGCAGTGTGATCTGTCTCTGTACACCAGTCACTGATGGTGAGCATTGTAGGTGCAGCAGAAATGGGACATTGGCTTCATAGTGAGAGGGTTCGAGTACAGGAGCGGGGATATCTTGCTGCATCAAGACAGGGCCTTGGAGAGACCATACCTGGAATATTGTGTACAGTTTGGGTCTCCTTACCTGGGGAGGGATGTTCTTGCTGGAGAGGGAGTGCAGTGAAGGTTTCCCAGACTGATCCCTGGGATGGTAGCACTGATGTATAAGACAATAGACAATAGGTGC
>NC_057716.1:108251812-108253240 GCF_004010195.1 Chiloscyllium plagiosum
AATGTCTTTCCTCCAATTTGGAGACCAGAACTGCACACAATACTCCAGGTATGGTCTCACCAGGGCGCTGTACAGCTGCAGAAGAACCTCTTTGCTTCTATACTCAATCCCTCTTGTTATGAAGGTTAGCATGCTATTAGCCTTCTTCATTACCTGCTGTACCTGCATGCTTACCTTCATTGACTGGTGTACAAGAACACCCAGATCTCTCTGTACTGCCCCTTTACCTAAATTGATTCCATTGAGGTAGTAGTCTGCCTTCCTGTTCTTGCCACCAAAGTGGATAACCACAATAAGAAGAGATTGAGTCAGTTAGGATTGTATTCACTGGAGTTTATAGGAATGAGGGGAATCTCATAGAAACCAATCAAATTCTCACAGGACTAGGCTGGTTAAACGCAGGAAGGATCTTCCCAACGCCTGGGAGCCAGAACCAGGGGGTCACAGTCTAAGGATAAAGGGCGGGTCATTTCGGACTAAGATGAGGAGAAATGTCTTCACCCAGAAGTGAGGAGCCTGGGGCATTCTCTGCCACAGAAAATGGTTGAGGCCAAAAGATTAAATGTTTTCAGGAAGGGGTTCGACACAGTTCCCAGGGCTACAGGGATCAAACAGTATGGGGAGAAAATGGGGACAGAGGACTGAGTTGGATGATCAGCCATGATTTTTTAATGGCACTGCAGATGTGAAGGGCAGAATGGCCTATTGTTGCTCCTATTCCCTGTGTTTCTCATCCATGGAACTCATTTAGTGAACCTTCAATATGATGCTTCAATAAAATTCTCTTTCCTCTACAATGTGAGACCACAACGGTGTGGAATATTCTGGATGTGATCTGTCCAACTGTAACAAGACTTCATATTTCCTATCCTCCACCCCCTTGTAGTAAAGGCTAAGGTCATCACTTACCTTCCTAATCATTTGCTGTAGGACTTCTCAAATAGTTCTGTCCCTGTCGGAGTACACCAGAGGTTTCTGAATATAGTGTGTATAAATTGGACACCTTTTTCAAAATATTCTGCTTTTTCACACAAGCAACAAGGCAGGCCGAGCTAATGACATCCACATCCTGGGGTCAATGAACTCTCTCTGACACTGAGTTGCCCAATCATTTGTTGCATCTCTGCCTCTCTGCAGTGTCTCTGTGCCCTCTCCACAGCTTACATTCCCACCCAGTGTCATATCATCAACAAAATTACTTACACTCCTCTCTGTCTATTCATCTAAGCCATGAACATAAATGGAAAGGACTGAGGTGGCAGCTCTGACCCTTTAACACTCTGTTATTCACTGCTTGCCAAATTGAAAGTGTTCTGTCTGCCCCCTCAGCCTGCTCCCTGTCCATTTATCAGTTAAAGAGAGTATCACTGCGTTGGTGAAGACTTTGCATTGGTGAAGATATAGAACATAGACCATAGAACATTACAG
>NC_057716.1:108253291-108259521 GCF_004010195.1 Chiloscyllium plagiosum
TGGGTGGGTTACGCTTCGGCGGGTCGGTGTGGACTTGTTGGGCCGAAGGGCCTGTTTCCACACTGTAAGTAATCTAATCTAATCTAATCTAATCTAATCTAATCTAATCTAATCTAATCTAACCTACACTATTCCATGTTTGTCCATATGCTTGTCCAATGACAACTTACATGTACTTAAACTTGGCGAATCTACTACCGTTGCAGGCAAAACATTCCATACCCTTACTACTCTCTGAGGAAAGAAACCACCTCTGACATCTGTCTTACACCTATCTCCCCTCACTTTAAAGTTGTGTCCCCATGTATTTGCTGTCCCCATTCTTGGAAAAAGGCTCTCCCTGTCCACCCTATCTAACCAAGAATCTTACCATTAGCCCAGTACTTTGCATTCCGGTTACTCCGACCAAAGTGTATCACCTCACACTTGTCCGCATTAAACTCCATTTGCCACCTCTCAGCCCAGCTCTGCAGCTTATCTATGTCTCTCTGTAACCTACAATATCCTTCGTCACTATCCACAACTCCACCGACCTTAGTGTCGTCTGCAAATTTACTAACCCACCCTTCTACACCCTCATCCAGGTCGTTTATAAAAATGACAAACAGCAGTGGACCCAACACCGACCCTTGCGGTACGCCACTAGTAACAGGACACCAAGATGAACATGTTCCATCAACTACAACCCTCTGTTTTCTTTTAGCAAGCCAATTACTGATCCAAACTGATCCAGAAAGCCCAGTGGCGGAATCCTACCTGGAGCTAAGGAACAGAAAAAAGTACAATTACTTTCCTTGGAACAGTCCTTGGCCGCGCATTAGTGAGAACACAGTGGAGGAACAGATGTGGAAGGAAATTACAGCGAGGTGAAATGAGTGAGGTTCTGGTTTTTACAAATTCTGCCAATGACTTAGACAAGGGAAGCAAGGGCTCAGGACCTAAATTCACAGACAACGCCACGGAAGTGGGAAAGGCTGTCGTGAGGTCATAGATGGACAGGGATCAGTCGAGTGAGTGATTGAGAGGCAGAAACGTAGCATGTGGAACATCTTGTGGGAGGAATAAAACCCAGAATTATTGAAACAGAGAATGACTGTGGAATTCTGAGGTGCAGGGAGAATTTCCACTTTCTCGTCCCTCCAAACCTTTTTGCCTTTCACTTTAAAATGATTACCCTCCCTCCTGTTATTGACCCTTCAAAGAAGGGGTACAGCTGCTTCCTATCCAAGCCCCTCATCTTACACATCTCTGAGGTCATCCCCCAACCCTTGTTGCTCAGAATAAAACACTCCGAGTTTATGCAGCCTCTCTCCATCGCTGAAATGCTCCATCCCAGACACCATCCTGGTGAGTCTCCCTCTGCACCCCCTCCAGTGCAATCCCATCCTTCCCATTGTGTGGGGACCAGAACTGCACACAGTACTCCAGCTGTGATCTAACCAAAGTCCTGTACAGCTCCAACATCACCCCCCTGCTCTTGTAATTGATGCATCGACTGATAAAGGCAGGTGTTCCATATTCCTTCCTAACCACCCTTTTAACCTGCCCTGCCACCTTCAGGGATCTGTGGACAAACTCCCTAAGATCCCTCTGTTCCTCTGAGCTTCCTGGTCTCTTGTCATTCACTGAGTCTTGTTACTTCTTCCACTTTCCAAGCACCTCACATTTTTCGGGGTTAAATTCCGTCTGCCACTGAGCTGCCGAACTGACCAATCCGTTTATATCCTCCTGTAGCTCAACACCTTCCTCCTCACTGACAACTACCAGACAAACGTACCCATCATCCCCTCACCGTGTCCCCTCCTATATACTGATCTACATTATTTATGAAAATCACAAACAATGTGGAACCCACACCGACTGCACAGTGGGCTCCTGTCACATAAACACTGTCTCTTGTCATACATCGCATCATCCTCCGCAATTTCCTCCACCTATAAACAGATCCCACTACCAGAGATATACTCCCTCCCCACCCCTATCAGCGTCCTGCAGAGACCATTCTCTCCATGACTCTCTCGTCAGATTCACACCCCCCACCAACCCACCCTCCCATCCTGGCACCTTCCCCTGCCACCGCAGGAATTGCAAAACCTGTGCCCACACCTCCCCCCTTCACCTCCATCCAAGGCCCTAAAGGAGCCTTCCATATCCGGCAGAGACTTTCTTGCACACCCAAACACCTCACCTACGGTATCTGCTGCTCTCAGTGGGGTCTCTTGTATATTGGGAGGACGCCAACTTGTGGAATGTTTAAGAGAACCTCTCTGGGACACCCACACCAATCAACCCCACCACCCTGTGGCCAACCACTTCAACTCCCCCTCCCACCCTACCAAGAACATGCAGGTCCTGGGCCTCCTCCACCACCAAACTCTAGTCACCCAGCGCCTCATCTTCTACCTTGGGACCCTCCAACCACATGGAGTCAATGTCAATTTCACCAGTTTCCTCATTTCCGGTCCCCCCCCAACCTCATCCCAGGTCCAATCCTCCAACTCGGCACCGCCCTCATGACCTGTCTGGCCTGTCCATCTTCCATCCAACCTATCTGCCCCACCCTCCTCTCCGATCTATCACCATCACCCCCACCTTCATCTACCTATCACATTCCCAGCTACCTTCCTCTCAGCCACAGCCCCCCAACCTTTAATCTCTCAGCCCCCTCGGGCCTCTCCCACATTCCTGATGAAGGGCTTGTTCCCGAAACGTTGATTCTCCTGCTCGTCAGATCTCCCTGACCTGCTGTGCTTTTCTAGCACCACTCTCTTGAATCTCCTGTCATTGAGCCAGTTTTGGATTCAAATCACCAAGTTACCCAAGTTCAGAAGAGGTTTGTGAGATTGGTGCCTGGAATCAGGAGGTTGTTTTCTGGGGAAAGGTTGAACAGACTGGGTTTGTTCCCAATCGTGTTCCGAAGAGTGAGGGGGGTGACTTGATCGAAGTGTATTAGCTCCTGACTGGTCTGGACCATATGGATGGGGAAAGGATGGCTCCTCTTGGTCAGTACAGATGTTGAGGGAATCGTTTGAAAGTTAGGGACTGCCCTTTCAGGACAGAAATGAGGGAAATGCTTTTTCTCTCGGATGGTTGTAGGAGTTTGGAATTCTTTACCTGAGGGGGAGATGGTGGTGGATCATAAAATGTTTTTAAGGTGGGAATGGATAGATTCGAATTAGACACAAGGAACAAGGGTTATCAGGGAAGGTTGGAACAGACACAGATCAAACATGATCTTATTGAACGGCACAGGAGGATCAAGGGGCCTACTCCTGTTCCTAGTTTTTATAAGACCATGAGTAACAGAAACAGAAATAGACCATTTGGCCCCTCGAGGCTGCTCTGTCATTCAATAGGACAATGTTTGACCCAACATTTCTCACATCCACTGTCCTGTCCATTCCCCTTAACCCTTCATTCCCCGACTGATCAAGAATCTCTCTCTATCTCAGCGTTAACTATCCACGCGGACTCTGTCCCCACAGCTCCCTGGGGTAAGGAGTTCCAAAGACTCCTAACCCTCTGAGAGAACAAATTCCTCCTCACCTCGGTCTTCAGTTGGTGCCCCTTTACTCTGAGCCTGTGCCCTCTGGTCCCAGACTCTCTCATGAGGGGAAACTTCCTCTCGGCGTCGACCCGGTCAAACCCCTTAAGGATCCGATATGTTTCCATGAGATCACCTCTCGATCTTCAAAAACCCAGGGAGTACAGTCCCAACCTGTTTAGCCTTTTGTCATAAATCAATCCCTCCATACCTGGCACCATCCTAGTGAACATCCTCTCAACTTCTTCCAATAGAACAATTGGAAATGATATCCTTCCTTAAATATGGAACCAAAACTGCTGACAGTGCTCCCAGTGTGGTTCTCCCAGCCCTTTGGACAGTGGGAAAAATGGTGGTAAATGTAGTCTACTGTGGGAAATGTGAAATTGTTCACGTTGGAAGGGAAAACAAAAGAATAGAATATTATTTAAATGGAGAGAAACAACAGGAAGCTGCAACACAAAGGGATTGGTGGCGTTTGTGCATGAAGCACAGGAAGCTGACACACAGGGGTAGCAGGTAGTCAGGAAGGGTCACAGAATGTTGGCCTTTATTTCAAGGGGGTTGGAGTATAAAAGGAGGGAAGTCTTACTGTGATTGTACAAGGTGCTGGGCAGAGTTGAGTGCTATTCCCTTGAGTTATAGTGTGACTGTCTCTCTCGCTCTCTCTGAATGTGCTGTCCACGTAACCCTCAGCCTCACAGATGTACCACGTTGTCTCCAGCCATTGCTCAAGCTCATCTTTGTGTAACTGGGGGGCACTTCCTGCACACGCAGCCATCCTGGAGACTGGCACAGACCCCATACATTCCCACTCCAAGGTTAGTCAATGTAAGGATGTGGATAGTTCTGTAGGTGGACAGTTCTATAGCTGGAATTTGCTAAAGGTGGATATACCGATAGATGGATGTTCCTCAGCTCTGAAGCCCTGAAGATACTGGAGTGATTTTGTAACACCATCTCAATATACTCACAGATGTTACTTGGCTTCTCACTTAGAGCACAAACTGGGGAGCTGGTCTGAACTTTCCTGCAGTCCTTCTTCTCATTCGGATTAATTCCTGTGTGGAGTTGGTCTTCCAAAAGCATAACATATCCCATCTCTGAGTCCTCCCTTCCCTTCCTTGACATCTCTGTTTCCATTTCTGGGGAAAGGCCAGCCACCAGTATCCAGCACAAACCCACCGACTCCCACAGTTTCTTGGACTACACATCCTAACACCATGCTTCCTGAAAAGACTCCATTCCCTGCTCCCAGTTCCTCTGTTCCAATCATGCCAGCTTGGTCAAGAGCATTTCCAGACTCCGAGATGTCCAGGGAATGCGATGGTGTGTTGAAGTTGGAGGCAACTAGAAGCTCAAGGTCATTTTTCTGGACAGAACGTAGCAGTCACCCAGAGAGTACATAGTCTCCCCAGAGTAGAGGAGACCATATTGTGAGCAGCAAATGCAGTAGACTAGATTGAGTGAGGTGTATGTAAATCAAGGATTCCCCAGCATCATTGCTGACAGGGCCCTCAGTCGAGTCTGACCCATCTCCCATACATCAGCCCTCAGCCCCTCTCTCCCCTCCCACACAGCGATAGGACCCCTACTATCCCACCAGCATCCACCTCCAGACGATCATTAGCCACCATTTCCTCTACCCACCATCTCTGCCCTCCCTTGTCTTTGATTTGATTTGATTTATTATTGTCACTTGTACCAAGACACAGTGGAAAGTTTTGTTTTGCATGATATCCAGACAATTCATCTCTTACATAAGTACACCAGGGTCATAGGGCAGAATGTGGAATATAGTGTTACAGCTACAGAGAGGTTGCAGGAAATGATCAATTCTAATATATAAGAAGTCTGTTCAGAACACTAATAACCACGGGGAAGAAGCTGTTCTTTAAACAGTTGGTATGTGTGTTTAAGTTATTGTATCTCCAGCCTTTTGGAAGACGGTGGAAGAGATTATAACGGGGTGGGATGGGTCTTTGCTGAGACAGCAGGAAGTGTAGATGGAGTCAGTGGACGGAAGGCTGGATTTTGGGAGGGACTGGGCTGTTTCACAACTCTCTGTAATTTCTTGTGGTCCTGGGGCAGAGCAGTTGCCAAACCAATCTGTGATACATCCGGATAGGAGGCTTTCTGTGGTGCATCTATACAAATTGGTAAGAGTCATTGTGGCCGTGCTGCATTTCCTTAGCTTCCTGAGGAAATGGAGGTGTTGTCGTGCTTTCCTGACCATCACGTCCATGTGGGTGGACCAGGACAGATTGTGGGTGACCGTCACTCCCAGGACAGATTGTGGGTGACCATCCCTCCCAGGACAGATTGTGAATGACTGTCACTCCCAGGACAGATTGTGGGTGACCATTACTCCCAGGACAGATTGTGGGTGACCGTCACTCCCAGGACAGATTGTGGGTGACCGTCACTCCCAGGACAGATTGTGGGTGACCGTCACTCCCAGGACAGATTGTGGGTGACCATCACCCCCAGGACAGGTTGTGAGTGACCGTCACTCCCAGGACAGATTGTGGGTGACCATCACTCCCAGGACAGATTGTGGGTGACCGTCACTCCCAGGACAGATTGTGGGTGACCATCACCCCCAGGACAGGTTGTGAGTGACCGTCACTCCCAGGACAGATTGTGGGTGACCGTCACTCCCAGGACAGATTGTGGGTGACCATCA
>NC_057716.1:108259751-108262235 GCF_004010195.1 Chiloscyllium plagiosum
GGATTATGGTGTTGAAGATGGAGCTGTTATCAGTAAATGGGAGTCAGACGTAGGTATCCTTGTGATCCGGATGTTACTGGGATGCGTATAAGGCCAGGGGTTGGCACCTTCCATGGAGCTGTTGTGATGGTCGGGAACTAGCGAGGGATTGAGGCTGGCTGTGAGGCTGGAGCCACGACTGACCTCTCCAAGCTCTTCACAATAACGGAGGTCAGAGTCACTGTGTGGTGGGCATTACGGCACGCTGCCTGCTGTTCCTTTGACAGTGGGATGGCTCTGCTCTTATTGGAGCAGCTGGGAACCTCACAGGGGAATAAGGAGAGATTAAAGATGTCTGTAAATATTCCTGCCAGGATCTGTGTGCACGGCCAGGGAGTCCAGCTACACTGGTCTCTTCCTGCGGGTTCACCCTCAAAGTGGCTGTTCGAATGTCTCCGGCGGTGACTGTGGGTACAGGGGGCACCTGAGATTGTCAGGAATGTGACATAATTTCACTGACATTCTGTTCAAAATACTCATAGAATGCATTGAGCTCATCACATTGTCTGCCTTCCACAGGGACCGTTCTCTCCAGGACTCTCTAGTCCACTCCTTCTCCACTCCCAACAAACCCCCCCCCCCACCCCCACAGCTCCACGGCACCTTCCCCTGCAACCACAGAATGTGTCCCACTTGCCCATATCCCTCCTCCCTCCTCAGTATCCAACAGCCCAAACACACCTTCCAGGTGAAGCTGCACTTTACCTGCATTTCCCACAATCTAGTCAACTGCGTTCACTGCTCACAATGTGGTCGGCTCCTCTATCCTGGGGAGACAAAGCGTAGACTATGTTCTGCCGGCAACAACGTCCCTGAGCTTTCAGTTGCCTGCCACTGTAACCCCCCCCCCCCCCCCACCACCAGCCTGTTCCCTGGCCAACCTCTCTGCCTCAGGCTTGCTGCAGTGCTCCAGGGAAGCTCAGCCCAAACTGGAAGAACAGCACCTCGCTTCCTGCTTGGGGACCCTGCGGCCTCCTGGGCCCAATATCGAGTTCAGTCACTCTGGAGCCAGATTCCATCCTTTCATGTCCTTTCCCCATCCCCACTCCCCAGCATCCAATGGCCCCGTCCCGTCCCCTGCTTTCTCCCCACAGATGCTGCCAGACCTGCTGAGTTTGTGCAGTAATTTCTGCTTTTGGACCATGTCTCTTTTTGGTTTAGCATGGAAACGGGCTGACATTTTGATCGCCTCCTTCCTCCGTGTCGGACATGTTGGTCTTCTGCGGTTCCATTGATTCTGTGCAGCACCTGAAACCATACTGATCCCTGGGGGGGGGGACTATGTAGATGGTTGGGGCTCAATGGTCACCCTGTGGCTAGTTTAGAAACTCTGGGCTTCAAGGACCTGTTTAACTCCAGCTCCTGTCTCTCTGTCAGCTGCTCTGGGATCTTACTTGGCAATTTTCCAGTTTCTCAAATAACATCAGGGGTAGGAGATTGTAACAAAGACTGAAGCAACCGCAGTCAGGGTGAAATCATTGAGTTTGATATTGTGTACAGTGTGAATTTTGAGGATAATGAAATCACTGGTGAGGTTCAAGGGGCTGTAGATATTGAAGCAGGAAAGCTGCATTGTGTGTGAGCACGAACCTGAGTCACGGGTAAATGGAACAATCACACTGATATATTAGAGAGAGAAAAATCGATTACATTAGAGAACAGCAGGAGCAAGTTAATATCAAACACGGACTTTACTGCTCAAAAATAGAATAAAGGAAAACAGAAATGATTTAAAATTTTAAGTAAGGTGAAAGAACTGAAGCTGAATATATCACTAATCTAAAACTGCTTTAACTGAGAGGGAAACCTGGAGAGTGGGACATTACACTGAAAGTGGCATTCAGAACACAGGAGTTCTTGCTGCATGAATGTGACAGGGTATAGGGAGCTTTACTCTGTATCTATCCCCATGCTGTCCCTGTCCTGAGAGTGTTTAATGGGGGTCAGTGTAGAGGGGGCTTTACTCTGTGTCTAACCCCGTGCTGTCCCTGTCTTGGGAGTGTTTAATGGGGGTCAGTGTAGAGGGAGCTTTACTCTGTATCTAACCCCGTGCTGTCTCTGTCCTGGGAGTGTTTAATGGGGGTCAGTGTAGAGGGAGCTTTACTCTGTATCTAACCCCGTGCTGTCCCTGTCCTGGGAGTGTTTGATGAGGGGACAGTGTAGAGGGAGCTTTACTCTGTATCTAACCCCGTGTTGTCTCTGTCCTGGGAGTGTTTGATGGGGACAGTGTAGAGGCAGCTTTACTCTGTATCTAACTCCATGCTGTCCCTGTCCTGAGAGTGTTTAATGGGGGGGTCAGTGTAGAGAAAGCTTTACTCTGTGTCTAACCCCGTGCCGTCCCTGTCTTGGGAGTGTTTGATGGGGACAGTGTAGAGAGAGCTTTACTCTGTATCTAACCCCGTGCTGTCCCTGTCCTGGGAGTGTTTGATGGGGGACAGTGTAGAG
>NC_057716.1:108265044-108273872 GCF_004010195.1 Chiloscyllium plagiosum
GGGCTTTACTCTGTATCTAACCCCGTGCCGTCCCTGTCCCTGGGAGTGTTTGATGGGGACAGTGTAGAGGGAGCTTTACTCTGTATCTAACCTCATGCCGTCCCTGTTCTGGGAGTGTTTGATGGGGACAGTGTAGAGGGAGCTTTACTCTGTATCTAACTCCCTGCTGTACCTGTCCTGGGAGTGTTTGATGGGGGGCACTATAGAGGGAGCTTTACTCTGTATCTAACCCCGTGCTGTCCCTGTCCTGGGAGTGTTTGATGGGGACAGTGTAGAGGGAGCTTTACTCTGTATCTAACCCCACGCTCTCCCTGTTTTGGGAGTGTTTGATGGGGGACAATGTAGAGGGAGCTTTACTCTGTATCTAACCCCGTGCTGTCCCTGTCCTGGGAGTGTTTGATGGGGACAGTGTAGAGGGAGCTTTACTCTGTATCTAACCCTGTGCTGTCCCTGTCTTGGTAGTGTTTGTTGGTGGACAATGTAGAGGAAGCTTTACTCTATATCTAACCCCGTACTGTCCCTGTCCTGGGAGTGTTTGATGGGGGACAATGTAGAGGGAGCTTTACTCTGTATCTAAACCTGTGCTGTGCCTGTCCTGGGAGTGTTTGCTGGGGACAGTGTAGAGGAAGCTTTACTTTGTATCTAACCCCGTGCTGTCCCTGTCCTGGGAGTGTTTGATGGGGGACAATGTATAGGGAGGTTTACTCTATATCTAACCCCGTGCTGACCCTGTCCCTGGGAGTGTTTGATGGGGACAGTGTAGAGGGAGCTTTACTCTGTATCTAACCCCTTGCTCTCCCTGTCCTGGGAGTGTTTGATGGGGACAGTGTAGTGAAAGCTTTACTCTGTATCTAACCCCGTGCTGTCCCTGTCCTGAGAGTGTTTGATGGGTACAATGTAGAGGGAGCTTTACTCTGTATCTAACCCCACGCTGGCCCTGTCCTGGGAGTGTTTGTTGGGGACAGTGTAGAGGAAGCTTTATTCTGTATCTAACCCCGTGCTGTCCATGTCCTGGGAGTGTTTGATGGGAGACAATGTAGAGGGAGCTTTACTGTGTATCTAACCCCGTGTTGTCCCTGTCCTGGAGTGTTTGATGGGGTCAGTATAGATGGAGTTTTACTCTGTATTGAACAATATCAGGCGCTAGTTCTATCTTTTTCACCCCAACCAGAAAAAAGTGGTAAATGTTGTGGCAGATTACTGTTATGTAGAGAAACTGAACAAAACTGCTTGAGATAGTGGAGCGGTACGTACAGGAGAGATACAGATAGATAGAGAGCGATAGAGGTAGAGTGAGCAAGAATTATCGACAGAGTGAGCGTGAGAGAGGATTTCTCTTCGTTTGCAGGTACCACAGTAACAGATGCATCAGACTAAATGGAGACAATAAAGATTAATAAAGAAATGACTGTTTCCAGACAAGGCGGCATTTAATTATTCATGAGGAAATCAGGGCAGATGGAATGCTTCCAGTCCAAATGGAATTGCTGTGAGATTGTGCTGCCCTATCGGAAAATATTTCCGAGGTTATTAACGGTATCGGTTGTCAAGAATGATTTGAACATCTGCAATTTTAATGTCAGGAACATTCTGCGAAATCAGATTTTCCTCTTTCAAAAAGTGCCTTTCTGACAAATTGTAACATTTTTCACATTCATAAAAACAGAAGTTGCTGGATATGCTCAGCAGGTCAGGCAGCAACTATAGAGAGAAAAACCAAGAAAACGTGCACAAGCCTGTGGTCATTTGGTTAATTCCGAGTTTGTGTAGTGTGGAGGTTTGAGGGTTTCTCACCGTGAGACCCAGCAGAACGTGGTCACATTGTGAGCTGGGGGGAGGACAGTGTGGAGTTTCAAAACAAATGTCATGACATTCAACACCAAGAAGCAACACAGTGGTGTCTCTGTAGATATCGTGTCACTTTTGTCAGTGCAGACTTGATGGGCCGAAGGGCCTCTGCAGTACTGTCTGAGTCTATGATTCTGTGACATTGAAACGTTGCTGGATTGGGCAGATCAATGGCAGATGAAGTTCAATGTTTTTTGGGAAGAACGTGTTATAAAGGAGTATAGGAGCAGAGATCTGGGTGTGCATGTTCATTAGTCATTAACAGTAAGAGAGCAGTTAATAAAGCAGACAATGTCCTAAGCTTTACTAACAGGAATATAGAGCACACGAGCAGGGAGATGATGTTGAACTCATACAAGACACTTGGTAATCCTCAGCTGCAGTACTGTGGACAATTGTGGGCTCTACATTATAAGGAACTCAATGGTGCTCAGGGCTAGCAACAGGACACATGAAGAACTAAGGCCCTGTGTGGACCTGACACACTATCACCAAGGAGTAATCAGGGAAATCCTGTCTATTTCCTGATGAAGGGCTTATGCCCGAAACATCGATTCTCCTGCTCCTCAGATGCTGCCTGACCTGCTGTGCTTTTCCAGCACCACACTCTTCAATTCCGATCTCCAGCATCTGCAGTCCTCACGTTCTCCTAGTGCGAGTGTCTACAATGGTTTGGGGGAATTGGCAACTGATGAGTGTTTCACCAATCGGAATGGTTGCAATGGATACTGGCAGAGACCCTTCAACCTAGAGTCGAGAATGCTGGGGACATTCCTTACGTTGTTCAGGTGGGATTGCTGGGTTCGGGATCTCCTCTGAACCAGACATTTTCCAAAGTGCAATGCCTTGCATCCTGGAAAGGTGACAGGGAAGGATTTGCCAGTGCATGGGAAAATGGAGATGGTTCTTGATCAGAAGGCCAGGGACATTTTACAGATGCTACAGAGGTTGGGTCTTTCATTCAGCATAATGATTGCATTCCTCAGACACATTATTCAAACCCATGACATGACATTGCAGTGATTCAAGAGCTTTCTGACACAGATGTGTATGAAAGATATTCAGTGTTTCTTAGACAATGTGAATGTAATGGGAATGTTCATCCCTGGCTTCATCAGTCTCCATCGCCCCATCAGGGAGCTTCTGAAGAAAAGGCTGCATTGGAACAGATCGCAGTATTCAGAAAGATCAAAGGCAAATGTGTCTCTACTGATGTATGTCCTACCACACGCTCTCCTCGCCCAGCAGGGACCCAGTGTTGGTGTAAAGGCCTGAGATGAGGAGGGATTTCTTCACTCAGAGAGTCATAGAGTCATAGAGATGTACAGCACGGAAACAGACCCTTCGGTCCAACCCGTCCATGCCGACCAGATATCCCAACCCAATCTAGTCCCACCTGCCAGCACCTGGCCCATATCCCTCCAAACCCTTCCTAATCATATACCCATCCAGATGCCTCTTAAATGTTGTAATTGTACCAGCCTCCACCACATCCTCTGGCAGCTCATTCCATACACGTAACATCCTCTGTGATATAAAAGAGACCTATCTTTCCTGTCTCACCCTAAACCTAGTTCTGGACTCCCCAACCCCAGGGAAAAGACTTTGTCTATTTACCCTATCCAGGCCCCTCATAATTTTGTAAACCTCTATAAGGTCACCCCTCAGCCTCCGACGCTCCAGGGAAAACAGCCCCAGCCTATTCAGCCTTTCCCTGTAGCTCAGATCCTCCAACCCTGGCAACATCCTTGTAAATCCTTTGTTCAGCAACACTCCCTAGGACCTTACCATTAAGTGTATAAGTCCTGCTAAGATTTGCTTTCCCAAAATGCAGCACCTCGCATTTATCTGAATTAAACTCCATCTGCCATTTCTCAGCTCATTGGCCCATCTGGTCCAGATCCTGTTGTAATCGGAGGTAACCCTCTTTGGACCTTTCTGCCCCAGAGGTGATGGAGACTCAGTCATTAACTATCCTCAAGGAGATGGATCAGCAGCTCCATTGGAAAGACTTCAGGAGCTGCAGGGATGGTACAGGGCAATGAGCGCTGAAACAAACATGATCTCAATGAATGGCTGAATGTGCCTAAGGGGCTGAATGGCCTTCTCCTGTTCCTACCTTTATGTTCTAAAATTCTCCTTCTCACCCCAATCCTACCTTATCTTTGATAACCCCCTCTCCTTGCTCTCTGAAATGTGTCCAGCCAGAGGGACTGCCCTGATTAACATCAACAGATCTGTCGCATTCAGCCCCCTCTGCCCTGACTCCCAGACCACCCCCTTCTCCTATCGCCCCCTCCCACTGAACCATGCAGATGGGAAAGATGTTCAAGAGCCAGTGTCTGGATTCAGGGTAAAGGAGGTGTCTCTGAAACAAACAATCACTGAGTGTCTGACACAGCAGAAGCAAACATCTCACTGTCTGAGCAACATCCCAGCAAGGGTTAATATTCTCCTGCTCCTCCAAATCTAATTGCTCATCCCAGATCAAAGCCAATTGTTGTACAGCCCAGGGCTTTGTCATTCTTTGTCATTTTCATTGGACAATCTCTTACTCTGCGACCTGGAGCTTCTAATATCCTACACAATGACTCTCATCATAAACTCCAACATGATTGGCTTTAAAGTGGCCCTGGTGTCACATTGGATTAGTAGACAGATCCTGTACTGTTCGACCTGTGTTCAATTCAGCTGAAATAAACCTCTTACAGCGATGTGTGTTTAATCTGGAAAGAAAAACCAGGCCCGGTTGTGAGGGACAGATCATCACTAGAATATGGTATCAATAATTTCAATAATGGCAATAATCTTCTCCTGCATGAATGATCAATAATCTCCCTCGTTATCAGTAATCTCCCTCGTTATCAATAATCTCCCTCGTTATCAATGATCTCCCTCATTATCAGTGATCTCCCTCATTATCAGTAATCTCCCTCGTTATCAGTGATCTCCCTCGTTATTAGTGATCTCCCTCGTTATTAGTGATCTCCCTCATTATCAGTAATCTCCATCATTATCAGTAATCTCCCTCATTATCAGTGATCTCCCTCATTATCAGTAATCTCCCTCATTATCAGTGATCTCCCTCGTTATCAGTGATCTCCCTGATATCAGCAATCTCCCTCCTCTGTATCGATGGGGAAATGGCCCAGGAACATTTAAACAGCCTGTTATGGGATGTTATGACCCACCTTTGGATCAGGTGGGACTTGAACCTGGAGGTCGGATCCCTCAATCCCTGCCGTCTCCCTGTGACAGTGCCTAAACCTACCAGACTCAACTTCCTTGATTTAAATTTGATCATTTAGGGATGGCATGGTGGCTCAGTGGTTAGCACTGCTGTCTCACAATACCAGGGTCCCAGGTTCAATTCCGGCTTTGGGCGATTGTCTGTGTGGAGTTTGCACATTCTCCCCGTGTCTGCATGAGTTTCCTCCGGGTGCTCCGGTTTCCTCCCACAGTCCAAAGATGTGCAGGTCAGGTTAATTGGCCGTGATAAATTACCCGTAGTGTTAGGTGCATTAGTCAGGGGGAAATGGGTCTGGGTGGGTTGCTCTTCGGAGGGTCGGTGTGGACTTGTTGGGCCGAGGGGCCTGTTTCCACACTGTAGAGAATCTAATCTAATTAGCTACAATTGACAATTCCTGCTACACACCATGCCAACCAATCAGCAGCCTCCTGCTACTGTTTCCTTCCTAAACCCTGTTTTCTTGTGTCTCTGTCCTGATGAGGGAAACATGGAAAGTGAGGAGTTTAAGTCTCTCTTTAGGAATATATCAGTAACCTCCCTCACTTTCTGTAACATTCTCACCATTAATCATCTCAATATTATTAAGACGACTAGAATTAGTAGTCACATGGAAAAAGATGGGCTGATAAGGAAGGGTCAGCACGGATTTCTAACGGGGAGATTGGGTTGATCGAACGTGCGGGAGGTTTTTGAGGAGGTAATGGAAAGGCTGGTTGAGGGTAACACGGTCGATGTGGTGAAGGTGGAATCCCAGCAGCTGCCTGAGACAGGGCCATACAACAGACACGTGAGGAACGTGATAGGACTTGATAAAAGGGACAGCAGCAACATGGATACAAGCCTGGCTGGGTGACAGGGAACAGAGAGCAAATGGTCAATGGCCAATGGTCAATGGATATTGTTCAGGTCAGAAGAGGGTCTGTAGTGGACCTCCCCAGGGAGCAGGATTGGGACCTTTGCTTTTCCTGTTATGTATTAATGATTGGGATCTTGTTGTGCAGGGGATTGAATTGCAAACTGTGTGGAGGACAGTGTGGAATTCTGTGTGCAGTGGGCAGGTACCGATGTTGGATTGGGGTGGACAAATCAGAAGTCACACAACACCAGGTTATAGTCCGACAGCTTTATTTGACATCACAAGTTTTCGGGGAACTGCAAAAAGCCATTGACACGTTGGTGGGAGTGGATGGATGGGTAGCAGGTTGGGGTTCACTGTAGACACGTGTGAGGTGGGGCACCTTGGTTTGAAGAACATTGAAGGCCAATATCCAACAGGGGGGACAAATCTAAAGAGGGTGCGGCAGGAGCAGAGGGAGCTGAGTGTGTAAGAACACAGATTATTGAAGATAGCAAGAGAGGGGGAGAGAGCACACAGTGTCCTCGGTTTTATTAACAGGGGCATGGAGTACAAGAGCAGGGAGGTGATGGCAAACTTGTACAAGACCCTTGTTAGAACATAGAACATAGAACAGTACAGCACAGAACAGGCCCTTCAGCCCACAATGTTGTGCCGACCATTGATCCTCATGTATGCACCCTCAAATTTCTGTGACCATATGCATGTCCAGCAGTCTCTTAAATGTCCCCAATGACCCTGTCTCCACAACTGCTGCTGGCAACGCATTCCATGCTCTCACAACTCTCTGTGTAATGACCTCAGCTGGAACGTTGTGTCCAGGTGTGAGTGTTCAAGTTTTGAGGTTACTAGTCCAAGAAACAGCAGCATGGGAGAAAGTGTTCAATGTTCAATCTCCGTGCCATCACTCTCTCTCCTGTAAGACCCTGTGTTTGAATTTACCATTTTTGCCAAGTGGTGGTTATGCGGACTTTTGCAAGGTTTGGAAGCACAATTGTTAAGTTGGGATAATCTGTTTGGTTTTCGGATACAGTAAGTTATTCTGTATTCTGTTCTCATTTGTTAGTGTTTTATTCAGTAATTTTGGAAAACATATTTAGATTAGATTCCTACAGTATGTAAACAGGCCATTTTGCCCAAGCAGTCCACAGTGATCCTCCGGACAGCAACCCACCCAGACCCATTCCCCTACCCTATATTTACCCCTAACTAAGGCACCAAAACTATAGACAATTTAGCATGGCCAATACACCTGACCTACACATCTGTGGATTGTGGGAGGAAACCGGAAAACCCGGAAGAAACACACTCGGATATCCACTACATACCTGCAGAAAACAAGTACCAAAGATAGGTTATGGGTGGGTTCCTTCAAATATTTTGAGGGAGTCTGGCCTGGTCCAGAACAACACTGACCGTTCGATAATGTTAACACGATTCCCAACTACACCGTACTGACTCAGTTCATTCAGCCCATCAGGCGATTGCTAAAAACAGGAACAGAATGAGGACATCCAGCCATTTGAGGTCGAGAGTGTGGTGCTGGAAAAGCACAGCCAGTGAGACAGCATCCAAGGAGCAGGGGAATTGATTTTCAGTCATGCGCGCTTCATCAGGAATGGTGCTTGTGGGCCTGGTGTGTTGAGAGATAAATAGGAGGGCGTGGGACTGCGGGCAATTTGCGGGGAATGTGATAGGTAGATGAAGGTGGGGTGATGGTGATAGGTTGGAGAGGAGGGCGGAGCAGTGGGAAGGAAGATGGACAGTAGGATAGTTCAGGAGGGTGGTGCCGAGTTGGAGGATTGGATCTGGGATAAGGTGGGGGGAGGGGAGATGAGGAAACTGGTGAAATCCACATTGATGCCCTGGGGTTGGAGGGTTCCAAGATGAGGCGGTTTTCCTCCAGGGGTCGGGTGTTTAGGGTTTAGCAATGAAGGAGGCCCAGGACCTGCAAGTCCTTGACGAAGTGGGAGGGGGAGTTGAAGTGTTCAGCCACGGGGCGGTGGGGTTGATGGGTGCGGGTGTCCCAGAGGTGATCTCGGAAACTTTCCGCAAGTTGGCGTCCTGTCTCCCCGACATAGAGGAGACCATGCCAGGTGCAACCCACACAGCAGATGACGTGTGTGGAGGCACAGGTACATTTCTGTTGGATGTAGAAGGATCCTATGGGGCCTTGGATGGAGGTGAGGGGGGAGGTGTGGGTGTAGGTTGCAATTCCTGCGGTGGCAGAGGAAGGTGCCGGGAGGGGAGGGTGGGCTGGAGGGGGGCATGAACTTGATGAGGGAGTGGTAAAGGGAATGGTCTCTCCGGAACGCTGATTGGGGTGGGGAGGGAAATATATCTCTGGTGGTGGGGTCAGTTTGGAGGAGGCAGAGGATGATGTAATGCATGCGGAGGTGGGTGGGTGGAGATGAGGACCGGGAGAGTTCTGTACTTGTTGTGATTGGAGGGGTGGACCAGGACAGATTGTGAGTGACCGTCACTCCCAGGACAGATAGTGGGTGACCATCACTCCCAGGACAGATTGTGGGTGAGCATCATTCCCAGGACAGATTGTGGGTGACCATCACTCCCGGGACAGATTGTGGGTGACCGTCACTCCCAGGACAGATTGTGGGTGACCGTCACCCCCAGGACAGATTGTGGGTGACCATCACTTCCAGAACAGATTGTGGGTGACCGTCACTCCCAGGACAGATTGTGGGTGACCGTCACCCCCAGGACAGATTGTGGGTGACCATCACTCCCAGGACAGATTGTGGGTGACCATCACTCCCGGGACAGATTGTGGGTGACCGTCACTCCCAGGACAGATTGTGGGTGACCGTCACTCCCGGGACAGATTGTGGGTGACCGTCCCTCCCAGGACAGATT
>NC_057716.1:108274040-108281868 GCF_004010195.1 Chiloscyllium plagiosum
CAGATTGTGGGTGACCATCACTCCCAGGACAGATTGTGGGTGAGCGTCCCTCCCAGTAACTTGATGCTGTCGCCCATCTCCCCCTCAGCCTCACTCATACAGACAGGGGTGTGCCCTCCACTCTGCTTCCTGAAGGTAATGAGCAGCTCCTTCATTTTGCTGATGTTGAGGGAGAGCTTGTTCCCTTCACACCCTGCTCTCAGGGTTCAGTCTCTTTCCTGGGCTCTGTCTCAGCGTGGTTTGGGGTCTGACTCTCTACAGTGATGTCATCAGAAACTTGTAAATGGCGTTGGGGCTGTATTTGGCCACACAGTCCTGAGTGTACAGGGAGTATAGTGAGGGGCTGAGTACCCAGCCTCGAGGGGCACCGCTGTTGGGGATGACTGTGGAGGAGGGGTTAGGGCATGTTCCTTACTGATTGCTGTCTATGGGTCAGGAAGTCGATCCAGCTACAGAGGGGGGAGCAGAGTCCTGGGTCTCGGAGTTTGGAGATGGGTTTGGTCGGATTATGGTGTTGAAGATGGAGCTGTTATCAGTAAATGGGAGTCAGACGTAGGTATCCTTGTGATCCGGATGTTACTGAGACGAGTGTAAGGCCAGGGGTTGGCACCTTCCATGGAGCTGTTGTGACTGTCGGGAAATAGCGAGGGATTGAGGCTGGCTGGGAGGCTGGAGCTGATGTGAGCCATGACTGACCTCTCCAAGCTCTTCACAATAACGGAGGTCAGAGTCACTGGGCCACAGTCATTGAGACACGCTGCATTTTGGTACCAAAATGATGCTGGTCTTTGTGGTAAAGGTGGAAACTTCAGGTTGTAGTAAAAGGCTTGTTGCTTCCTCAAAGAATTCTAGTCGATTTGTCAGGCCTTGTCAATTCTCATCGAGTTCCTCCAGTGCAGAAGGAGGGCATTCAGCCCATCTATTCTGTACCCGCCCTCCAACGAGCATCCCACCCAGACCCAGACCCACCCCATCCCTGTAACCCTGCATTTCCCATGGCAACCGACCTAATCTGAATATTTTTGGATTATGGGAGGAAACCCATGTAGACACAGGGAGGATGTGCAAACTCCACCCACCGTTGCCTGAGGCTGGAATTAAACACAGGTCCGTGGCGCTGTGAGGCACAGTGAGCCCTGTACCTTAATCATACTACATATTTGGAAATGCTCTCTGATTCCATCCTTTATAAGAAAGTTGTGTATTTTTCTGATAGCAGACACTGAGCTAACTAGCCTCCAAATACCTGGTTTGTGTCTCCTTCCCTTTTTAAATAAAAGTTATTTTGGCAGATTTCCAATCCTCTGGGACTCTTCCAGAATCTAAAGATTCCTGGAATATTATTCCCAGTGCATCCATTATCTCTGTAGCTACTTCCTTTAATATCCTCAGCTGCATCCCATCACTTCACTGGCAACTGTGGAGAGATAAAGGGAGTTAACGATTCATGTTCCAAGCTATCCCAATACTGGGACCAGGGCTCCCTTGCTGTGTGATCCTCGTAAATCCTGTCCATGCCTCTGAATCTGGTTTGTAAAACTGTGACCAGAGCGACATGCAGCCCTCTCAAAGCGTGGTATTTGGTACATGCTTGACATCACCTCCAGACCTTTCGCTTCTCCCGCTCGTGATGTCAAGTGCCCGGAGCATGGATTGTGTTTGTTTTGGCCTTGGAACCACCTGCCACTGATTGGTGTATTTGTATTTGACATTCCTGTTCTGCTGCTTCCAAGTGAGCTCCCTATCCGTCTCCCTGAAATGTAATGCCTTCCGAGTGAAATTTCAGATGGCCATATTTACCCAGCTTGATGACTGACCTCCTATAATTTGCTCTCAGTGCTGGATGTTCATTCCAACATCATGTCCCCAGCAAGTTTGGAAAAAATGGGCAGATGCTATTAGGAACCATAGATCCCACCTTCCAGCCTGGAGATCAATGAACAGCTCAGCTTCCCCTTTCCACTCAAGATCCAATCAGGGAGATCCCTGGCCAGCCAGGAAATTCCCACAGTGATCCCTCAGACCAGCTGACCAGTCAGAGATGGGCCTCCCGGTAAGAGTGACAGTGTGGCCAGAGAGGTGGTCACTGGGGCTAATGCCCTTGTCCCCTCACAGGCTTGCTCTGTGAGGTGGACAGAAGATTCGACGAAGGAATGGGTCAGCTGACTCCCCCAGATCCACACATTGGTGCTGCTGGGACCCTCAGTCACAGACACAACTGATGGAGGAGGGAGCCTTCCCAGTAAAGCTACAGAGAAACTGATGGCGGGGGAGGGGGAGGGGAGGATTCACCTTGTGCTCCTATTGGCTGGAGAAACCTTAACCCAGCACTAGGGCAATACTGGCCACACCATTCTTTATCATTGGGGCACAGGTCTGGGGTGGGGGTATTGACCTTTATGGGAAGCAGGAAAATTGGCGTTTTGGGCAAAAGCCCTTCATCAGATTCCTGATGAAGGGTTTCTGCCTGAAACATCAATTCTCCTGCTCCTCGGATGCTGCCTGACCTGCTGTGCTTTTCCAGCACCACTCTGATCTAGACTCTAATCTCAAGCATCTGCAGTACCTATTGACTATTACTATGTGTTTGGATTCCAAGATTGAAACTGGACGTGTAGTTTATGAGCAGCAGTGTTTGCAGCACCGAGCCTTGTGGAGTTCCCTTACTACCTCCTGCCATTTGGAATAATTAGCATTTCCTCCCAATATCTCAGACCCTTCCTGCTAAGATTGACTGATTGATTGTTGTCACATGTACCGAGATACAGTGAAAAGTGTTGTTTTGCGTGCTATACAGATAGATCATTACCATACAAGGTGAATCAGGACAGCAAACCGAGTGCAGAATACAATGTTAGCAGCAGGGGAAGGTGCAGAGGCAGAGAGATGCACCACCTTTAGAGGTTTATAAGATGATCCGAGGAATAGACAGAGTAGACAGTCAGAGACTTTTTCCCCGGGTGCAACAGAGTGTTACAAGGGGACATAAATTTAAGGTGAAGGGTGGAAGGTATAGGGGAGATGTCAGGGGTGGGTTCTTTACCCAGAGAGTGGTGGGGGCATGGAATGCGCTGCCTGTGGGAGTGGTAGAGTCAGAATCATTGGCGACCTTTAAGCGGCAATTGGATAGGTACATGGATGGGTGCTTAAGCTAGGACAAATGTTCGGCACAGCATCGTGGGCCGAAGGGCCTGTTCTGTGCTGTATTGTTCTATGTTCTATGTTCTATGTTCAGACTTCTGTGTTACATTCCTGACCATTCTTCCTGCTCTGTCCAGCCTGTGGCACTGGGAATGATCTGAGTCACTGCCCTGGACTCCTGGCCCTCTGAACACATGATCTCTCTACCTACCCTATCAATGTCAAGGGCTCTGACACATGTCATAGTTTCCAGCTCACTACCTTAGCCCTCCAGAAATTCCACTCCCTCTCCATGTTATCCTGACTCCAAGGATAGAGTCCACCCCATGGTACTCATGATGACAGTTGTAGGAATTTCTTTAACAATTGAGGAGAAAGTGAGGTCTGCAGATGCTGGAGATCAGAGCTGAAAATGTGTTGCTGGAAAAGCGCAGCAGGTCAGGCAGCATCCAGGGAACAGGAGAATCGACGTTTCGGGCATAAGCCCTTCTTCAGAAATCTTTGCTCTCCCCATTTCTCCCTGATCCCATTAATGTTCCTTTCCGTTGTCACTATGCCAACCAGTCTTCAATGCTGAGTAACTGCTTGAGATTGGCACATGTCTTGATGATGCCAACACCAATAATAGAGCCAAGGCCTACACTCATACTGGCACAGAGCCAATACCAACCCGCATCGTTACATCACTGCTCCCACTAATACCGCTACAGATTCCAGGGCTGTCCTCACACACATCCAGAATAAAAAGCCCAGACAATAACGTTGAGGTGTGGTCCGGTGTCAGGAGCACTGACCAGGAGTCATTACCTCAAATTACTGTGTTCACGGATTTCTCAGGCAAGTTGTAGGAACCTGTCTTTAAATTGTTTCGAACATTGAATGTTAAGGCAGTTTAGCTTTGTTTACATTTATCAGACAGGGTTCGCACAGATCTGCTACTCAATCTTTATTTGCAAATTGCTGTAATTAGCTTGGATTGACAAAGGCCATTAACTGATGTCTGTAAATCCCAAAGATCCTGCAGCTGTTGTATTGACATTCCAGATGAGTATTCATCCATTGAGAAGGAACTTCCCAATGGATTTCGGGAACCCAATGTAGGAACAGTCAGTCCATCGTGGCTGATCAAACACTCCAATACCTTTTCCTTTCCCTATTCCCATCACCCTGTGCCCCACTAGTCACCAGAAACCAATCAATCTCGACCCGAAACAGACTCAAAGACTGAGCTTCCACAGCCCTCTGTGGGAGAGAATCCAAAGGTTCACAAAGCTTCTGAGTAAAAACATTTCTCCTAATCTCAGACCGAAGTGACATCCCTTTATAATTAAATGGTGCCTCCTGTTTCTAAACACCCCCAACCAGGGGAAACATCTTCCCTGCATCCCCTCATCCATACCTTGAGGTAGTTTGTAAGTTTTGATGAGATCACCTCTTGTTCTTCAAAACTCTGGAGAATACAGAAACAAAAGCAGAAGTTGCTGGAAAAGCTCAGCAGGTCTGGGAGCATCTGTGGAGAGAAATCAGCGTTAATGTTTCAGGTCCAGTGACCCTTCTTCAGAAACAGATTTCTCTTCACAGATGTTGCTCGACCTGCTGAGCTTTTCCAGCAATTTCTGCTTTTGTTTCAAATTCACAGCATCTGCAATTCTCTGGAGAATCCAGGCTGAGATAGTTTGATCTCTCTCGATTGGACAGTCCCATTATCCCGGGAACAAGTCTGGGGAACCTTCATTATGCTCCCTGTCTGTGCTAATAATACTCCTTACCATTTGAGAAACACTCTTCCTATATTTCTCTGACCAAAGTGGATAACCCCATATTTTTCCACATTATATTCCATCTGCCATGTTCTGGTCCTCTCACTAAGACTGACTAATCCCCCTGAAACCACGTTACATCTTCCTTACATCACACATTCTTGCTGAGCTTTGTATCATCTGCAAATTTGGAAATCAGTCCCCACCTCCAAATCATTGACAGATATTGTGACCGACTGGAGCCCAACTCCTGATCCTGTGGTATCCCATAGTTCCCAGGCTGTCACCCTTGGAATAACCCATTTATTCCCACTTTCTGTCTGTTATCCAATCATTAATCCATACCCTCACATTACCTCCTATCCAATCCACTTTAATGTTTCTGACCAGCCACCTTTGGTGAACTTTATCAAAGGCCACATGACAATCCAAGTATACTGCATCCATCAATTCTATCTTCAAAGAACTCCAAACCCAGGTTCATCAAACCCAGGTTCCCATTTGCAGATCCATGCTGACCCTGCCCAATCAGATCATTATCATCCAATGTCTGTGTATCCCATCCTTTCCAATTGAATTCTAACATTTCCCCGATCCTGATGGAAGGCTGACAGGGCTGTAGTTCCCTATTTTCTCTCTCACTCCCTGTTTAAATACTGGGTGATACTTGCTACCTCCCAACCCACAGGAATCAGTCGAGAATCGATGGAATTTTGGAAAATAATCTCCAATACATCGACAATCTCTGTAGCTGCCTCCTTTAACACGCTGGGATGTAGCGCCATCAGGTCCTGGGGATTGATCAGCTTTCAGCCCCATTCATTTCTTCAGCTCTATCTTCTTACTAATACTCTTCGATTTCCTGAGTCACTTGGATCTATGGTCCTGGGAGATTTCTAAAAGCTTCCTGAGTGAAAACAGACACAATGTAATAGAATCATAGAATGTTACAGTACAGGAGGAGGCCATTCGCCCCATTGTGTACTAGCTCCTGAAAGAGCTATCCAGCCAGTCCCACTCTCCAGCCCTATCTCCGTAACCCTCTAACTTTATCCCTTTCAAACATATTCCCAGCTCTTTTCTGAACCCTCCTATGGAATTCCCCCCCCCCGGCCAGGCAGCGGGATATCTGGTCGGCATGGACGGGTTGGACCGAAGGGTCTGTTTCCGTGCTGTACATCTCTATGACTCTATGATTCTATGCATTCCAAATCCTAACAACGCTCTGAGGAAAGGAGTTTCTCCCCATCTCACTCTGAGCTCTCTCACTGACAATCTTAAAATTGTGACCCCTTGTTACTGACATACCAACCAGTGGAAACAGAATATCCCTTTTACCCTGTCAATACTGTGCATCATTTTGAACACCTCAGTGAGGTCACCTCTTAACCTTCTCTGTTCCAAGGGGAATAAACCCAATCTCTCTGATCTTTCCCTGTATCTAAAATCCCTTATTCCTGCGATCATTCCAGGAAATCCCCTTTGAACTCTCTCCAGAGCTTTAACATCCTTCCTTAAATAAGGCGCCCAGATCTGAACACGATGTTCCAAGTGTGGCCTTTACCAATGACGTGTAGAGGTGGAGCATCACTTCCTTTCTTCTATACTCTGTGCCACTATTTATAAACCCAAGGATCCGATAAGCTTTCTGAGCAACTGTTCCACCTTGCCCAGCCACCCTCAGAGGATCATGTTGTGGTTATTACGGAGACATGGGTAGAACAGGGACAGGATTGGCTTTTGCCCTCAACACCCATCTCCAAATCATTTATATAAACCAGAAAAAACAAGGGTCTCAACCCTAATCCCTGGGGAACACCACTTTCAACTTGTCTCCAATTTGAGAAATACCCATTTTTTACCCACTGTTTCCTATCTTTTAGCCAACTTCTAATCTGTTCTGCCAAGGACCAATCAAACCAAAAATTTCTAATTTACTAACCAACCTGCTGTATGACACAGTATCAGTTGTTTTCTAAAAGTCCAAATATCCCACCTCGTCAGCATTGCCCTCAACCACTGCCTGGGTCCCCTCAACAAAAAACTCAAACAAATCTGTCAGACATGACCTGCCCTTGACAAAGCTATGCTGATTGTCTAGTATTAATTTATTTCTCTCTAAGTTTACATTTACCTTATTGAGGCTTCCATCAGTTTCCCCAGTATTGATGTCCAGCTGACAGTTCTGTAGTTTCCTGGGTGATCCTTTGTCCCTTTCCTTTGGCATTACATTTGGAATCTGCCAGTCCCCTGGGGCTAATCCTGTGTTCAGAAAGACCTGGGAAATTCCTGGCAATAGCTTGTGATTTGCTCCCTTAACTGCTTAGAAATCTGGAATGCATTCTATCCAGGCCTGGTGACTTCTCTATGTGCGTGCTGTCAGCCTTTTTAGCAGCTCATCTTTATCTACCACTAAACTGTTACCGACACACTACACTTACCAATACCTCTGCCATACTGTTTGCTTCAGTGAGTGGCTTACCGTGAGTGTCCCTTATGGGCCCCACTCTATCCCTCACTAATCTGTTACTTTTATGATGTCGAGGAGCCGATGTTGGACTGGGGTGGACAAAGTTAAAAATCACACACACCAGGTTATAGTCCAACAGGTTTAATTGGAAGCACTAGCTTTCGGAGCGACGCTCCTTCATCAGGTGGTTGTGGAGGATAAGATCGTAGGACACAGAATTTATAGCAGAAGTTTACAGTGTGATGTAACTGAAATTATAGATTGGTATTTCTAATCTGTTTGATGAACAGTTTGCTATTTGTTTGAGCACAGCCTGTCATCCCTTTCACACACGTCCTCTTCGCCTTCCTTATTCCAGCCTTAGCCTCTCTCCTGCATTTGAGATATGCTTCCTGATTTTTTAAAAATTCACTTGCGGGATGTTGGTGTCACTGGTTGGGCCCAGCACTTATTCCCC
>NC_057716.1:108282077-108292383 GCF_004010195.1 Chiloscyllium plagiosum
CCTTGTCCTTCTAGATGGAAGTGGTCGTGGGTTTGAAAAGTTTTGAATTTCCTATTGCTGTTATGATTCTGGTATTTTTTTAACTTAAAAATCAGACAACACCAGGTAATAGTCCAACAGCTTTATTTGGAAGCTTCAATATCCTTAGTGAGCTTGGGTACTCTAGCTTCGGATAGCTGACGTGTATTTCTCAAGAGTATGTACCCAATCATTGAGCTTCTCTGCCTTGTCTCTATTCCCCATTATAAACTTTCCTGACAATGCCTCAAATGGACCCACATTCATTTTAGCCAATCATTTCCTTTTAGGGACGTTAAAATTAATTTCTAGTCACTTCTATATTTATTGCTTGATTTCATTCATGTTTATTCTCTCTTTCCTTATCAGTTTCTTGCTCCTCCTTTGCGGCATTCCAAGAATTTCCCGAACCTCAGTTCGTCGGCTATTTCTGGTGACTTTATAGATCTTTTCCTGTAATCTCATACAAATGTGAACATCCCTCCTGTGGGTCCCAATTCCCTGACCTTGTTGGAAGTTTCTCCCCTTGAAGGAATGTATAGTTGCTGTGAATTGTGTCATAATCTCCAAAACTATCCCTTGCCCAGGTACACTCATGCATGTATTTTCCCAATCTACATCAGCCAATGTTTGCTCTTGTCTTCATAACCTCCCCTTACTCACATTTACCAGTCTTGGTTCAGATTGTGATCCCTCCCTTTCGAATAAACTGCTGGAACCTCGTGAGGTGCCCAGTGTCCTCAAGCCCCACTCGCAATTCTCTCCAGGGAGCGGGGAATAGTCCAACACAGAGGGCACTCGGTCTGACAGTCTCTGTAGGCCTCAGGATGTGTGGATTGAATGGGTATGTTGTGTCCTCACTGCCTCCTGTCCGTCTGTCTGTGCGGAGAGTGCCTGATGTCTCTGTGACTCAATTCCTGTTAGTCCCTGGGAAAGGCCCCCAACATCACAGGTATCTGTCACAGTGCAGAATGAGGCCATTCAGCCCGTCGTGCCTGCACTGCTTCTGTAACCAGAACCAATCTCCTGCCATCCCCCCATCTCCTTGCACACCATCTACTGCATCCTCTGAACACCTCAGTTAAAACGGCCTCCCCAACATTCCATCCAGACACTCAGTACGCACGGGGTGGACACGTTTCCTCTCACATCCCTCTTGCTTCATTTCCACATCACTTGCAATCTGTGCCCTCTCATTCCTAGTCCTTTTACAAGGAGGGAGTTTCTCCCTCTCTGCTCTATCCAGCCTTTCATGATGTTGAAATCCTCTCTCTGATCTCCCTCTCAGCCTCCTCTCCAAGGAGAACAGTCCCAACTCCTTCAATCTCTCCTCATCACGGAAGTTTCTCATTCCTGGAACCATTATCTGCTGTCTGCCCTCTCTCCAAAGCATTCATATCTTTCCCATAATGTGAGGCCCACACCTGGACACCATTCTCCAGCTCAAGGCTAATAAGCGTTTTGTACAAGTTCAACATCGCTCTTGTACACTCTGTCCCTGTTAATGATGTTCCTAGACAGCTCCAAAAATTGCCAACAAAGGGCGGGAAAATGCAATTCCATTAACTTCCCACCTCCACATTCTGCCTCTCTCATTATGACACTGCCTCAATGTTAATTTCCCACCCCCATATTAATGCTTTGCCTCAGTTTAATGACTTGTCAGGGCCAGGCCTGAGTAAACATGACATGAGCCTCCTGCCTTCCCTGCAAAGTCTTGTCAAGTCTTTCTGATTCACAGTCTCTGCCAGTTTCAATTTTTAAATGTGTTTGTCTGACCCACAGCAGGAAACTGGCTGTTAAAACAAGATAGTGCTTAATCCAGTTTCAGCATGAGGCTTTGAATCCTCATTCTGAGGTCAGGGCAGACTCGAGAGTTTACAAGCGACTGATGGTGTGATAACAGGCAGCATTAGTATTGGTGTTGTGTCTCTGTAATAAAACAGCAGCTCTTTTTAAACGTGTTAGTGGCAAATTAAGGTGACACATTGGCAAGGTCAGGGAATGGAAAAGATGCTAAAGTAATTCCCAGCACAGATTCGACTTATTAATAAGTAATATGTGATTGCTATTTAAGCAAGCTTGATTGGCCTCTAAGTAAATGGAAATGGCATAAAGAGTCTATTATGTATCATAAAGCTGAAGGCATCAGGATGGTGTTGCTGATTTCCCATCAGCTCTGAGTGGGTTATTGGCTCCTTATTGTTACCCTGAGCCAAGCTAATCCCAGTCTCCCAAATACAGAATCAATCCCATAACCTCCTCCCAGATAAAGGAGCCAACAGCAGTCGGGTCTGAATGATCACAGGCACTAGCTACCCCGTTATATGCAGAGGGAGATGGGGGTGTGGGATTCGAAACACAAACATATCAGCCACCATCTTACTGAACACGTTTGAAGGGCCAAATGGCCTGCTGCTCCTCATTCACATTGCACATAGGACAGTTTGTATGTTAGCCCAGTACACAGTGGAATTTGATCAGCACCGTGTCCTTCTAATGTCAGAAGGCTTATTCCTCACTGCGAGAGTTTCAGGAGCTGGCTGTGATGAAGAGGTTGGTGCTGTTATCATACTGCAGTTCCCAGAGACAGAGTGCACTCCCACGGTGGGGCTGGGGCAATGTCTCAAAGGACAAAGAACAGTACAGTACAGGAACAGGCCCTTCGGCCCATCAAACCTGTGATGACAATCTAAAACCCTTTTGCCTCTCCACAGTCCGTATCCCTCCATTCCCCGCCTATTCATGTCTCTGTCAAGATGCCTCTTAAACATTGCTGCTGTATCCACCTCCACCCCCTCCTCTGGCAGCACGTTCCAGACACTCACCGCCCTCTGTGTAAAAATCCTGCCCCTCACATCTCCTTTAAACTGATCCCCTTTTACCTTAAACCTTTTACCCGAATAACTGACATGTCTACCCTGGGAAAAAGATTCCTGAAGAAGGGCTTATGCCCGAAACGTCAATTCTCCTGTTCCCTGGATGCTGCCTGACCTGCTGCGCTTTTCCAGCAACACATTTCCAGCTCTGATCTCCAGCATCTGCAGACCTCACTTTCTCCTGGGAAAAAGATACCAACTATCAATTCTATCCAGGCCTCTCAAACTTCTATCGTCCTTTGATGTTCAAGTGCAAACAAACCAAGTATGTCCAATCTCTCCTCATAGCTAATATGCTCCGAACCAGGAAACATCCTGGTAAACCGTTTCCGTATCCTCTCCGGATTAACCTCCATCTGCCATTCCTCCGCCCAAGCCTCCAGCCTGTCTATATCCTGCTGTATCCTCTGATAATCCACCTCACTATCCACAGCTCCCTCAATCTTCATGTCATCCACAAACTTCCTCATCAGGTCATCCACATCCCCCTCCAGACCATTCATACATGTCACAAACAACAGGCTCCCAGCGCCGATCCCTGTGGAACACCACTGGGCACGGATCCTGAGTCAGAAAACCTCCCTTCCACCCGCCACTCTCTGTGTGAGCCAGCCCTGCCTCCATCTTAGCAGCTCATTGAGGATCCCATGTGACATCACCGTCTATTTCAGCCTGTCATGAGGGACCTTGGCAAAGGCCTCATTGAAGTCCATGTCGACAACATCTACCACCCTGGCCTCATCAATCATCTTTGTCACTTTGTCAAAACACTCAGTTTATGAGACACGACCTTCCCCGCACAAAGGCAGAAGTGGGGACTGCAGATGCTGGAGATTAGAGTCTAGATTAGAGTGATGCTGGAAAAGCACAGCAGGTCAGGCAGCGTCCGAGGAGCAGGAAAATCAACGTTTCGGGCAAAAGCCCTTCATCAGGAATGAGATGATCAATTCCGAAATGGAAGTGATCACAAAACCTCACAATACAATAACCTCTTCCCAGCTCTCACTGTGTTCCAGAGAACAGATATTCCCTCAATCCCTCAATAAATATTCCCTCAATCCCTCAATGAACAGGCTGGGGTTACTTTCCTTAGAGGAGGTTGAGAGGGGACATAATTGAGATGGATAATATAATGAGCAGCACAGGCAGGATAAACAGGAAGGAACCATTCCCCCAGACAGCAGAATCAATGTCCAGGGACAAAGATTAAAGGGAAGGGGCTGGAGGGTTAGGGGGATGTGAGGAAACCTTTTTCCCCCAGTGGGGAGGGGGATGTGGGTATCTGGAACTGACTGCCTCTGAGGGTGGGAGGTGGGAGAGGCAGGAACCCTTGCCACATTGAACGAGGATTTTGATGTCAAGAGATACAAGGCTTAGGGCTAAGTGCTCAAAATTGAGATTAGAATAGTGAGGTATTTGTTTTTAACTGGCGTAGACTTGATGGGCCGAAGGGCCTTTTACTGTGCTGTTGATCTCTGTGACCATATGACAGCAGGAAAATTGCCAAAGAAATTAAAGCTAAAGACAGCGTGTGTGAAAGAATGTCACAACAAATCCAGGAAATTAGACGGCCAAATGTTTGACCATCATTGTGGACGTTGCAAAGTGACCCGAGAGGAATGAAACCTTCCTGGACAAGTGGGTAAAGGGAGGAAAGGGAATTCATGATGAAGTATGAAATGAAGGCAGGACAGAGGAAGGAGCTTTCTTATGAAATACAGGCAGTGGGTTGACTTTGGGTAAGAACCAGCAATGGGAGGGAAATGCCAGCGGGTTACTGATGGATGTTAATAACCTGGACAAGCAGAGCTCAGCTCTGAAACTCCACACAGCATATGGGAGAGCTGTGAACTGAGGGGGGAACACTAACAGGAATGACAGGGATGGAAAGAGCTGGTGGAAACAGAACAAGAAACAGAAGCAATTTGATGAAGGGAAGTGTGAAATGCTGCACTTCGGAAAGGAATATAAACTGAAGACCATGGTATGAAAAGGGAGTGGGGTAGAGAGACCTGGGAAATGTATCTTCACAAATCAATGAATGACAGGCAAGATAATGGCTAAGCTGAAAATGTGTTGCTGGAAAAGCGCAGCAGGTCAGGCAGCATCCAAGGAGCAGGAGAATCGACGGTTCGGGCATGAGCCCTTATGTCGATTCTCCTGCTCCTTAGATGCTGCCTGACCTGCTGCGCTTTTCCAGCAACACATTTTCAGCTCTGATCTCCAGCATCTGCAGACCTCACTTTCTCCTCGAAGATAATGGATAATAAAGAAAATCTTCAGCTTTCTTTAAGAAGAGCATAGGAGCAAGATAAACAATTCAGCCCTTCGCACCCACTGCAGATGCTGGAAGTCAGAAACACAAACAGAAAAGCTCAGCAGGTCTGGCAGCATCTGAGGAGAGAAATCAGAATTAACGTTTCAGGTTGAGTGACCCTCAGAATACAGGCCTCACCACAGGGGCCTCACCACGCAGACCTCATCACACAGACCTCACCGCACAGACCTCACCGCACAGGCCTCACTACACAGACCTCACCATGCAGACCTCACCACACAGGCCTCACCACACAGGCCTCACCACACAGACCTCACCGCACAGACCTCACCACGCAGACCTCACAGCACAGGCCTCACTACACAGGCCTCACCATGCAGACCGCACCGCAAAGTCCTCACCACACAGACCTCACAACACAGACCTCACCGCACAGGCCTCACTACACAGGCCTCACCACGCAGACCTCACCACGCAGACCTCATCGCACAGACCTCACTACACAGGCCTCACCACGCAGACCTCACTACACAGGCCTCACCACGCAGACCTCACCACGCAGACCTCATCGCACAGGCCTCACCGCACAGACCTCACCGCACAGACCTCACCACGCAGACCTCACTACACAGGCCTCACCACGCAGACCTCACCACGCAGACCTCATCGCACAGNNNCGTCACCACACAGGCCTCATCACACAGACCTCACCACACAGACGTCACCACACAGGCCTCACCACGCAGACCTCACCGCACAGGCCTCACCACGCAGACGTCACCACGCAGACCTCACTACACAGGCCTCACCACGCAGACCTCACCACGCAGACCTCATCGCACAGACCTCACTACACAGGCCTCACCACGCAGACCTCACCACGCAGACCTCATCGCACAGGCCTCACTGCACAGTCCTCACCACGCAGACCTCATCGCACAGGCCTCACCGCACAGTCCTCACCACGCAGACCTCACCGCACAGACCTCATCGCACAGGCCTCACCGCACAGTCCTCACTATACAGGCCTCACAACACAGACCTCACCGCACCGGCCTCACCTTGCAGACCTCACAACACAGACCTCACCACGCAGACCTCACCGCACAGGCCTCACCACGCAGACCTCACTGCACAGGCCTCACCACACAGGCGTCACCACAC
This sequence comes from Chiloscyllium plagiosum, assembly GCF_004010195.1. Taxonomy (NCBI): domain Eukaryota; kingdom Metazoa; phylum Chordata; class Chondrichthyes; order Orectolobiformes; family Hemiscylliidae; genus Chiloscyllium; species Chiloscyllium plagiosum. The sequence goes on from NC_057716.1 coordinate 108,288,417, forward strand.
AGGCCTCATCACACAGACCTCACCACACAGACGTCACCACACAGGCCTCACCACGCAGACCTCACCGCACAGGCCTCACCACACAGACGTCACCACGCAGACCTCACCACACAGGCCTCACTACACAGGCCTCACTACACAGGCCTTACCACACAGACGTCACCACGCAGACGTCACCACGCAGACCTCACTATACTGGACTCACCACACAGGCCTCACAACGCAGACCTCACCACGCAGACCTCACAATGCAGACCTCACCACAGAGGCCTCACCACGCAGACCTCATTATACAGACCTCACCACGCAGGCCTCACCACACAGGCCTCACTACACAGGCCTCACCACACAGGCCTCACTATACAGACCTCACCACGCACAGGCCTCGCCACACAGACCTCACCACTCAGATCTCACTACACAGGCCTCACCACGCAGGCTTCACCACACAGGCCTTACCACACAGGCATCACCATACTGGCCTCACCACACAGGCCTCACCACGCAGACCTGACCACACAGGCCTCACAACGCAGGCTTCACCACACAGGCCTTACCACACAGGCATCACCATACTGGCCTCACCACACAGACCTCACAACGCAGACCTCACCACGCAGACGTCACCACGCAGACCTCACCACACAGACCTCACCACACAGACCTCACTATGCAGGCCTCACCACACAGACCTCACAACGCCGACCTCACCACGCAGACCTCACAACGCAGACCTCACCACGCAGATCCCACAACACAGACCTCACCACGCAGACCTCACCACACAGACCTCACCACGCAGATCTCACCACACAGACCTCACCACACAGGCCTCACCATACTGGACTCACCACGCAGACCTCACAATGCAGACCTCACTGCACAGACGTCACCACACAGACGTCACCACGCAGACCTCACCACGCAGACCTCACTATACAGGCCACACCGCACAGGCCTCACCACACAGACCTCACCACACAGACCTCACAAAGCAGACCTCACCACGCAGACCTCACTATACAGGCCTCACCGCGCAGATCTCACCACGCAGACCTCACCACATAGGCCTCACCACACAGACGTCACCACGCAGATCTCACTACAAAGGCCTCATCACACAGGCCTCACACACAGGCCTCACCACACAGACGTCACCACGCAGATCTCACTACAAAGGCCTCACCACACAGGCCTCACCACACAGGCCTTACCACGCAGACCTCACCACGCAGACCTCACAATGCAGACCTCACCACGCAGACATCACAATGCAGACCTCACTACACAGACCTCACCACACAGACCTCACCATACTGGCCTCACAGCACAGGCCTCACAACGCAGACCTCACAAAGCAGACCTCACAATGCAGACCTCACCCCAGAGGCCTCACCACGCAGACCTCATTATACAGACCTCACCATGCAGGCCTCACCACACAGGCCTCACTACACAGGCCTCACCACACAGGCCTCACCACACAGACCTCACCATACTGGCCTCACCGCACAGGCCTCACAACGCAGACCTCACAAAGCAGACCTCACAATGCAGACCTCACCACAGAGGCCTCACCACGCAGACCTCATTATACAGACCTCACCACGCAGGCCTCACCACACAGGCCTCACTACACAGGCCTCACCACACAGGCCTCACCACACAGGCCTCACTATACAGACCTCATCACGCACAGGCCTCACCATGCAGACCTCACAATGCAGACCTCACCACGCAGACCTCACAACACAGACCTCACCACGCAGATCTCACTACACAGGCCTCACCACGCAGGCTTCACCACACAGGCCTTACCACACAGGCATCACCACACAGACGTCACCACGCAGATCTCACTACACAGGCCTCACCACCCAGGCTTCACCACACAGATGTCACCACGCAGACCTCAGCACACAGACCTTACTACACAGGCCTCATTATACAGACCTCACTATACAGGCCTCACCACACAGCCCTCACTATACAGGCCTCACCACGCAGACGTCACCACGCAGACCTCAACACGCAGACCTCACTATACAGGCCTCACTACACAGACCTCACCACGCAGACCTCACCACGCAGACCTCACAACGCAGACCTCACCACGCAGACCTCACAACACAGACCTCACCACGCAGACGTCACCACGCAGACCTCACTGCACAGGCCTCACCAGACAGACGTCACCAAGCAGACCTCACCGCACAGGCCTCACCACGCAGACCTCACCACACAGACGTCACCACACAGGCCTCATCACACAGACCTCACCACACAGACCTCACTACACAGGCCTCACCACGCAGACCTCACCGCACAGGCCTCACCACACAGGCCTCACCACACAGGCCTCACCACACAGACGTCACCACGCAGACCTCACTGCACAGACCTCACCACACAGACGTCACCACGCAGACCTCACCACGCAGACCTCACTATACAGGCCTCACCACACATGCCTCACCACACAGACCTCACCACGCAGACCTCACAACGCAGACCTCACCACGCAGATCCCACAACACAGACCTCACCACGCAGACCTCACTACAAAGGCCTTACCACACAGGCCTCACTATACTGGACTCACCACACAGGCCTCACAACGCAGACCTCACCACGCAGACCTCACAATGCAGACCTCACTACACAGACCTCACCACACAGACCTCACCACGCAGGCCTCACCGCACAGGCCTCACCACACAGACCTCACCACACAGACCTCACTACACAGGCCTCACCACGCAGACCTCACCGCACAGGCCTCACCACACAGGCCTCACCACACAGACGTCTCCACGCAGACCTCACTGCACAGGCCTCACCACACAGACGTCACCACGCAGAACTCACCACACAGACCTCACCACAAAGACCTCACCACACAGGCCTCACCATACTGGCCTCACCGCACAGGCCTCACAACGCAGACCTCACAAAGCAGACCTCACAACGCAGACCTCACCACAGAGGCCTCACCACGCAGACCTCATTATACAGACCTCACCACGCAGGCCTCACCACACAGGCCTCACCACGCAGACCTCACCACGCACAGGCCTCACCACGCAGACCTCACCACACAGACGTCACCACACAGGCCTCATCACACAGACCTCACCACACAGACGTCACCACACAGACCTCACCACACAGGCCTCACTACACAGGCCTCATCACACAGACGTCACTACGCAGACCTCACCACGCAGACCTCACTATACAGGCCTCACCACACAGACCTCACCACGCAGACCTCACCACGCAGACCTCACAACGCAGACCTCACCACGCAGATCCCACAACACAGACCTCACCACGCAGACCTCACTACATAGGCCTCACCACGCAGACCTCACTACATAGGCCTCACCACGCAGACCTCACTGCTCAGGCCTCACCGCACAGATGTCACCACGCAGACCTCACCACACAGACCTTACTACACAGGCCTCATTATACAGACCTCACTATACAGGCCTCACTATACAGGCCTCACCACACAGCCCTCACTATACAGGCCTCACCACGCAGACGTCACCACGCAGACCTCAACACGCAGACCTCACTATACAGCCCTCACTATACAGGCCTCAGCACGCAGACCTCACCACACAGACCTCACCACGCAGACCTCACCACACAGCCCTCGCTATACAGGCCTTACCACCCAGACCTCACCGCAAGGCCTCACTATACAGGCCTCACTACACTGGCCTTACGACACAGACCTCACCACGCAGACCTCACCACACAGACCTCACCACACAGACGTCACCACGCAGATCTCACTACAAAGGCCTCACCACACAGGCCTCACCACGCAGATCTCACTACAAAGGCCTCACCACACAGGCCTCACCACACAGGCCTTACCACACAGGCCTCACCATACTGGCCTCACCACACAGGCCTCACCACGCAGACCTCACCACGCAGACCTCACAATGCA
>NC_057716.1:108292883-108294956 GCF_004010195.1 Chiloscyllium plagiosum
GTAGATGACATTGGGAGAGGTTCAGGTACATTTCTGACGGATGTGGAAGGATCCCTTGGGGCCTTGGACGGAGGCGAGGAGAGTGGTGTGGGCGCAGGTGTCTGCAAGTTGCATCTGGGTTCAGTGGTGTAGAGGTCAGTGCGCCACACTACTACTGTCGTCCCCTTGTCGGTATGTTTGATGGTAAAATTGGGGTTGGAGCAGAGGGTGTGGAGGGCTGCGTGTTGTGAGGGCGGGAGAATGGAGTGGGGGAGGAGCTGTAGACAGGTTGAGGCAATCGATGTCACAGCGGCAGAAACCTTTGCTGAGGACTAAACATTTGTCCTCAGTGAGGGGGAGGTCTGGGGGAATGGTAAACACATGGCAGGGCTTGGAGCTAGAAGCTGGGGTAGAGCTGGAGCTGGAGATGTGTTGGGGGGGGGGGCACAGATACTCACTTGAGTGTGATGATAGGGTCAGGAGTGATGTCACCAAGGGGGCGGAAGTGGGGCCCATAGCGAAATTCCCTCATTCCCAATTCCTCTGCCTCCACTGCACCTGTTCCCAGGATGACCAATTCTACCTTAGAAAATCCTGGGTGGCCTCCTTTTTCCAAGATCGTAATTTCCCCTCCCACATGGTTGACGATGCCCTCCAGTGCATCTCCTGCACATCCCACCCTTGATCCCCACTCCTCCCAACGAAACAAGGACAGAACCCCCTGGTCCTCACCTTCCACCCCACCAACTTCCGCATAAACCACATCATCCTCCACCATTTCCACCACCTACAAACAGGCCCCACCACCGGAGATATATTCTCCACCCCACACCTATCAGCGTTCCAGAGAGACCATCCCCTCTGTGACTCCCTCGTCAGGTCCATGCCCCCCACCAGCCCTCGCCCCACTCACGGCACCTTCCCCTGCCACCACAGGAAGTGCAAAACCTGTGCCCACACCACTCCCCTCACCTCCATCCAAGGCCCCAATGTCATCTACTGTATCCGTTGCTCCCGGTGTGGTCTCCTCTACGTCAGGGAGACAGGATACCTTCTTGCAGATCATTTCAGAGAACATCATTGGGACACCCGCACCCTCCAACCCCACAGCCCTGTGACCGAACACATCAACTCCCCCTCCCACTCCACCAAGGACATGCGGGTCCTGGGCCTCCTCCATCACCAAACTGTTACCACCCGATGCCTGGAGGAGGAGGAATGCCTCATATTCCGCTTTGGGACCCTGCAGCCATACGGGATCAATGTGGATTTCACCAGTTTCCTCATCTCCCCTCCCTCCACATTATCCCAGTCCCAAGCCTCCAACACGGCACCGCCCTCCAGACCTGTCCATCACCTTTCTCACCAATCCACTCCACCCTCCTCTCCTACCTATCACCTTCACTCCCACCTTCATCTGCCTATCACATTTCCAGCTCCCTTCCCCTTCCCATTTATCTCTCAGCACACAAGCCTCATTCCTTTTGACGAAATGTCAATTTTCCTGCTCCCCGGATGCTGCCTGACCTGCTGTGCTTTTCCAGCAACACTCTCGACTCTGATCTCCAGCATCTGCAGACCTCACCTTCTCTAGCTGAGGTGGGTAGGATCCTGAAGGGGTAACACAAGGGGAGACTGTTTACCCCTGGCCTGGAGAATGGTCAACAGGCCACAGTCTGGATAAAGGGCCTGGAAGGGAAAGCCATGCCTGCACTCAGAGGGTAGTGTATCTTTGGAATTCTCCCCCCACCCCCCCACCACCCCGGGGGATTTTGATGCTCCCGTCTCCAATATGAAGAAGCTGGGTCAGACAGTTTTTTTTATCTCTTGGGGGAACTCGAAGGATAAGGGTGGGGAAGTGGAGTTAAAACCAAGGACAGTCATGTGCTTATTGAATGGATAAACAGAATAGATGGCTGAGAAGTCTCCTTCTGTTCCGGACACTATTTTCCTGATTGTCTACTTTTAGCCAGTGCTACCTCACATGACAGTGGTCCCCTGTAATTTACCAATCACTGTACTGGGGGTGGGACTGAGTGACCAATCACTGGGGGAGGTGGAGGGGGACTGAGTGACCAATCACTGGGGGTGGAG
>NC_057716.1:108296504-108308591 GCF_004010195.1 Chiloscyllium plagiosum
GACCAGTCACTGGGGGGGTTGGGGGGGGGTGGGGTTGGGACTGAGTGACCAATCACTGGGGGGTGGGGTTGGGACTGAGTGACCAATCCAGTTGCTGGGATGAGAGTGAATGATTGGTTGGAGCTCTCCCATGTCCTTACCACACACCAGGCCTCCTGTATTCCTGATGAAGGGCTTATGCCCGAAATGTCGATATTCCTGCTCCTCAGATGCTGCCTGAACTGCTGTGTTTTTCCAGCACCACTCTAATCTAGAGGGAAAAAGTGAGGACTGCAGATGCTGGAGATCAGAGCTGAAGTTGCTGGAAAAGCGCAGCAGGTCAGACAACATCCAAGGAGCAGGAGAATTGGGCATAAACCCTTCTTCAGAAATCTTAATCTAGGAGTCTAATCTAGACTCTGGTTTCCAGCATCTGCAGTCATTGTTTTTACCTTGTGATCACACAGTCTACTATTACACACAACCCATTGTTCGCCACTAACCATCCCCATTAACAGCTGTTCACTCTCCGAGCTAGATCGTTATCCACTCCCTTTATCTGTCTAGCTGTTCCTCTCTCTCTAGTCGGGCTCTATCCCTATCTATCATTTACTCCTTATCCCCTCCCTCTACCCTACGTTCTGCATATAAACCAACATTTTCCTAACTTCCATCAGTTCTGAGGAAGGGTCACTGGACCCAAAACGTTAACTCTGATTTCTCTCCACAGATGCTGCCAGACCTGCTGAACTTTTCCAGCAACTTCTGCTTTTGTTACTTAAGGACCAATCACTGGAGTGGGACTGAGTGACTAGTTGTTATCCATTTGATACTCTCTCCAATATCTGTCAGAATTTCTTATACTTCAAAATAAAGTCTGTTCTTAAAACTCTTTCTTGCTGTATCTCTGTCTGTCTCTGTCTTTGTGTTTGCCTCTCTCCGTCTCTGCATCTCTCTGTGTTTGTGTCTGCACCTCTGTCTGTGTGTCTCTCTCTGTCTCTGTGTGTCTCTCTGTGTTTCTGTCTCTGCGTCTCTGTCTCTGTGTGTCTCTCCCTGTGTTTGTGTCTGCGTCTCGGTCTCTGTCTCTGTGTGTCTCTCCCTGTGTCTGCGTCTCTGTCTCTGTGTGTCTCTGCGTCTCTGCCTGTGTTTCTGTGTCTGCGTCTCTGTCTTTCTCTCTCTAGATGACGAAAACAAGCAAATATTGGATGAAAACCAAAAGTGCGCTGGAGGCCTGTGACCAGTGGAGTGCCACAAGGATCGGTGCTGGGCTCTACTTTTTGTCATTTACATAAATGATTTGGATGCGAACATAAGAGGTACAGTTAGTAAGTTTGCAAATGACACCAAAATTGGAGGTGCAGTGGACAGCGAAGAGGGTTACCTCAGATTACAACATGATCTTGACCAGATGGGCCAATGGGCTGAGCAGTGGCAGATGGATTTTAATTCAGATAAATGTGAGGTGCTGCATTTTGGGAAAGCAAATCCTAGCAGGACTTATACACTTAATGGTAAGGTCCTAGGGAGTGTTGGTGAACAAAGAGACCTTGGAGTGCAGGTTCATAGCTCCTTGAAAGTGGAGTCGCAGTTAGATAGGATAGTGAAGGCGGCGTTTGGTATGCTTTCCTTTATTGGTCAGAGTATTGAGTACAGGTGTTGGGAGATCATGTTGCAGCTGTACAGTATTATGGGCTAAGTGCTGGTAAATGGGATTAGATTGGGTTGAGATATCTGGTCGGTATGGACCAGAGGGTTTGTTTCTGTGCTGTACATCTCTATGACTCTATAACTCTGGATGCTGCAAATCAGAAATAGCAGCAGAAGTTGCTGGATAAACTCAGCAGGTCTGGCAGCAGCTGTGAAGAGAAATCAGAATTAACTCTGAAGCAAATTTCAGGTCTGGTGACCCTTCCTCAAATTTGTAAATGCTGATTTCTCTCCACAGCTGCTGCCAGACCTGCTGAGCTTTTCCAGCAACTTCTGCTTTTGAAGCAAAGATTGGAATTTGACTCTATCCAACGATCAAACCAAAGGCATCTGTTACTTGTTCGAGACAGTATCTACATGCACATGAGGCACTGGGAGGGTCTGAGCAGTCTCGGGAGATTGTTGTGCTTTGAGCTGCTACTCTGTCCACTCTGGGTCCCTGCAGTCACATCCCTTCCATTGTCGGTGGCTTGTTAACTCTGTGTGAGGTTGGGCAGCTGTCTCTGCCTGGAACATCTGAATTAGGACTAGAAGAAGACTGTTCAGCCCATCCAACCTGCTCCCCCATTCAACAGGATCCTGGCGGATTTGATTGTAACCTCAAACCCACATTCCCGTTTGTCCGAGAACCCTTCACCGCTCTGTTCTTGCTGAATAACAATCTCTCCAACTCCACCTTAAAAATATTCAAATAGTCTGCCTTTTCAGGGAGAGAGTTCCACAGACCCATAGCCCTCCGAGAGATGCGAGTCTGCCTGCTTTTGGTTTTAAAACCATGATTGTTTTCCAGTGAGCTCTCCGGTCCTGGAACACATGAAGCTGCATTGTCTTTCTGAATGAAGGCAGATGTAATTCGCCCATTCAGTCTTCCACTCTCCACGGCATCATTTACTTTTCAGTTTAAAAGCTTCTATAGATACGGAGAAAAGAAATGTTTGTTTCTAATGAATGTGAGCCCATTTCAGGCAGTGTCTGGAGAGTTTATAATGGGGGATTAGAGAAATAGCACAGAGGCTAAATGATTACTTTTGTTTGTTTTCACAGAGGAAGATTTTAGAAATCTCCCAGAACTGGAGACCCAAGCAGCTAGGAGGATGAGGAGTTGATAAAAATTAGAATTTAGTAAGAAGGTGGAATTGAAGAAGTGAAAGGGGCTGAAAGCTGATCAATCCCCAGGCCCTAAAGGGGTCTCTATCACAGAGGGTTGAAGGAGGCAGCTACAGGGATTGGAGAATGTTTTCCAAAATTCCATCGATTCTGGACTGGTTCCAGTGGGTTGGGAGGTAGCAAATACCAGCCACATTTTAAAAAGGGAGTGAGAGAGAAAATATGGAACTGCAGTCCTGTTGGCGTTCCATCAGGAGTAGGGAAAATACTAGAATCAATTATAAAGGATGGGATACACAGACACTAGGTAAAAACAAGGGCTGCAGATGCTGGAAACCAGAATCTAGATTAGAGTGATGCTGGAAAAGCACAGCAGGTCAGGCAGCATCCGAGGAGCAGGAAAATCGATGTTTCAGGCAAAAGCCCTTCATCAGGTATTCCTGAAGAAGGGCTTTTGCCCGAAACGTAGATTTTCATGCTGCCTGAACTGCTGTGCTTTTCCAGCACCACTCTACACAGACACTTGGATGATAATGATCTGATTGGGCAGGGTCAGCATGGATTTGCGAGTGGGACATTTTGTTTGATAATAGGGAGATCAAGAGCTTCAGATTTGTACAGCATGGAAACAGACCCTTCAGTCTAACCCGTCCAGGCCGGCCAGATATCCCAACCTAATCTAGTCCCATTTGTCAGCACCCGGCCCATATCCCTCCAAACCCTTCCTATTCATATACCCATCCAAATGCCTTTTAAATGTTGTAACTGTACCAGCCTCCACCACTCCCTCTGGCAGCTCATTCCATACACGTACCACCCTCTGGGTAAAGTTGCACCATTGATCCCTTTTAAATATTTCCCCTCACCATAAACCTATGCCCTCTAGTTCTGGAGTCCATTACCTCAGTAAAAGGACCTTGACTGTTCACACTATGCCTGTCATGATTTTATCAACCTTTATAAGGTCACCAGTCAAGACTAGAGTAGTGCTGGAAAAGCACAGCAGGTCAGGCAGCATCCGAGGATCAGATGAAGGGTTTTTGCCCAAAACGTCGATTTTTCTGCTCCTCGGATGCTGCCTGACCTGCTGTGCTTTTCCAGCACCACTAGTCTTGTCTCTAATCTCCAGCATCTGCAGTACCCACTTCTGCCTTTAAGGTCACCCCTCAGCCTCCAACGCTCCAGGGAAAACAGCCCCAGTCTGTTCAGCCTCTCCCTGTAGCTCAAATCCTCCAATCCCAGCAACATCCTTGTAAATCTTTTCTGAACCCTTTCAAGTTTCACAACATCTTTCCAATAGGAAGGAGATCAGAATTGCACACAACATTCCAACAGTGGCCTAACCAATGTCCTGTACAGCTGCAACATGACCTCCCAACCCCCACACTCAATACTCTGACCAATAAAAGAAAGTTTACCAAATGCCTCCTTCACTATCCAACCATTCCTGTTCCAGCTCTGTTCTGGACCCCATCCACAACCTTTTTCCCAATATATCATTGATATTATCAGCGCTGCTTCCGTCTCTCGTCTGGAATTGGAAAAGTTCATCAATTTCACTTACAACATCCGTCCTGATCTCACCTTCACCTGGTCCATCTCTGCCTCCTCCCTTCCTCGACAATTCTGGAGACTGCCCATTACAAACCCACTGACTCCCACAGTTACCTGGACTATACATCCTCACTCCATTCCAGTCTCCCAATTCCTCCGTCTCCATCACGTATGTTATGATGGAGCCAACTTCGACAAAGGAGCCTCTGAAATGTCCACCTTCTTGCTCAGCTGAGGGTTCCCCAGCACCAATGTTGACAGAGCCCTCAACTGGGTCTGACCCATCTCCCACACCTCTGCCCTCACCCTCTCTCTCTCCCATCCCACCACAGCGATAACGACCCTTGTCCTCACCTACCACCTCACCAGCATCCACATCCAGAAGATCATTAGCTGCCATTTCCGCCACCTCCAGTGAGATGCCACTATCGGACACATATTGCCCTCCCCTCCCTTGTCTGCCTTCTGCAGAGACTCTTCTCTTCAGGACACCCTGGTCCACTCCTCCTTCACTCCCAACATCATCCACACCCCCGCATCCCAGCACCTTCCCCTGCAATAGCCAAAGGTGTCCCACCTGCCCATTCCCCTCCTCCCTCCTCAGTATCCAAGGGCCCAAACACACCTTCCAGCTAATCTAGTCGACTGCATTCTCTGCTCACAATCTGGTCTCCTCTAAATTGGGGAAACGAAGCATAGACTGGGTGACTGCTTTGCAGATCTCCTATCTTCTGTCCACCAAGAACAAAGAAAATTTACAGCCCAGGAACAGGCCCTTCGGCCCTCCAAGCCTGAGCCAATCCAAATGTACTGTCTAAACCTGTCGGTCAATTCCCAAGCAGCTGTATCCCTCTGCTCCCCACCTACTCATGCATCTGTCCAGACGCATCTTAAATGAATCCACCGTGCCTGCCTCTACCACCTCTGCTGGCAACACGTTCCAGTTGCCCACCACCCTCTGTGTGAAGTGCTTGCCGCGTGTATCCCCCTTAAACATTTCTCCTCTCACCTTGAAAGCGTGACCTCTCGTTATTGGATCCTTCACCCTGGGAAAAAGCTTGTCTCTATCCACCCTGTCTATACCCTTCATGATTTTGTAAACCTCAATCAGGTCCCCCCTCAATATCCTTTTTTCTAATGAAAACAAACCTAACCTACTCAACCTCTCTTCATAGCTAGCACCTTCCAAACCAGGCAACATCCTCGTAAGCCTTCTCTGCACCCTCTCCAAAGCGTCCACATCCTTTTGGTAAAAAGACCCTGAGCTTCCAGTTGCCTGTCACTTTAACGGCAGGGGGATGGGAACCTGAGGTGTAGTTGCAGTGCACAGGAGGATGAGAGAAGGGAGGACAGGGACAGGATTTCACGGTCACAGGAATGTGCTGGCAGACAGCAAGCTGGTTTGAAGTGGGTCTACTTCAATGCCAGAAGTATCCGGAATAAGGTAGGTGAGCTTGTAGCATGGATAGATATCTGGGACTTCGATGTTGTGGCCATTTCGGAGACATGGATAGAGCAGGGTGAGGAATGAATGTTGCAGGTTCCAGGGTTTAGATCTTTCATTAAGAACGGGCAAGGCGGTAAAAGAGGGGGAAGTGTGGCCTTGTTAGTCAAGGATAGTAAAATGGTGGCTGAAAGAACTTTTGAGGAGGACTCATTTACTGAGGTAGTGTGTGCCAAGGATAGAAACAGGAGAGGAGAGGGCACACTGCTGGGAATTTGTTACAGGCCTCCACAGAGTTCCAGGGAGATGGAAGAGAGGATTAGCAAAATTATTCTGGGTAGGAGTGAAAGGAACAGGGTGGTGATTATGGGGACTTTAACTTCCCCAACATTGACTGGAAATACTATAACTCTGGTACGTTGGTTGGATCAGTTTTTGTCCAATGTGTACAGGAGGGTTTCCTGACACAGTATGTCGAAGGGCCGACAAGAGGGGAGGCCACACTGGATCTGGTGCTTAGTAATTAACCAAACCAGGTGTTTGATTTAGTTGTAGGTGAGCACTTTGGAGAGAGTGACCATAATTCAGTTACATTTAGTTTAGCGATGGAAAGGGATAGGTACATGCCCCAGGTCAAGAGTTATCGATGGGGCAAGGGCAATTATAATGCAATTAGGCAAGAATTAGGAGGGAGAGAACAGGGTAGCAAAATGCAGGGTATGGGAACAATCGAAATGTAGAGCTGGTTTAAGGAACAGATATTGCGTGTCCTTGATAGGTATGTCGCTGTCAGGCAGGGAGGAAGTGATACGGTAAGGAACCGTGGTTTACTACAGAATTTGCATCTCTTGTTAAGCAGCAGAAGGAGGCTTATGTGTTGATGATAAAAGATGGTTCAGATGAGGCGATGGAGAGTTACAGATCAGCTAGGAAGGATTTAAAGAGAGAGTTAAGAAGAGCAAAGAGAGGACACGAGCAGTCTTTAGCAAATAGAATAAAGGAGAATCCTAAAGCTTTCTATAGGTATGTGAGGAATAAAAGGATGACTAGGATAGGAATAGGACCAGTAAAAGACAGAAGTGGGAAGTTGAGTGTGGACCCTGTGGAGATCGGAGAGGTGCTACATGAACATTTCTCATCGGTTTTCACTCAGGAAAAGGAGAATATTGTAGAGGAGAAGAATGAGGTACGGGCTATTAGACTAGAAAGGATCCAGGTTAGTTACGAAGAGGTGTTATTAGTTCGAGAAGGAGTGAAAGTAGACAAGTCCCCTGGGCCAGATGGGATTTATCCGAGGATTCTCTGGGAAGCTAGGGAAGAGATTGCAGAGCCTTTGGCTTTGATCTTTGAGTTGTCATTTTCTGCAGATTTCGTACCAGGGGATTAGAGGATTGCAAATGTTGTGCCCTGGTTCAAAAAGGACAGTACAGATGATCTAGATAACTGATGCTGCCTGAACTGCTGTGCTCTTCCAGCACCACTAATCCAAAATCCATGACCTAGATAACCCTCGACCAGTGAGCCTTACGCCTGTTGTAGGAAAGGTTTTGGAAAGGATTATGAGAGATAAGATTTATAATCATCGAGCAAGCAACAATTTGATTTCAGATAGTCAACATGGTTTTGTCAAGGGCAGGTCGTGTCTCACAAACCTCATTGAGTTTTTTGAGAAGGTGACCAAGCATGTAGATGAGGTTAGGGCAGTTGACGTGGTAGACATGGACTTCAGTAAAGCCTTTGATAAGGTTCCACATAGTAGGCTGATGGAGAAAATGCAGAGGTATGGAATTGAGGGTGATTTAGCAGTTTGGATCAGAAACTGGCTTTTTGGAATAAGGCAGTGAGTGGTGGTTGATGGAAAATATTCAGCCTGGAGTCCGGTTACTAGTGGTGTGCCACAAGGATCTGTTTTGGGACCACTGCTGTTTGTCATTTTTATAAATGAGTTCGACGCAGGCATAGGTGGATGGGTTAGTAAATTTGCAGACGACACTAAAGTCAGTGGAGTAGTGGAGTTTGGAAGAATGTTACAGGTTGCAGGGGGACTTGGATAATCTGCAGAATTGGGCTGATAGGTAGCAAATGGAGTTCAATGCAGCTAAAGAGATTTACCAGGATGTTGCCTGGTCTGGAGGGAAGGTCTTATGAGGAAAGGCTGAGAGACTTAGTCTTCTTCTCTCCAATGAGAACAGACCCAAGAGGGGATTTGATAGAGACGTACAAGATGATCAGAGGATTAGATAGGGTAGACAGTGAAAGTCTTTTTCCTAGGATGATGACGTCAGCGCGTACGAGGGGGCATAATTACAAATTGAGGGGTGATAGATTTAAGAGATGTCAGAGGCAGGTTCTTTACGCAGAGAGTGGTAAGGGTGTGGAATGCCCTACTTACCAATGTAGTCAACTCAGCCACATTAGGATGATTTAAACAATCCTTGGATAAGCACATGGATGATGATGGGATAGTGTAGGGGGATGGGCTTAGATTAGTTCACAGATCGGCACAACATCGAGGGCTAAAGGGCCTGTTCTGCGCTGTATTCTTCTATGTTAACCCACCACCCTGTTCCCTGGCCAATATCTGTCTCAGGTTTGTTCCAGGAAGCTCAGTATAAACTGGAAAAGCAGCATCTCGTTTCCCACTTGGGGACCCTGCAGACATAGAACAGAGAATAGTACAGCACAGAACAGGCCCCTTGGCTCACGATGTTGTGCTGAGGTTTAATCTTAATGTAAAATATAGTAACTTAACCTACGCTCCCAACTCACTGCTCTCCATGTGCATGTCCAGCAGTCGCTTAAATGTCCTTGGATGAGCAACTCCTCGGATGCTGCCTGAATTGCTGTGCTCTTCCAGCACCACTAATCCAAAATCTGGTTTCCAGCATCTGCAGTCATTGTTTTTACCTCTATATACCCCTGACTAATGCACCTAACCTACACATCCTTGAACACTATAGACAATTTCCCATAGGGGTAAAAACAATGACTGCAGATGCTGGAAACCAGATTCTGGATTAGTGGTACTGGAAGAGCACAGCAGTTCAGGCAAAATCCGAGGACAGACAAAATCGACGTTTCGGGCAAAAGCCCTTCATCAGGAACCCCCAATTTCCCATAGCCAATTCACCCTAACCTGGAACCAAAAGAGAAAATGCTAGAAAATCTCAGCAGGTCTGGCAGCATCTGTAAGGAGAGAAAAGAGCTGACGTTTCGAGTCTAACTGACCCTTTGTCAAAGCTAAAAAAAAGGGAGAAATAGGGAGGTATTTATACTAGACTGAGAGATGGTGAGTCATGGCTTCGGAAGCAAACGTAGCAATAAAGAGGTGATAATGACAGTGCATAGAGAGATTATAGGGAGGTTATAGGGAGATTAGGAGCTGTGAATGACCAAGGCTGAAGCCGGTGCTATGGTGACAAAATCCTTCTCAGCCTAATATAAATACCTCCCTATTTCTCCCTTTTTTTTTAAGATTTCAGATTCCAGTATCTGCAGTAATTTGCTTTTATTCTGCACATCTTTGGACTGTGGGAGGAAACTGGAGCACCCACACAGACACGAGGAGAATGTACAAACTCCACACAGACAGTCACCCGAGGCTGGAATTGAACCCGGGTCCCTGGCGCTGTGAGGCAGCAGTGCTAACCACTGAGCCATCATTTCTCTTCAGGATGCTGCCAGACCTGCTGAGCTTTTCCAGCAATGTCTATTTTTTTGTTGCCTTCTTCACTATCCTGTCCACCTGCGATTCAACCTTCAAGGAACTATGAACCTACACTCCAAGGTCTCTTTGTTTGGAAACACTCCTCCCATTATCATACATAAGTCCTGCCCTGATTTGTGTATTCAAAATGCAACACCTCACATTTATCAAAGTTAAAGTCTATCTCCTACATCTCAGCCCTTTGGCCCATTTGATCAAGATCCTGTTGTAATCTGAGGTAACCCTCTTCGCTGTCCACTACACCTCCAATTTTGGTGTCATCTGCAAACTTACTAACCGTACCTCTTATGTTCATATCCAAGTCACTTATATAAATGATGAAAAACAGTGGAGCCAGGCTGTGCCAGAGGGATCAGCGCTTTCTGACGGTTCTGGAGCCCATAGGTTCTCCCACTCCATCAGGTGTTGAAGGTAACTTGGAATCTGAGATGGACACAACAGATGTCGTCAGCTTTGCCACCTGAAGAAAGGAATGAATTTCTTCTGAGACGCTCTGGGCTCATTATTCACAGCCTGTATCAGAGACAGAGATGGAGGAGCCTGAGCCAGTGCTAAAACATACAGGGAGGAGTGGGTCACTCGGGTGTTTTCCTATCTTCCTGGTGGTGGAAATTGAATAAAGATTCATGCACTTTGTGTCTCTCACTGTGTCTCACACATATACACACACACCATGGGTACTGGGGAAAAAATAAGCACTACCGCACTTAGGTGGTAGTGTGGGGGTTAAATATTAAAAAAATAAACAAAAAATAAATAAATAAACAGGAGTGATCCAGTCCTCATTAGTATAGTAGTTAGTATCCCTGCCCATCACACGGGAGACCGGGGTTAAATTCCACACCAGGGAGTCTGTGGTATTCCCCTGGGAACCTGTGCCACCTCCGGAATTTTAATTTTGTCCCTTTTAAGGAAAAAAAAACAAAAAATAAACAGGAGTGGGCCACCCGGGTGTTTTCCCTTTTGAAAGTTGGATCAGAGAGAGAGTGTGCACGTGCAAGGACACTCCTCCGTGAAGAGGATCTGTCCCTGGACTAGCTGCCCCACATCGGGGAGAGAGAGGAAGGAGGAAAGAAGAAGAAGAAGAGGAGGAGGCAGAAGCAGAAGGAGGTGAGAACTTTGGTGTCTGGGGCCTACTTTTGGAGCTGCAGCCTGGGCCTCACCCAGGTCAAGGGAGTGTTGCTGCTGACCTGGGGGCCCACTCCCACTGCTGGTCTCTGGGACCCCGCCCGGACCTGCCTCACTGCTGCTGCCTGGGACTTGCCTTGGGGCCCCTCCCAGGACTTCCACCACTGCTGCTGTTACTAGAGGCCCACCTCCACTGCTGCTGCCTGGGACTCACCTTGGGGACCTTCCCCCCACCACCGCTGCAACCAAGGGCCTGCCTAGGACTTGCCAGAGGCCTGCCTCCATTGCTGCTGTTGTCGGAGGTCTGCCTCCACCACCGCTGAGGAGAAAGTGAGGTCTGCAGATGCTGGAGATCAGAGCTGAAAATGTGTTGCTGGAAAAGCGCAGCAGGTCAGGCAGCATCCAAGGAGCAGGAGAATCGACGTTTCGGGCAAACGCCCTTCTTCAGGAATGAGGAAGGTGTCTGCCACCACCGCTGCCTGGGACTCGCCTTGGGCCCATCTCCACCACCACCGCTGCCTGGGACTCGCCTTGGGCCCATCTCCACCACTACTGCTGCCTGGGACTCAATTTTGGGGCTGCCTGGGACTCGCCTTGGGCCCCTCCCCACAACCTCCACCGCTGCTGCCTGGGGCACAACAATATCCAGCAGCAGAGTATGGCGAGCTACTGCCTTAGGCTTGGCTGTCACAACTCCAGCCTCGACTGCAAGCCTAACCCTAACCCTAACCCTAACCCTCTCCCTGAACAACTCCAGGGTGTTGGTCGACACCGCGTGCTCCTTCTCCAAGGACACCCGGGCCCTAACGTAACCGCGGAAGAGGGGCAGGCAGTCGGCCCTAACGACCCCCTCCACGGCCCTCTGCCTGGACCTGTTTATGGCCGGTTTGGCCAGGCCCAGGAGCAGACCCACGAGGAGGTCTTCAGACCTGCCCTCCCTCCTCCGTACCGGGTGCCCAAAGATCAGGAGCGTGGGACTGAAGTGCAGCCAAAAACAGAGGAGGAGGTTTTTAAACAAAATCAAAAAGGGAGAGTCCACCCAATATACACGTGGTCCACGGACTCCACAGCACCACAGAACAAGCAGTTGGGCTGGGAGTCCGTGAACCACCGCAACCTGCGGTTGCAGGGGACTGCTGCGTGCAGCACCCTCCCCCCCAGATCCCCGAGAGAAAGGGGGAGGACTCCCACGTAGAGAGCCCTCCACTGGGGATCCCCACCGCCCGGTGGCAAATGGGCACGCCAAGGCGTGTCCGGACGGTGGATGAGGGAGAAGAGGTGGACGTTGTGCAGCAGCAGTCTGTACAGGGCCCGCCTTTTTACATCCTTGAAAGAGACAAAATTAAAATTTCGGAGGCAGCTCAGGTTGTGGGGCACAGGCTCCCGCGGGAAGTACGGGACCTTGGGGCCAATGTGAAATTCCATCCGGGCTGGGGTGAGC